>NC_046665.1:117413720-117486800 GCF_010883055.1 Belonocnema kinseyi | reverse complement strand
CCAAATTGCCATTCTTGTTTACATGAGCTCAGGATAAATTATTTTAATCACAAAAATCAATACGTCCTTTTCCAGGTAAGAGCTTTTTTCTGTAATTTTTGCGAGTTTTACTGAGAAAATCATTATGAAAAGGGATCCAAATTGCCTTTATTTTTTACATTATCTCCAAATAACTTATTTCAATCACAAATTTCAATACGCCCTTTTCCAGGTAAGGGCCTTTTTCTGCAATTCTAGTTTTACTGGGAAAAGCCTAATGAAAATGTTCCAAACTGCCTTCCTTCTTATATTTTCTCAGGATAACTTATTTCAATCGCAAAAATCAATACGCCCTTTTCCAGACAAGGGCCTTTTTCTCCTTTTTCTGCGAGTTTTACTGGGAAAAGTCGTATGAAAAGAGTTCCAAACTGCCATTCTTGTTTACATAATCTCTGAATAACTTATTTGAATCACAAAACTCAATACGCCCTTTTCCAGTAAAGGGCCTTTTTCTGCAATGTAAATTGTACTGTAAATTGTACTGCCTGATGTAAATGTTCGTACTTGCCTTTCTTTTTTATATTTTCTTCGAATAACTTATTTCAATTACCAAAATCAATACGCCCTTTTCCAGGTAAGGGCCTTTTTCTGCAATTTTTGCGAGTTTTGCAGGATAAAGTCTAGTGAAATTGTTCCAAATTGCCTTTCTTTTTTACGTTTTTTCAGAAGAATTTTTTTACGTCCCAAAATTAAATGCGCCATTTTCCTGGTAAAGCTCTTTTACTGCAATTTTTAGTGAAATTGTTCCAAACTGACTTTCTTTTTTATATTTTCTCAGAATAAATTATTTTAATCACAAAAATCAATACGCCCTTTTCCAGGTAAGAGCCTTTTTCTGTAATTTTTGCGAGTTTTACTGGGAAAATCCTTATGAAAAGGAATCCAAATTGCCTTTATTTTTTACATTATCTCCAAATAACTTATTTCAATCACAAATTTCAATACGCCCTTTTCCAGGTAAGGGCCTTTTTCTGCAATTCTAGTTTTACTGGGAAAAGCCTAATGAAAATGTTCCAAACTACCTTCCTTTTTATATTTTCTCAGGATAACTTATTTCAATCACAAAAATCAATACGCCCTTTTCCAGACAAGGGCCTTTTTCTGCATTTTCTGCGAGTTTTACTGGGAAAAGTCGTATGAAAAGAGTTCCAAACTGCCATTTTGTTTACATAATCTCTGAATAACTTATTTGAATCACAAAACTCAATACGCCCTTTGAGCCCTTTTCCAGGTAAGGCCCTTTTTCTGCAATATTTGCTAGTTTAACTGGGAAAAGCCTTATGAAAGAGGTTCGAAACTGCCTTTCTTTTTTACATTGTCTCAGAATAACTGATTTTAATTTAAAAAATCAATACGCCCTTTGAGCTCTTTACTAGGTAAGACCCTTTATCCAAAAAAATTTCCATATTGTACTGCAAAAGGCTAACAAAAGTCTTCCTAATTTTATTTTTATTTTAATATTTCTTAAAATTCTTTAATTCTAACTGAAAAGATTATTCATTTGTCGGTTCACTGCAAAAATGTGATATTTTTTAATTAAGGATCAAAATTTATTGTAAAAAGTCACAATTAACTGTTTTCAATTAACTTTTAGTATACATTTTCTCAAGACTGATTATTTTTGTTATAACTTACGGATTTTATTTAGCCCTTTTCGGACAAGCTCTGCCTTATTTTTTATTTTAGTAAACAACCGCAATGAAAATAACAAAAATCTATTTCTAAAATAAATTTAAGTAGAACCTTACCTGAAAAAGGGATCAAAGGGCGTATTTAATGTTGGGACTAAAATAAGTTATTATGAGAAAATGTAAATAATAAAGGCCGTTTGGAAATCTTTTATTAGATTTTTTCCAGTAAAATTTGCAAAAATTGCAGAAAAAGGGCCTTACAAAAAAAAGAGCTCAAAGAGTCTTTTGAGTCTTGTGATTGAAATAAATTATTCTGAGAAAATGTAAAAAAGAAAAGCAAATTGGGACACTTTCAATAGGCTTTTCCCAGGAAAACTCGACAAAAATGCAGATAAAGGGCCTTACCTGGAAAAGGGATCGAAGGGCGTATTTAATTTTGTGATTGAAATAAATTATTCTGAGAAAATCTAAAAAAGAAAGGCAGTTTGAAACACTTTCACTAGGCTTTTGCCAGTAAAACTAGCAAAAATGGCAGAAAAAGGGTTCTTTCCTGGAAAAGGGCTCAAAGGGCATATTGAGTTTTATGATTGAAATAGGGTATTCTGAGAAATTATGAAAAAGGCAGTTTCGAACACTTTCACTAGGCTTTTTCTTTAAGACTCGCAAAAATTTTAGAAAAAGGGTCTTATCTCGAAAGGGGATCTATAAAAGATTTTAATTTCGAGCTTAAAATTTTTGTGGGAAATCAGCGCAACATATCCCACAGAGAAATCTAAAATGCCAAAAAAATCCAAGCCGCCTTTCAAGAACACCATAAACTCTCAAATCCAAAAGAAGCGATTAAAATTACAAAAAAAAAAGTTTTTAAATACAAAAAATTATGTACCAGCATTGATTAGGAAACTGTCTGAGAATGAAGAAACTGCAAAATATAATTTTTATAACACAGAAAAAACAGAATATCGGTTAAACTTTCTTTTGTTTTTCCTTGACAAACACATGCTTTTTGAAAGACGCGAAGTTGGCTGAACAAAACTTTATCGCCCTAAAATATTTCCTGCAACAAAATTTTATTCTTAGTTTTTTCTGTGAATTTACATTTCCAATTAATTTCCACTGAGTTTTAAAAGAAATTATAATATATTTACCACAAAAATAATAATAAGCAGATGGAAGAAATGGAATAATCATAACTGAATGTTTTAGCAATAATTTTTAAATTATATTTTTTATACTCACAAATAATATGTATTAACAGCAGGGGAATGGAAAACTTCATTTTTTACTGTTTCTTTAGGAAAAGCGAGAATTAATTCGAAGACAGAGTGAAATTATTTTTATATCAAGAAATGACTTCCAAGTTTTTAGCAACGTTTATATACCTGTTTGAGGTAACCAATCAGAGTAAGAAAACCCGCGAATAAAGAGATATATAATTTTATATCAAGTCGCAGAAAAAGCGAAATAATTCAATCCCTTAATTTCTGACGAAATCACACAATTTGTCTACTAATGAGCATGATTTATTTTGTTAGCTTATAAATTGCGACTTACAATCCAGATAAGATAAGAGAAACTCAGCCGAATTAGGTCTAGAATTTTACATTTCTAAATATTTTATACAATTTATAGTGAATTATTGGGGATAATAATTTACGCTGAGGAAAGATTAAAAAAAAAGCTTCCAAATAACATTGTAATTGGCTCATTAAAGACAAAAATATCATATGATTAATATTAGTAATGTATGTAAATATGGGTTTAAAATTTCTTGTTATAATGCGATTTACATTATTTTTTTATATTTAATTGTTTCACTTTTAACTTTTTGGTATATGTGTCAATCCTTAATATTTCGGAAATTCTTTTATCTATTTTGATAATGATCTGAAATGACAATGATCAGAACATAAAATATAATTTTTTTCTATAAAAATTTGATGAAACTTTCAAAAGCTTTGTGGCATCTCGAAATATCTTAATTACTACATATATTTTTACAACAAATTACCTGAGTGAAATAAAAATATACTTTTTTGATTTTGTTAATTATAGAGTTGCTACAGATCAGGTAATTCCAGAAAGTGAGGGAATGTCAGGGAAAACCTGATAGAGTTAGGAAATGATTGAAAAATTAAAATTGAAGTTAATTTTATTATTATGTTTAAAAAATCGAAAATTTTTAATTGAAAGTTAATCTCTTTTGCTTAAGGATTCAAACTATTTTGTTGAAAATTAATTTTTTTGTCAATTAAACTATTTTTCTATAAAATTAAATCTCTTTTGGATGAAATATCAAATATCACCTTTTCCGTTGAAAAATCATAATTTTTGGTTAAAAATGTAACTACTTAGTTGGAAGTGGAACTACTTAATTGTTTTAACTGAATATTTCACTCATAAAAGTTTGATTAAAAATGTATTTTCTTAAATGTGAAATTTCAATATTTGGTTTAAAATTTCTATTCTTTATTGGAAATTGGATTTTTTGGACGATATTTAAGCTTCTTGGTGACTAATTCATCTTTTCAATTTAAAATTCTTTTAAAAATTCGAATATTTGTTTGAAAATTCATGTAATTTGTTAGTAAAAGTCGTCTATTGGGGTAAAAAATTCATGTTATTGGTTGAAAATTGATTTTTTTCGGTTAAAATTGCTTTTTTCTTATTTAAAATTAATTTTTTAATTTAAAATCTATTTGTTCCATTTTTTGTCGAAAATTTATGTTTTTCGATAGAAATTTGATCTTTTTGGTAGAATATTATACTATTTCGTTAAAAATGTACTTTGATTTCATTGAGAGTTAAGTTTAATACTCAAAATTTAATTATTCTATTTTTGGTTAAAAATGTATCTGTTATAGGTTAAAATACAAATGTGTTTGTTGAAAATCCGTCTTTTTGGTAGAATACTTCTCTCAGTCCTCAAAAAATCATCTTTTGGATAAAAATTAATTTTGGTTTTTACAAATTTAACAATTTTGTTGAAAATTCCTTTTTTTGGTCGAAAATTTATTTTACTAACTGAAAATTTATGTATTTTACTTTGGATAGAAAATTTATCATTTTAGTTGAAAATTCATATATTTGGTTAAAAATTAAAATTTTGTAGTTGACGATTTATCATTTCAGTTGAAAATTCAACTTAACGATTCTATTTTTGTGGAAATTTTACCGTTTTGATAGAAATGTAACTTTTTTCTTTAAAAAATGTTCTGTTTTGTTCAAAATTTAACTATTCTATTTTTTGTTAGAAGTTATTTTCTTTGGTTGAAAAAAATATTTAGTTAAAAATTCTTTTTTTTTTAGTGGGAAATTTATCTTTTGGGTTGAAAATTCCACTATTTGGTTAAAAATTCATAGTTTGGTTGAAAATTCATCACTGTTGAAAATTAATTTCTTTGGCTAAAAATCTGTTTCTTTTCAGTTCAAAATTAATTTTCTAACTGAAGATGTCACCATTCGATTTTTGTTTCAAAATTAAAATGTTTAGTTTAAGAGTAATTAATTTTTCTGAAAATTCATTTTTGTTGTTTAAAATTTACTTTTCTAACTGCAAATTGAACTATTCTAGTTTTGGTTTGTAAATTTTTATCTTTTGGTTAAAAAATTATATATTTGATGGAAACAGTATATTTTTTGGTAGAAAATTCATCCTTTGGGTTAAAAATTTCATTATTTCGTTGAGAATTAATTTTTTTGGTTGAAAAATTATTGTTTTGAGTGAAAACTTAATTCTTTCTTTTTTTGCTTAAAAAATCATTATTTTGTATGAAAAAAACTATTTTGTTACAGATTCTTTTTTTTTGGTTGAAAATTTATTTTACCAACTGAAAATTTAAGTATTTTACTTTGGATAGAAAATTTATCATTTTAGTTGAAAATTCATATATTTGGTTGAAAATTAAATTTGTTTAGTAGAAGATTTATCATTTCAGTTGAAAATTCAACTTAACTATTATATTTTTGTGGAAATTTTACGTTTTTTGATAGAAATGTAACTTTTTTCTTTAAAAAATGTTCTGTTTTGTACAAAATTTAACTATTCTATTTTTTGTTAGAAGTTAATTTCTTGGGTTGAAAAAAATATTTAGTTAAAAATTCATTTTTTAGTGGGAAATTTATCTTTTGGGTTGAAAATTCCACTATTTGGTCAAAAATTCATACTTTGGTTGAAAATTCATCACTGTTAAAAATTAATTTCTTTGGATAAAAATCTGTTTCTTTTCAGTTGAAAATTAATTTTCTAACTGAAGATGTCACTATTCGATTTTTGCTTTAAAAATTATATTTTTAGTTGAAAATTAAGTAATTTTTCTGAAAACTCATTTTTCTTTCTTAAGATTTACTTTTCTAACTGCAAATTGAACTATTCTAGTTTCGGTTTGTAAATTTATATATTGTGGTTACAAAATTATATATTTGATTGAAACTGTATATTTTTTAGTAGAAAATTCATCTTTTGAGTTAAAAATTGCATTATTTCGCTGAGAATTAATTTTTTTGGTTAAAAAATTATTGTTTTAAATGAAAACTTAATTCTTGCTTTTTTGCTTGAAAAATCATTATTTTGCATGAAAAAAACTATTTTGTTACAAATTCTTTTTTTTGTTGGTTGAAAAATTATTTTTCTAACATTCTTACTATTCTAATGTTGGTTGAAATTCAACTAACTTTTTGGTTAAAAATTAGCAGCTTTGGATGAAGATTCATCATTTTAGATAAAAATTTATTTCTAGGTTAGAAAATTTATATTTTTGATTTCAATACTCAACTTAAAAGTGTTTAAAATGTATTTACAAACATAATTTTGTTTGCATTAATATTATTAATTTTCTAGGTGTATGATCGGTGTTACACCTAGAAGAATTTAGAAATTGAAATGTTCGAGCAACCCTGAATAAGGCACTGTTTAATGCGAATAACATGTTATCCATTACTTCGACTTCTTTTGCCATTTAAATTGAGCGCCCTTTACAGTTTGATCTGATACAGTTCCCCGCGAAATTTGAATAATACAATAATTATTTATAAAGATAAAAAATAGGATTTTTTATCCCAATTCAAAATGCACAGAAATGTTCATTAAATTCTCAAATATAAAGGTCGAGCATATTCTGATGCTCGTGAAAATTTTTCCGAGCACTTACAGTATCCGAACAATTAAATCTTATTACGCACACACACAAATTAATGGTTCACACTAAAATAACCTGGCACTATCGATGTATTTAAAAAGCTTGCCGGAAAATCCGGTTATGGACCTGAAGGAAAATGAAGGAAATCAAATTTCAACCACAATGAACGAGAATAATAATTAGAAAACTATCCCAGACCTGAAGATCGATCCATACATGAAGCCGCACATCCCGAAAATGATTAGCAATAAAACTGGAAAAGAGATACGATTGTCAGATGATGAAATAAAATTTTAATTTATCAGTAAACTTCCAGAACGCAAAGAACAAATAAATTATATCACCATGGAAGAGCTGAAGCTAAGGCTAAAGTTAAAGGAAAACCTAAGGTTATAACATATTGAAGAATCACACAGAGGCTTCATTTAAAAAAAAAACTTCTTATCACAATATTTTTACACTACTGGGTGGTCCCAAAGAAGCGAGATGCCTCAGGGAAAACTAAGTGGAGACTAGTCGTTGATTTCAGGAATATGAACGGGAAAACTGATTATTATAATTAATTAGCCTAATTATTTTCGACAGTCGATCTGAGTTCCGGTTTTCATCAAATCCCAATGAATGATAATTCCAAAAAGTACCCTGCTTTTTCAGAAAAGTTCCAAAGAATGATGGATATGATACTAAAAGGGCTGATCATAAAAATTTGCTTTGTCTCTCAGGATGACATTGTCGTGTTTGATAAAACACCACAAGAAAAAGCGAAATCGTAGTACCCTTATTTAAATGTCTGCGTGCGACTGGGTTGAGATTACAGATAAATGCGAGTTTTTAAGACCAGAACTTGAATATATGGGGCGCTTATTAAGAAAAGATTGTGTGAACCCTAAACCGAATATAGTATCAGTGGTTACTAATTTTTAAAAACCATAACAACAGAAAAGAAGTATTGTCCTTCTCGGGATTATCTCGATATTAGAGCAAATTTATTAATAATTATTCCACTATAGGTAAGCCATTGATAGAACTAACAAAAAAGGATTACAATTAAAGATTTGCATTGACCACAGATGCTACAAATATAGGCTTAGGAACAATTTTATCTTAAGAAGGACATCCTGTTTGTTATTTTTCAAGAACTTTAATCACACCAGAGTTAAATTAGAACACTAGAGAGAAGCTACTTTTAGCGATTGTATGGGTAATAAGAATACTTCAATACTTTTTGGGAAGAAAATTTATAAGATCCTTCATCAAGATTGTTTAGCTGGAGACTACAGCAGCTAATGCGCTCTCTCGAATGCATTCAATCCATCATCTAAAAGATGTTTCAGGAAACTGACCCGCAAATGCAGAGGTCAATAATGAAAAAAAATAATCCGGAATCAGATGGTGAGATTAGTTCTAGTAAAAATTAATCAGAAACTGAGAAGATTTACAATATCCTATAAACATTTGTAGAGGAAGAATCAGCGAATGAAGTTTAATCGACCCATCGCGAAAAGATTAAGATACCACTAGCCGAAAAAGAAAAGGAAATTTTCAAGGACTACTCTTCTTGGAAAACCGATCGGAGGCCGAGCAAGCTGAAAATCAAACCCGTAGCTGATGAAAAAAGCTGGATTAAAGTTAGCAAAAACGCGGAGTAATAAACTTCATAGACACCGTTTGTAAACAATGTTCGGTACATTGACCGAGAGCGACTTAGACTGCATCAATTCAGAAATTGACAAATTGTACAAAGGGAATAAATCATACAGGTTTGACTCAATGATGGAAGATAGTAAACAAAACAGTTTATTTTTCTATTATGTGAAAGATCAAATTAATAATAATAATACTAAAAAAAGTATTCATATCAAATCAAAACACTATGCGTACTATGGTTTCAGATGAATTTAAGATCTAAATATAACAATCGATGCTATCAATGATGGCAAGCATGGTATCATTCTTCCACAATTATCAACACCACAAATTGTGATTTTTGAACTTGAATTGTTTGAAGAAGAACTTAACGTAAAATATTAAATCCTTTTAGAATTTAGAGGATACAAATTATCAGTGCATCATTGATATCAACATTGAAATCCTACTTCTTCAAATTTAACTTTCACTAGATTTTCTATGTTATGAAAAACTGTATTATCAAAATACAATTTCAGCTAAAATAGGTGAAAAAGCAGATCCTATTGGGTTTTAAAATGTTTGTGTATAAAATATACCATCCAATTGAAAATAAGCAAAATGAAAAACAAAATTGACAAAAAGACGAAGAGTTTGTTATTAATTTTTCAATAATGTCACTAAGTAATTCTTTTAATTTTCTTGTAGGAGAAACTATTGTTGCTATTACTGTTCTTAATGAGTAATCCACTTTATGCATTATTATCAGACCATAGCTTTATATTACTGTATTTAACAGATTTCTTTTAAATTCTTTTTTCTTTTGATTTTTTATCAATTTTTTAACTGAAAATATTTTTATTCTATTTCTTATTTGTTGTTGTTAAATTCATTGGATAAATTAAACTATTTTTGACTAAAAATTAAAATCTTTTTTGTTCGAAATATAAACTGCTGCATTTTTCGTTCATTATTCATTTTTTAAATACAAATTTAATCACTTTTCTTAAAAGTAAATTATTTTGTAAAAAATTAATTTTTTTCAACTGTCATCATTTTAAATAAAAATTTATCTCTTCAGTTGAAAATTGCGCTATTTTGTTGAAAATATATTTTTTCTTGGCCCAAATTTTTTTTATTGAAAACTTATTTATTGCAGTAGAAACTCTATTTTATTAAAAAGTTGTTCATTCTTTTCGTTGAAAATTAATTTTTAAACTAAAAATGTGGCTATTTTAGTTGAATAATCCATCAATTTATTTAAAAATTCATCATTTTGGTAGAGCATCATTTTTTTAACAAAAATTAAAGTATTCTATTTTCGGTTAGAAAATTATCTTTAATAGTATTTAAAAATCCACTATTTGCTTTAAAAAGTTTTTTAGTTGAAAATACACATTTTTGGTTAAAATAAAACTACTTCTTTGAAAGGTTAACTCTTTTTTTTAGAAATTCATTTTTTCGGTTTCAACCGGAGGTAAATTTTTAAATAAAATGATTTCAACTGAAAAAAAAGAATTTTTGACAAAAGTCAAGTATCAATCGTAAACATTAAAGAATTTTGTTTCATGATTTCTAGAGAAATTGTAAATTTCTTTTCTTTTTGAAAAATTACCTTTAAAGAAAATTAAATAAAAATGATAAAGATTTTTAAAAAATTAGACAAATAATATGGAAGAATTTAAATTAATTTTTTTTTCATTTTTAAGGATTTAAAAAAATGATATGACAAATTTTATCATTTCAAATGATATTCAAAAGTTTTGAAATAATTAAAAAATAGTTAAAACTTGAAAAAATTTCAAAAAATTGTAAGCTAAATGTAGATTTCTTAAGATGAGATTTAAAAAAAATTAGGTTTAAAATTCTATAATTTTTAACTAATATAAAAGCATTCAAATTTATTGAATCTTCAATTGTAAATCTTAAAAATTGAGCAAGTTTTGATTGAAATCTGTAAAACCAAATAAATTCCAATTTTATATCTTCAAAAATATAATAATTTTCATTTTTAAATTTGTAAAATTAAAAAATAATTATTTGGAAGTTTAAAATATTTTAAAGAATTTTAAATAAATTGTAGATTTTTCATTTAGGAAGAAAATTTTACAAGCTTTTTTATAATTTTGAAGTATTTCAAGATTATACCAAAAATGTGTTTGAGATAAAATTTAAAAAAATTTTTAATGTCTTTAAAAAATTGTTTGGAAAAAAAATCAATAAGATTTAAGGCAATTTTTAAATAATTTTAGAAGCTCTTTTAGAATCTTAAAAAGTTTTTAAAGAATAAAAAATTTTGCTAAAGGTTCTTGGAAAAATTTTGAATGACTTTTTATAGAAAAAAATAACTTTTATAGAAACTTTTAAAACATGGCAAAAAAGAAAATCAGGATTCGACAAATTATTTTAAAGATATTAGTTACAAATATTTTTTCAAGATTCCGGGGAAAATTTTTTTATCTTGTTTTAAAAAATGACTTACTAGGATAAAGTTTAAAAAGAATTCAGAATCTTCTCTTTTTTTAAAAATTAGGAAATAGAATTGGGAACTTTTGAAGGCCTTTTTCGGATTTCGAAGATTTAAAAAAAATTGAATTATTTTAAATGATGTTAGGAAGTTTAAAAATATATATACAGATTTCTATTTTCGAGTCTTGAGATTTGATATCAGTTACGAAAATGTTTGCCTTCTTTCACGTTTAAAGCGAGTGACGAAAAATAAACAGAGTTTGTGTAATTAAAAATTTAATTCTTCTACGGATTCAATAACATTTTTTTGCATGTGTTTGTTCGTGAGTTAAGTATAGAAACGTCAAAAACTACATATCTTAATATTCAAAGTATTAGTTTTACCAAGATTTTTTTTTAAACTTGGCAAAGGAATTGTTATTTAATTAAAAAATAACTTTTTTATACCTCTCGAAGAACTTTAAAGAGATTAAAAAATCTTTCTCCTGAAACCTATTAACTATAAATTAGAATAACAAGCAATGACTTCGATTTTTGGCAAAAAAAAATTTTTTTTAGTTAATAAAATACATTTATTTTCTTTAAAACTCGTCTTTTTCGTAAAAGTAATATTCTGGGTTAAAGGTTAATCTTTTTGGTCTAAAATTAAACTGTTTTTTGAGAATCCAAGTATTTTTTTAAAATTCGTCTTTCTTGGTTGAATTCAACTGTTTTTTTCAATTCGAATTCTAATGTATCTTTGGTTGAAATATGAATCATTTGACTTGACATTTAGCAATTTGGTTAAACATTTAATTATTTAGTTAACAATTTCTTTCTGTTTACTGCAATTTATTTTTTTTTAATTTACCTTTTTCAGTTAAAAACTTGACTAATTATGTAGCTGAAAGTTTAACTCCTTTGTTAAAATCTTTTTTTTTAATTCATTTGCTTCCTTGAAAGTTGAACTATTTTGTTGAAGAGGTCAGAGGAGTGAAAAACTGCAGAAAAAACTCCTGAGCACAGCTGGGGACCAAAAGACGAGTTTATGCAACTATTATATCATGCATAAGTATATCAATACCGTTATGCCAGTCCTGAATGCTAGAAAAGAATATATATACTTTTTAATTAACCTAAAAAATAAACTGCAAAGATTACACCAAACTATCGAAAAATTGGATTTTATAGGTACACATGAAATTTTCAGGAAACTTACACTTCTTGAACCTTGCTGCAAATATTGTTATGAATAGCATGTGCAACGTCTCATTTGTTTACTTTTTTAGTGCAGAATTTTTCGACAACGTGTTTCGCTAATTTAAACATCCTGGGATCATCTCGGCAATGTCGAGATTTCTCGAGATGGTTTTGTGATTTTAAGTACACCAAGAGATAATAATTTTTTAATTGAGTCGGCGGAGTATATAATTCTCGTATGTGGCAAAATCGTTTGTACAGATTTGAAGTAAGAATTTGCCCAATATGTTCCAGTATCATTTTTGAAGGGGTTTGATTCAAAATGTTGCTACAATAACCTGTTCATTTTTAAATAAAGGGATGAGTGATAAAATCGTTACCTCTACGTTAAGAAGTCATCAATTTTGAAATTGGTTGTCAAAATGTAAAAAAAGTTGTTATATTTGTAATGACTTACACGGACATACCGGCTCCAAGGATTTTGGGGGGAGCCAAATGAACGAATTAAGCGTTCTACTAAAACAGTTTACGGATGTCATAATGGGTATGAAAACCCATGCCAAATCAAGGAAAAATCTTGACAAGGATATAAATGACGGATTGGAGTCAGCAAATTCGTTGCGGATGCTACCCAAGAATGGGTGGACGTGACAAAGAAAAAGAGGGAACGAAAGGCCCAAGCCGAAACTGCGGAAGACGGCAAAAGGGACATCAGAAAAAGAAGGCGTCAAAGAACACGACCAGCGGCCGTCATAATACAGCCTATAGCTGATCGTAGTTATGCGCAAGTGGTTATAGACATTAGGAAGTCCGTAAATTCTGAGGAAATGGGGGTGGACATTAAGGTCATCCGGAAAACACTCCAAAGGGGTGTTTTGCTGGAATTCGCTAAGTCAACCACCGCTAAGGAGAAATCGCAGTTTAGCGAAGCCTTGAAGCTAGCACCGCGAACGCAAATCCAAATTTTTGACTTATACATCACTACAAAGGCGGACGAAGTGCAGAAGGCCCTCCAGTCTGCCTTGAAATGTGAAACGAGCGAAGAGTTCATTGTCAATATGACGAAGAATGATTCCAGGGGGAGCCTCATGGCCTTCGTCCAACTGAAAGTAACAGATGCTAAACAGCTCTTGCAGCCAGGGCATCTAAAAGTAGGCTGGGTTAGATGTCGAATCCGCGAGAAAGTGCGTGCGGTGTGCTGCTTCCGCTACTTTGACTACAGTCATACGGCAGTGTAATGCAAAAGAGCGGACAGATGTAGACTGTGTTGGAAGTATGGCACAGAGAACCATCGGGTAAAGAGCTGCACAAATAAGCCAAAATGTGTTATGGGTACATAAAGAGGAGGAAGCTGCACTGTTGACCACATAACTGGTTCTGCCAAGTGTGTGGTTTACAGAGAGGCTCACCGAAAGTGCAACCATTCGAGGTGATGAAGGTTGTGCTTCAGTGTAACCTGGGTTGCTGTGAGCTAGCCCAATACTTAATGTCCCAAACTGTTACTGCGATGACAATGGTACTGCGGCTATCAGGGTGGGCCACAGCACCAATTTCCAGTGCAGAAACATGGAAAGGGAGAAGGCTTTGTTTGGATCACGAGCGGGAGAGACACCGTCGTCAGCTGCTACCTCATGCCAAACGAGGGGATTGCAGTTCCATTCTGGATATCACCATGGCGTCACCGGGCGCAGCAAAAAGGGTGCACTCGGGGCAGGTACTCGAGGATTAAACAGTAAGCGACCACCAATATATCAGCTTCCGAATAGTCTGTGGGTCTTCGAGTGCCAGCAACAGTTGCAAGGAGGAAATAGCACACCCAGACGCCTCTAGGAAAACCGTTAAAGAGCTTGCAGACAGCACTACCAACTTTAATCGTGCATGGATGCAACGCATCAATGCCCAAGAAAGTCCTGAGACCTCAGAAACCAC
This sequence comes from Belonocnema kinseyi, assembly GCF_010883055.1. Lineage (NCBI taxonomy): Eukaryota > Metazoa > Arthropoda > Insecta > Hymenoptera > Cynipidae > Belonocnema > Belonocnema kinseyi. The sequence goes on along the minus strand of NC_046665.1, from coordinate 117,472,789 downwards.
CGGTGGACTGGTGGACACAGGATATTGCGGATCTTAGGATTGTTTGCTTCAGCCTGAGGACGCGCCCCGATCGCAGCCATGGAGCCCATGATGATGGAGCAAATCATTGGGGAGTTATTCCCTAATCATCCAAGCCGCGACATCATAGAGGAAGTACCTCTTTTCACTGAAGAGGAACTGTGGACGGCAGCCTCCACAATGGTATGCGGAAAGGCATCGGGTCCTGACGGCATCCCGGCGGAGGTGGTTCGGTTGATAGCACCAGAACATCCGTTGATACTGCTTAACCTTTTCAACTCGTGCCTTGCATCTGGAGTCTTCTGTTCCAGATGGAAGAAGCAGAGACTTGTCTTGCTTGACAAGGGAAAGGGGCCCCCGATAACGGCGTCTTCATACAGACCACTCTGCATGCTTGACGTTATCGGAAAGCTGCTTGAAAAGATGCTACGTGCTAGACTAAGAGCAGCAGTGCAGGCAGCAGGAGGATTGGCAGAAAACCAACACGGCTTCCGGGAGGGCCGATCAACGGTGGAAGCAATTAGGGAGGCTCTGCAGGAGGTGGAAAAAGCCTGAAGCGGCATATCATCGGTCTAGGAGGGTCTGCGTTATGATCACCTTCGACGTCAGGAATGCATTCAACTCTGTGAAATGGGTTGACATTCTTGACGTGCTTAAAAGGCGTTTCGAGGTTCCAGTGTACCTTCTGCGAATAGTAGGTGACTGCCTTAATGATAGGCAGCTCATCTATGAAACGACAGAGGGTACACGCACCACAGACGTTACAGCAGGAGTCGTCCAAGGGTCAGTGCTTGGACCTGACCTCTGGAACGTTGTGTATGATGAAGTCCTTTTAATGGATCTACCCGTTGAAGCCAAGCTAATCGGTTTTGCCGATGACTTGGCGGCAATGATAAAGGCCCGGAACGAAGAGGAGGTAAGGCTTCTTGTGAAGGAGATCTCAAGGCGGATGGATGATTGGCTGAAAAGTCATGGTCTTCAACTTTCCATCAAGAAGATAGAGGTGGTGGTTCTCACTGGACAGAGGTAATTCAAGAAACCATTCACATCTAACATCGTCGATCACGAAGTTGAAGCTGTGAATGTGTTTAGGTACCTAGGTACCTGAATAGGTCAGAAGCTCACCTTCAAAATACAGATAACGAAGGCAGCGGAAAAGAAAGAAAAAATGGTCACTATGCTGGCAAGGCTGATGCTGAACATCACTGGCGCGAGAAGCTGAAAGAGGAGGATTTTATTGAGCATGGCGAACTAAATAATGCTCTATGGTGCCGAGCTCTGGGCGGGTTCCCTTAGACGTGAATTCCACAGGAAAAATATTGTGGCTGTACAGAGGAAGGGAGCCACAAGAGTGGCATGTGCGTATAGATCCGTATCCGGTCCGTCGGTGTTGATCATAGCGGGATGTATCCCCATTGACCCTTTTGCCTTTGAGAGGAAAAAGATATACGAGACCAAGAGGCCAAGTAATGACAAGGCCATCGCGGCCCGAGAGAGGCAACAAACGCTTGTCAAATGGGTAGAGCGGTGGAAGACAGAGAACGTGGGTAGGTGAATTGCCAGGATAATAGGTGAAGTGAAACCGTGGTTCAACAGGTGACATGGGGATGTCAACTATCACATCACCCAGGATATACGAGGCCTAGAGCACAAGTAATGACAAGGCCATCGCGACCCGGGTGAGGCAACAAACGCTTCTCAAATGGGATCATTTTGCAAAAAATTGGAGTAACTTTAAGAGATATTCAAAAGTTTTGAAACAATTCAAAAATAATTTAAACTTGTAAAGATTTTTCAATAATTTTATATAGTTTCATAAAAATGAAAGACGTTTTTTCAGGGTCCTAGGAAAAATTGAAATAATTTTTTAGTTAAAAAAATTAATTTTCAGAGATTTTTTACAAAGACTTGAAAATATTTCAAAAATTGTCACAGAAGCATCTAATAGTCTTTAGGGCATTTTTTTAAATTTTGCGATAAAAATTTAGAAAATTTTTAGAGATTAGAATGGTCAGACGGTCTGACAAGATTAAAAAACGAACTTTCTTTATACTCGTGCGAAAATTTAAAATAATTTTTTATTTTGAAAAGTAAGCTTTTAGAAAAAATTAAAAAATGTTTTTAAACGTATCAAACGATTTCCTGAAATCTCGAAAAAGAGTTTAGAAGACTTTAAAGCACAATGTTTCAATTTTGTAAGTTTACAAAATAAAAACAAATAAAAAATCAAATAAATAAAAAAAAATATTTAGCGGAATTGAAGAGATTCAAAATAAATTCTTATCAAGAGAATTGAAAAATTTACTTAAAATTTTTGGGAAAATTTAGAACATTATAAAGGAAATTAAAAAATTTGAGACGCTTTAAATAGATTAGAAATATTTGAAAACAGGGAAACATTTTCGAATCATGAAATTCACGGAATTAATAGAATTCAAGGAATTTGATACAAGCCGGGTTTGTGGGTTGTATGCTATCCAACTTGATCTACGGTGATAGAGACTCCGGTCGGAGGCTGGTTTCCAGAGGAACTGAAGCCTGCTGCATGGCGTGAGTGTGAGCCGGTTTCGGAGGAACCAAACGTCATGACTCTTCAGCTGAGGCAGGCACTCCCGCACTTCGTCGATTTTGCTGGAAGAGGTGCCCGTACGGGCAAGCTTCTGTTTTTCTCTTGGAAGAACTTGTCGAGCTGGCTCATTGACCGGAGCATGTCGCGGCGGCTGGTTGGCGGTTGCTGATGCACCCGAGGTGCTCCTTTCGATGTCAGCAGGTACTCCGCGCCTGTAGCCAATCCGTGAGCGAAGGTGCCTTCTGAGGACAAGCCAGTTCCTGGCGGAACCAAAGATTCGGCTGACGGTATAGGGAATCCTATATGACGATGTAGGCTCGCTCTCTGGGCCGAATGGCTCATTCTTGATGTTCGTGGAGGGCCCTGGCACGTGCAAGGACGTGAGGGCTGCTGACCACGTTTACAGTCTGACGACCTTTTTTTCTCAGGAAGCTAGGAACGGGAAGATTTGTGATTTCCAGGCAAAGGTTGTCTCGTGGAGGATTCAGAAGAAAAGATAGTGAGGGGCTTGCGGAGCTGCAAGGAAAGCGTAACGGCCCCTTGAAAGAAGAATAACTGAAGGCTTCCGGAGCTGCAAGAAAAGCTTACCGGCCTTGTAAAAAAGTAAAGAAGAGGTTTCCGGTGCTGTTAAGAGCTTACTGACCCCTGAAGAGAAGAGAGAGATAGGATAGAGAAATTGGACGGAGCTGCTAGAGCTTACCGGCCTCGGAAAGAAGTACAGATTGCAGGCTTGCGGAGCTGCTAAGAGCTTACCGGCCTTGAAAAAAGTATAGTGAGGGAGACTAACGGAGCTGCAAAGAGCTTACCGGTCTCGAAGAAAAGAGAGAGAGAGAGATATTGGAGGATAGAGAGAAGGAAAAAAATAAGGAAGGCTGAAACTATTTTTAGGTTTCGAAAGTACTCTGTATTTGCTCGCCAAAAAAATCGATAAACAAGGTTCCGGAGACGATCGAGGGACTGAGGTTTCCCAATCGATCGCCTGAGCAAGAGCGCATACAGTCGGTTAAACGCACCCTCTTTTATTTGCGCCGGTCGAGAGTCAACCCGTCAGCACTTGGCGCGGATCTCTGAGCCACTCACGTCGCGGGTGGAGGGGCGTTGCGGCCGCCTCTGTCATCCCTTCTTTCGCGAAAGCTAAGCACGCCGCTCAACTTTGAAACGCACAGTAGTTTCGTACAACTCATGAAAAATTTAAAATTATACAATATAGTTAAAAAATGTACATTAACATTAAAATAAAATATTACAATAAAACAATATTTAAAAAGAAAAAATATCTAAATACAATTAAAATTTGAACAATATTAACAAAGTATGGAATTTACAAATAAAAATGGAAAAGCTTACAAAAAAATATAAAAAATATAAATAATAATAATAATAAAATAAAAATAATAATTTAATAAAAGGTAAACAGAAACATTAAGGTTACGTATATATTACGTAAAGTTGGCAATTACTGGCCGTTTTCCACTTGGAGGGACGAGAGAGAGAGAGAGAGGTGACGAAGCGTAAGCCATGCCTCCAGACTTGGCGCGTCATGGTAAAACCTTCCTTCACAGCTGCGCCAGGTGTGGTTTATAACACTCTTTTTTTCTGTTCAAATGTTATGACTCATGGAGGGAAAGCGAGGTTTTCAAATTGCCACTTGACAGCAATTTAAAAAGGAATGTTTTCCCAGCTCGGGTTCATGTTTAGTAAACACGAGCGGAGAATCATTCCTGGCAAATTGGTTTCTAGTGGTTCTCAAATTATAAACCTGAGGGACTATTACAAATTAATGCAATTCAAGGTATTTCAGGAAATCGCGAACTTCATGGAATTCAACGAAGTCACGGAATTGATACAATTCGAGGAACTTATAGAATTCGTGGAATTGATGGAATTCACGGAATTCATGAAATACGTGGATTTTTTGTAATTCGCGAAATTACAAAATTCATGAAATTTGTGGAATTTACCAACTTCATGAAATTTACAGAATTAAAGGAATACGCTTAATTTATGGAATTAACGAAATTAATGGAATTCACGCAATTCAGGGAATTAAAGGAATTCAGGGAATTAAAGGAATTCGCAAAATTTATGAAATGAAGAAATTCATGAAATTTAGGGAATAACGGAATTTATGGTATTTAAGGAGTTTATGGAATTCAAGGAATTAGCGAAATTCGTGGAATTAGAAAAATCCATGAATTTTTTGAAGTCCTTGAATGTCATAAATTTGTTGAATTCGTCGAATTCCATGAATTTATTGAATTCGTTGAATTCCATGAATTGATTGAATTCGTCGAATTTCATGAATTCTGTTAATTTCTTGAATTCTGCGATTCCTATAAATTTTTTGATTCCCATAAATTTCATGAAATCCATGAATTCCTCAAATTCTACGAGTTCCTTAAATCTCGTGAATTCCTTGTATTTCGATTTCTATGAAATTCACGAATTCCTTAAACTCCATAAATTCCTTGAATTCTAAAAAGACGCGCGTTATATACTATACATTGCTTACTGGCTACTGGACATGTATTATAAAATTCAAATACATGTGAGGTACTATACCAATGCCAGCATTTGGAAACTACAACATAATGTATTGTAGCCTTGCCTTACGTTTTGGAAATGAACTTCCAATACATGTAGTGGAAATATCCAACATAAATTTTTAACAGTGTATATTTTGCGCTATACTTTACTTTCATTGATAAGAAATAATTTATTAAGTGTTGATCATTTCTCGAGTATTTTTTTTTGGTACACTATTACTCTCAAAGATTATTATAATGTATACTTGTTATTCTACTATGTTCATATTATTGAAATAAACCAGCAGTAATATGATAGAAACCATGCCCCGTGGGATGGTGTATGCTGACCGAAATGGAAGACCAACGAATTAATTAAATATCAAATAATTACTTAGTTAAGAAATAGTTTTACGTAATGACATATGTAACCGAAAAATGTGAGCTTCTCGCCAAAAAACACAGACTTCAAAATTAAATTTCAATTCTAATTTACAGAACATTTTATTCAAAGCCAGGCACTGTCCCCCACCAAGATGGATTAGGAAAGTATCTTTCAATGAAGAAACTGCTGAAAATATTTTTTGTAATTTAAATTTTTTAATAAATTTTCACTGTCTTTTAAAAGATATTGCAAGAAATAAACAACAAAAATAATTGAGAGGATTGTATATACTGTAGCCCTTTGGGTCATTTTAAACTTGCCTGAGTTGAAATTGATTCGGTCTACGTCTATTTGGATTCGGCCAACAAAGCATATAAAAGAAATGAAAAAAATGCAGATTGTTTTAGCAATAATTTAAAAATTATATTTATCACACTCACAAATAATGAAGAAGGACAACAGAGGAATAGAGAACTTCATTTTTTACGGTTTTCTTCCTTGGTGAAAGCGAAAATAAATTAAAAGACAGATTGAAAAAAAATTTAATCCTCGGATCAGTTCCTTAATTTCTGACGAAATAACAAAAGTTTTCTACAAATGAGCGTGAATTATCATGTTAACTTAAAAATTTCAGCATAAAATCCAAATAAGATAATAGAAACTCTGCTTGAGTAGATCTTCAATTTTAAATTTCTAAACGTTTTATACAATTTAGAATAAATTGCTCCGACTTAACCTTTAAAAAAAGATTTCGTGAGTAAGAAAATCAATTTTTAAGATGGGAATTATCCTCTTGAATATTCTTCAATAAGGCTAAAGTTACTAAAAAAATGTGAAATTTGAACGATATTGACTAGAAATATTTATCGCTCATTATAATTTTTAGAGTATTGATCTTAACAGAAATAATATTGTAACGATATATTGTTAAAACACAATTTATTTAGACTGTTGAAAATCATGTAGAATAAAAAGTGAGCCGGAAATGTTTCGTTGGTCAAATTTAAATTTTTACGTTTATTATGAATGAAATAAAAGGTTTTAGATGAAATATATAACGTAATTTGTATATTTCTGCATAGATAATCATCTTAAAAAAGTTAAATTTAATTTTAAGGCACATTAAAAATCTAAATTTGACAAAGAAAACATTTCCAGCCCCCTTTTCATTCTACAGTGTTAAAAATTTCTGTTGAAAACTTGGACCACATGTATTGGAAGATTATTTCCAAAATGTAAGTTAACGCTACAATACACAATGTTGTAGTTTCCAAATGCTGGCATTGGTATGGTACCTTACATGCATTAAAATTTTATAATACAAATTTAGTAGCCCGCAACACTTCTGTATCATACATGCGGTTGGAATTCACAGAATTTGCAGAATTCGCATAACGACCAAAATTCACAGATTTCATGGAATTATTGCAATTCATGGAATTCACGAAATTCTAGGAATTCATGAAATTCGAGAAATCAAAGATATACACGGAATTTACGACAATCAAAGATTTTGCGGAATTCATAAAATTCGGGAAATTCACAGAATTTATGAAATTCACAGAATTTATGAAATTCAACGAATTTATGAAATTCAACGAATTTATGAAATTCAACGAATTCAAGAAATTCACCGAATTCGAGGAATTCGTGGAATTTATAAAATTCACGGGATTTACGAAATTTATAGAATTTACGGAATTAACGCAATTTGTGGAATTAACAGAATTTATAGAATTTGCGGAATACACGGTATTTAAGGAGTTTACGTAATTCATACAATTCACAAAATTCACGGAAATCAGAGAATTCATGGAATTCTGGGAATTAATGGAATTCAAGGAATTAATGGAATTCAAGGAATTAATGGAAATCACGGAATTGATGGGATTGAATCAATTTATAGAATCCAATAAACTTGTCGAACTTAAGGATTTCGTGAAATGAGGTGATTCACGGAATTCATGAAATGACGTAATTCACGAAATTCATGAAAACCAGGGAATTCATGGATTTCGCGGAATTCCATGAATTTTATATGTTCCGTGAATTTCGTAATTTTATTGAATTTCATTAACACATTGCATTTCATTAACACATTGAATTTCATTAACTCACTGAATTTCATTAACTGATTGAATTTGACGATTTGCTTGAATTTCGTGAATTCCATGAATTCCACGATTTCCTGAAATTTCACTTATTAGTTAAATTCCGTGACACGATTGAATTCCGTGAATTTCATACATTTCACTAATTCAATAAATTCCATTAATTACACGAATTCCATTCATTCCGCGAATTCCATCATACCCGTGAATTCCACGAATTCCACGAATTCCTTAAATTTCATGAATTTCTTAAATACCACGAACTCCTTAAATTCCACGATTTCCTTGAATTCGGTAAACTTGCCTAATTCCGTGAATTAGTTGAATTCCTAAATTTCGTGAATTCTGTACATTTCCTGCATTCTAGGAATTCCTTGAATGTCATCATTTTCGGGAATTCCATTAATTTCACGAATTTAGTCATTTCCCTGAATTCTATTATTTTGTGAATTCTACAAAATTGCGTAAATTCCGTAAATTCCTTACATTCGTTGAATTCCGTGAATTACATGAATTCCTTAAATTCGTTGAATTCGGCAAATTGCATTAATTCCGTAAATTCTATTAATTCCGTGCATTTTATAAACTCCATAAATTCCTTGAGTTTGGTGAATTTCGTGAATTCCTTGAATTCGTTGAATTTCATGAATTCGTTGAATTTCATGAATTCTATGAATTCCGTAAAATATTTGATTGCCTTGAATTCCATGAATTCCGTAGATTCCGGTAATTTTTTGAATCTCCTAAATTCCTTGTATTCCGTGCATATCGATGATTTCTTGAATTTCGTGAATTCCTAGAATTTCGTGAATTCCTAGAATTTCGTGAATTCCATGAAATCCGTGATTTTCGGTTGTTATATGAATTCTGCAAATTCTATGAATTCCAACCACAATTATGAAGCAGAAGTGTTGCGGAATACTGGATTTGGATTATAAAATTCCATTACATGTTAGGTACCATACCAATTCCAGCATTTGGAAACTAAAACAATATTTATTGTAGTGTTACCTTACGTTTCGAGAATAAATTTCCAATGCATGTGGTAGAAGTTTCCAACAGCCATTTTTAACAGTGTATAATAAAACTTTGGCTGCAAATATTTTCTTTGTCAAATTTAGATTTTTAATGTTCCTTAAAATTATATTTAACTTTTTTAAGATGATTATCTATGCAGAAATATAAAAATTATGGTATATATTTCATTCATAATGAACGTAAAAATTTAAATTTAACCAAGAAAACATTTCCGGCTCACTTTTTATTCTACATGATCTTAAACAGTTTAGAAAAAGTTTTTTTTTAAATAGAAAAAAAATTTTAATATGTTTTTTTTCAAAAAATGAATTTCAATTTTTATTTAAAAAAAAAAAAAAACTTTTAAAAAATATATCGTTATAATAGTCTTAAAGTACATGGAAAGAACTTTCAAAAACACTATAATAAAAGTCCACTAGGAACAAACTAGGAATAAACTTTTATTAATTAAGTTGTAACCAAAGATATGAATTTTCTGCTAAAATTATGAATCTCTTACCAAAAAAATATATTTGTAGGGAATGACAAAAATTTTGAATCGTATAGTTACATTTTTAAATTAAAAAAATTAATTTGTCAACGAAAATCAAATAGCTGAATTCTCATTTCAAAAATTATTTTTCAATGAAAGACATGGACTTTCTACTAAAATTGTTAATCTTCTACAAAAAGTGATAAAAAATTACATACATTTTTAAATAAATAGTAAAATGTTTTGATTTAAAAACTAATTTTCAAACAAAAATGGGAAATAAAAATTTTCAACAAAATACATAAACGTTTAACCGAATATTTCACGTTTCAGTTTAGAAGATCAATTCTGTGCCAAAAAAAAGAAGAATTTTCAAAAAATTACATAAACCTTTACCCATATAGTTAAATTTAAAAATTGAAAATTAATTTTTATGGAAAAATGGAAGACGTAAATTTTAATTCAAGTAACTAATTCTTCATTTAAAAAAATTATTTTTAATGAAAAACATATTTCTTAAAAAAAAGTTGAATTTTCTACTACATAGTTGATTTTTCAAACAAATTGTTTATTTTTTAAACAATTATGAAATAGGTAACTGTTTATTCGGAAAAAAGCATTTTTGATTAAATTTTTTTCATTAAAGAAAAACTAATCTTTTACAAAAAAGTGGAATTTTCTACCACAGAGTTGACCTTCCAACTAAATTGTTTAATTTCATACACATGAAGACAAGTTTTTTATACAAAAGAATAGAATTTTCAACGTGAAAATTTTATTCGTTGACAATTGATCCTGGCTGAAATTGATTCCTGGCTGAAAAATTCAACTGTTTTGTTGAATATTTTTCTTTTTGAATTAAAAGTTTTTTTATTTTGGTAGAAAATTCAACTATTCTGATGAAAATGAACTTTTTGGTTAAAAATGCACTTTTTCTGGTTGAAAATTCAACTTTTTTGTAAAGGATTCGTCTTTTTGTCTTGAAAATTGAATAATTTGGTTGAAGTTTTCTTTCTCTATTGATTGAAAAATCTTTTTTAGTAGAAAATCCACTTCTTTCGTTGAAAATTCGTCTATGTCTTCGGGAAATTCATCTCTTTTGATAGAAATTTGCTCTTTTCTTTTAAAAAATGCAACTATCCTTTTGGCTTATTTTTGTTTTTAAATTGCAAATTCAACTACTTGGTAAAACTTGAACCACTTTGTTTAAAATTTATTTTACTCTTTGAAGGTTTATCTCTTTGGTTTATAATTCAACCATTTTGTTTAATATTATCTTTTATTAAAAATTAATTTTTTACCGAAAAATGTAACTTCCATTGTTTTTTGAAATTTTTTCTTCATTAAGCATTCGTCTTTATTATTAGAAAAGTAATCTTTTTGGTTGAAATTTCCTCTTTTTTTGTTAATACGGAAACATTTTTGTTGAAAATTTATATTTTTGGGTTGAAAATGCAGCTATTTTAGCAAAAAAATCCGTCTTTTGGCTAAAAACTTAAATTTGTTAAAAATGAGTCTATTTGGTTAGGCAATTTAAGTTATGGGTTAAAAATTGAGCTATGTTGAAAATTCTTTCTTTTTTTTTGTTAGTTAAAGATTGATCATTTTAATTGAAAATTCATCTCTGGTTTAAAATTTAATTATTTCGTTGAAAATAAATCTTTTTGGCAGAAAATTATTATGATGTGCGGTGAAAAGTTTAACTGTTTTGTAGACAATTAGTATTTTTTGTTTAAAAGTTGACACACTCTATATATAATTTATTTTCCTGGTTTCAGATTTACTTTTTGATTGTAAATTAATTTCTGTTTGAAAATGAAACTATAATGTTAATTTTTTAATTAAAATAAATAATAAAGTATTTTTAATTAAAAATTGCAACTGTCTTCTTAAACATTCAATTATTTCGTTGGCAATTCAATTGTTGTTGTTTGATGTTTAATCATATTGTTTAAAGTTCAATAATTTGGCAGAAAATTGCTCTTTTAGATTGAAAATTCAACATTTTGGTTCAAAATCAACTAATTTTTTCAAAAATTTAATTATTTTACTAAAAACTAAAATAGGTTAAAATTCGGTAACTTAGTCATTTTTCTAACAAAAACAAGTTCATTTCATACTTAATTGTAGTCTTTTTGATTATATCAACACCCACAAATTATTCTATTCAAAAAATCTAATTAAACTTTAGCTAAAGTTGGAAAAATGAGAAACTTCGAAATATTAAATAAAATGAACAAAAAAAGTTTTTTTTTCTCATAAAATCAGATTTGGGTGCGTATGAAAAATTTTGCATATGGCACTCTTTTATGTTATTTATATATTTCATTCTGAAGAATTTAAAAAAAAAATTTTTTTCCTGGAATTTTTTATTTTAAGACACGCTAGACCCTAAGGTAAATATGAGCTAGAAATTTATTATGATAATGTTATTTACACTTATTTGCGTTTTTCATTAAATTAATTTTTCAGTTTTACTTTTTCGGTAGAAGTATCAGTCCTGAATAAAATATTTCGGAAATATTTTATGTATTTTGATAATTGTTTGAAATGAAAATTAAATCACTATGCGCGCAGTCCGCTTTTTTCGCAAGTTTGAGCGCGCCTAGCACGCGCGACTGTTGGTTGTCGCGCTTTGCGCTCGATAATATATTCATCTCGCGCTTCGCGTCCGGTCTTTGTATTTCCCCCACATTTTTGAGCAGGCCTTTTAAAGATATAGGTTAAAACATCCACGACGGTAATTTGGTGATTGTGAATTCTTTTTGGTTAAAGCTCATTGGGCTTTAACGAAAACATTCTCATCACGTATCTCGTCCTCCGCACTCGATTTTATCCACAGTGTGAACTTTTTTACACTACGTTCAACAATATTATATCAAATGTATATTATATTTATTTCTTCACCTCAGGCAAAAAGAATGTAAAGCTGTGAAAGATTTCAAAGAATTTAAAATAAATTGTATATTTTTGATTTAGAAACAAACTTTCCGAAGCTTTTTAAAAATGTTGAAAGCTTTCAAAATGGTAAAAAAATTTTCCTAACGTTGCTGGGAAATTTTTTATTAGTTATTTTTTTTAATTAATTTTTAAGAGAAAATTTAAAAAAATTCAAATGTTTTAAAATATTTTTAAAAAATTGTGGAAAAAATCAATGAAAATAATTTTAGAAGCTCTTTTAGAATATTAAAAAGTTTTTAATAAAAAAATTTTTTGAGATCAAAAAAGCGCTCGACAAATTATTCAAATTTTCTAATTTTGCAGGGCCTTAAAAAATGTTAAGGAAAATTTGATTGCTTCAAACAGATGGAATTTGAAAGATCTTAAGACCTTTCTTGAATTTTAAAGATTTAAAACAGTTGCCAACATTTTTTTTTAACTGAAAAGAGGAATTATTTTTAATTAAACAATAACTTTTGTATAAGTCTCGATTATCTTTGGGAAATTAAAATATATTTTGCTTGAAACCTATTAAGTACAAATTAGAATAGCAAGCCATGAACTGATTTCTTTGATTCTTAAAAATGGTTTTTTGAAAATCGCTAAACATTAATTTTTATAAATAAAAATTTAATGATTTTATTTTTTGCAGAGAATTTATCTTTTCCAGTTGATAATATTCATGTATTTTGTTGAACATTCGTCTATTTTGGTACATATAAATTAATATTCATTCTTGAAAATTTATTTATTTTTTGTGGTTGAAAATTCAACTATTCCAGATGAAGATTCATCATTTTAGTTGAACATTCATGTACAAAATTTGTTAGTTTCTTGAAAATGATTATTTTGACTGACAATTTGACTATTCCATATTTGGTTGAAAGTTGATGCTTTTTAGTTAAAAATTCCACTATTTTCTTAAAATTCTTCTTTCTTGGTTGAATTCAACTGTTTATTTTAATTCAAATCCAAATTTTTTTCTGGTTGAAATATTTAGTAATCAGAGTTCATTGAAAATTCTTTTTTGTTTTCTAATTTTAACTGTTGTTGTTTGGAGATAAAAAAAATAATGCTTATATTTATTAAATAATATTTAATTTTACCTGAAGGTAAACTTTTCTAAGGTAAACTTATACTTCATCACCAATTTTTTCTTATAACAAAAAATTGTAAATAACGATTTGAAAGTCGTTCTGTATAATATTTATAAATTTCAATTTCCATAATTCATGAATATGATTTTTGTTTAAAATTTATCTATTCCATTTAAAAATCCATTAATTTGTTGAGACATTAGTTTTGTTGGAAATTAATTTTTTCAATAGAAAATTGAACTATTCCATTTGTTGTTGAAAACTGATATTTGTTGATATAAAATTAATTTTTTCGTTTGGAAAAAAAACATTTGTTTCATCTATGAATTTTCAAAAAAGTAAGTAAATTTTCAGTAAAAAAATTAATTTTTAACTAATAAAAATATATCTTAAAGATATAAATCAATTACTAACTTGTTAAAAATTTGTTTTTATCGGTTAAAAAGTAATTTTTTGCACTTAAAATTTAAATATTCCATTTTGGTTGTAATTAATCTTTTCCATTTTAAAATTCAACAATTGATTAAAAATTCGAGTATTTTTTTTGAAACCAAAGGTATCTCGGGGACCACTTAGTGCACATTATATATTTTTTTAATTATTCCGCTTTGTTAAAAAATCATCCTTTTAGTTAAAAATGCAGCTGTTTGTTTGAAAATTATCTGTTTTGGTTCAAAATTCAACTCATTTGATGAAAATTTAATTATTTTGTTAGAAATTTAACTATGGGGAACTATGTAAATGCAGTTATTTGGTTGATAATTAAATTTCTTTTAAAATCCAACAATGTGGTTAAAAATTCAACTTTTTTATTAAATTTTTTCTATAGAATGTATAGTTATATTTATTGTTGATTAATTATACAGAAAATCTTATCTGATTTAATATGGTTTTTCTTTTATTTGTTTCAGGTAAGTTTCTGCTCTGGATAAAATTATATCGAATCATACGTCCTTCTGGTAATGAGAAATAATTTATTTATTGCTATCAGTAAATGCGAGTCCTTTTTCAAAAAACTGACAGGATATATTTTTTAAATAGAATTTAGAGAAATTCTTATACTTTAGAACTAGTCAAATAATCTAGAGAAGTTCCTTTTAATTATAGCGAGACAATTCCAGTAAATGACAATAGCAATCAATTACACGATTTTTTAAAATTTACATATAATTTTTGCAAATTAGCAGATAATTTTTCCCACTAAAAAATGTCACTAAACACGTGCAGCATAATCCAAAACCGTATTTGAAATTTTTTTTAATATTTAAAAACATTCAAATTGAAATTAGAAACTTTCTTTTTTTGTTGTTTAACATTACATTTTCTAATTAATATTAGTATTTTTATCTGAAAATTAATATTTCTAATTTGAGTTCAAAATCAAACTATTTAGCTCAAAACATAATTTTTGTGTTGGTAATTCATCCATTTGTTTGAAAATTCATGCATTTTGTTGACGAATTGTATTTTTCGTATAATAATAATCTTCTTGTTTGAAAAAATAATCTTGTTGGTTGAAATTTCATCTATTTGGTTAAAAGTTAAACTGTTATTGAAAATTCATCTTTTTGGTTTAACATTTTTAACTAAAATTTGAATATTTTATATTTACGTTGAAATTTTCTATTTATTAGTTAACAAAATTATATTTTTCAGTGGAAAATTAAACTATTTATTTGAAAATCCAGCTACTTGTTTGAAAATTAGACTTCTTTCTTGAAAATTAATTTTTTAGTTGAAAATTCAACCCTCCGGTTAAAAAATTAAACTATTTTCTTCAAAAAATAATTTTTTTAGTTGTTTATTCATATATTTGTTCGAAAATTCATGCATTTTTTTGAAAAATTATATTTTTCGTATAATATAATCTTCTGGTTTGAAAATCAATGTTGTTGGTTGAAAGCCTAACTATTTGGTTAAAAGTTATACTTTTATTCAAAATTCAACTTTTTGGTTCCAAATTGTCACGTTAAAATTTAAATATTCCATTTTTAATTGCTATTTTCGCGGTTTTAGATAATAATTTATATAATATAAAATATTTATCCGTTAAAAATGTAACTGTTTATTTGAGGATTCAACTACTTGTTTGAAACCTGAACTACTTTGTGAAAACTTCATTTTTTAGTCGAAAATTGAAGCCTCTGGTTAAAAATCAAACTATTTTGTGTAAAAAATTGAAAGTAAAAAATTGAGAATTTAACTAGTTGGTTGAAAGTTAAACTACTTTGCTAAAAATTCCTTTTTCATTTGAAAATTCAACCCCCAGTTAAAAATCAATCTATTTTGTTTAAAAAATAATTTTTTAGTTGCAAAATTAACTTTTTGTTCGAAAATTTATGCAATTCATTGAGAAATTGTATTTTTCGTATAATATTAATCATCTTTTTTGAAAATTAATCTTATTGGATGAAAGTTCAACTATTTGGTTAAAAGTGAAATTGTTATTGCAAAATTCATCTTTTCGGTAAAAATTTTCTCTTTATTGGTTGAAAATTTATATTTTTCAGTAGAAAATGAAACTATTTGAAAATCTAACTACTTGTTTGAAAGTTGAACTATTTTGTTAAAAATTCATTTTTTAGTGGAAAATTCAATGATTTGGGTAAAAATCAAACCGTATAGTTTAAATAATTAATTTTTTAGTTTGTAAATCCTCTATCTGTTTGAAAATTAATGCATTATGATGAAAAATTTTATTTTTCGTTTGAAAATTAATCTTGTTGGTTGAAAGTTCAAGTATATATAAGTTCAAGTATTCTGTTATTTAAAATGTATCTTTTTTGTTAAAAATTGTCAAATGAAAATTTAAATTTTCTATTTTCTTAGGTTGAAGGGTTTTTTTTTTTTTGAAATATTGATCCGACTAATAAATATCGTAACTGCCTGCTTAAATCCTAATATGCAGTTATTGAAAGGAATCAAACACATAAACACAAAAACAATCAAAAGAAAACAATCTACTAAGTGTAAATAAGGATTACCCTAATATACACCCGACTCTCGGTTTAGGAACAGTGTTAGGGTTTGCCTGTTTGTTTCTAAATCGAAAAACTTGAAACTTAAACAGTCAGGGCCTCCTGAACCGTTTCCAATTGGAATGCATGACATTGCGCAATATACTCGACTGCGTACTCGCGCACTGCGGCCCTTCAGAGGCGAGAGTCGCAACCGTCTCAAGCTTCATACGCTCAGAAACTGCGTTGGCCAGCAATTCTAGGAACTTTGAAACCAGGGTTTCCTAAACCGAGAGTCGGGTGTAATACGCATTGGTGTCGCTGAGAAATTCTGCAGCTTATAGTATTAACTTGTCTGATTTCAAATAAATTTGGTTTATGTCTATTTGAATTCGACAAACAAAGCAAATAGAAGAAATGGAAATAATATAGATTGTTTAAACAATATTTTTTCATTTTTGTATTTTATACTGACTTCCAAGTTTTTATAAAAGTTCAAATACTTACTGTATAAATAGTGTTAAAACGTCAGACCTTTAATTTCTGATGAAATCACAACATTTTTTTAACAATGGGCAAGAATTATAATATTAGCTTATAAATTTCAACATAGAATCCAGATACTACAAGGGAAACTCGGCTCGAGTAGGTCTTACATTTTAAATTTTTTATACAAATTATAGTAAATTATTGCGGATAATAATTGAAGCTGTGGCGATATTTAAAAAATATATATTTAAAAAGTTTAATTTATGCAAAAAAAAATAATTGAATGGAAGGTTTTAAAAAGGAGAAATACTTTTTCAAACATTTGTGTTCAGGCCTCTCAAAATTAATGTTCAAAACGTCGACAACCGTAATTGGTTGATTATGTGAATTCTTTTTTGTTAAAGCTCCTTGGGCTTCAACGAAAACATTCTCATCGCGCATCTCGTGCTTCGAAAAATAATGTTCAAATTTTATTTTTCATGATTACTTTAATCTTTGCTCCTTATTTCGCGCTAATTTTTATTCTAAGCTACCATGAAATATCTATTATTTCAATAATTTATATTAATACATTTCGTAATATGTATTGGTATTAAAAAAAGAGCGCGTTGTATATAATAAAAAAATTTGTTATTAAACCTTTTATTTCAACTGGTGTCGTTTTTCCATAGATTTGATTTGTTTATTTTCAATGGAATTTTTACAACTTGAAAAAAATCACCTCCTAGCGTAAAATGGCTCAAAGAAAAATTCTAGATGTAATTTAAGTTGCAAATTTCATTAGTTAAAATGTTAGTGTCAATGTTATTTCTCACGATTAAAACAAAAACTACGCATTCTATCACAAAATTATTAATAAAACATTTGTAGATCTTTTATGGGTCAACAAATTTGTCCTGTTTATTTTTTTCGTAGCCTTTATGGTTTGTCTACAAATTTATATTTTATATTTTTAATGCTGTTTTTTACGGATAAAACAAAAACTACGCATTCTATGAAGAAAAATTTTAATAATAGATTTGTCGATATTTTTTGTGTCCATAATTTTTATCTATTCATTCTTTTATCTATATTGAATAGTTTTACCGAAAAATGGAATCTTTATTTTTCATTAATTTTTGCCCCTTCAAAATTTAAATCTTCAATTTATCTAAAAAAACTCAGGTCGTGCCAAAGGCCAATCGAATGGATTAATTTTTTCAAAAGTTATCTTGCTCACAGACAGACAAACAACATACATACAGACAAACAGGCATGTCCCTAAAACACTTTATTTTGAATTCACAGGGTTTCAAAATGTAGAAAAATGACAAAAAAGGGTAGGGGGGTTAAATTTTACAAAAATCGAATACCTTCTCTAATGAGAATATAAAATCTTTTGGGAAAAAATCAATAAGATTTCGAGACAATCTTAGAATAATTTTTGAAGCTCTTTTAGAGCCTTGAAAAGTTTTCGTGGAATGAAAAAATTTGCTTCAAATTCCTGGCAAAATTTAAAACATCTTTTTATTTAAAAAATGAAGTTCCAAAGAAAATCTAAAAACATTTAAATGGAGAAAAAGGAGAGCATAAACAAAGTTTTTGTAATTAAAATTTTAATGTCGAAAATAAAGTATTTGATTTTTGGTAAACATTTGAACTTTTTCAGTTGAAAATTTTTTTTGTTTAAAAATGCATCTTTTTTATTTTAAAATTCAACTAAATGGTTAAAAATGTACATGTTTAGTTAAAAACTTAACTACTCAAGTAGTTGGACAGTCGCCTTTTTTGGTAGAAGTTTGATCTTTTCGGTTTAAAACCCAACTATTTTCGGTTGAAAGTTAATTCTTTTTGTTTAAATATTGATTCAATAGATCAATATTTACACTATCTGCTAATATGCTCAATATGGACTTTTTTAAAAATGAAACCAATGCATTAAATTCTAGATTTTTATTATTCTGTAATTATTAAAATTTTCACTTGTATCATTATCAATTTTTTAAGTTGAAAATTATTCTAGATACATGTCAAAAGTTATATTTTAAAGGACTCCAATTTTTTAAATTCCCGACCGTCTGCAGATGAATTTTTATTACTAGCGCTCGCTTTCTCAAAATTTGGCCAGAGGAGTGAAAAACTGCAGAAAAACTCCTGAGCATAGTTGGTGACCGACAGACGAGTTTATTCAACTATTACTTGCTCCAGAACTATTTCAATACCATTACGCCAGGCCTCAGCGCTAGAAAATAATAGATTTTTTTTTAATTCACCTACAAAATTAACCCAGGGTGGCCGCTGGACCGGGAATCCGGGAAACCCGGGAATTGACCGTGAATCTTTTGAGACCGGGAAAAACCGGGAAAAACCGGGAAATGAGAGTGAATTTACTTTTTGACCGGGAATTTCACAAAATTTTAGAAGAAAAATCTAAGTTTGGTTTTGACAGTTTTTTAAATAATTGGTTAAATTTTTATCTTTTTCAAATATGCTATTATTCAATTTACAGTGCGTAATTCAACAAATCCAATTTTCTATTTTCATTTTTAAGCTTACATTTTTAATTCAAACAATTTTAAAATACTGTCTTGCAGACTTGAATAATTAAAAATTAAAAGCTTTTGAAGTTGAAATTTTTTTGATAAAAACCATGTTTATTTAATAAATAAACAAAACAAAAAAAACAAATAAGTTTTTTAATGATCTGTATTTTAAATATTAAAAAGTGAACAAAAAACGATTTGAAAAAACGATTTCAAGTCAGCAGAAAATTTAAGAATTTTCAGACTTTAACGTTAAAAATTGAATAGTTCCATTTTGAAAGTATAAATTTAAAATATTGTTTCAGTCTTAAATATTCGATATTTAACCCAATTAATTTTAAATTTTTGAATTAAGAAAAAGATTAATGATTGAATTTGAGGTAATATTTGAGTCTGCATTTAATACAAGTAAATTAAAAGCCAAATATTTGAAAGTAAACAATTTTGAACTGAATTGTTTGACATAAAATATGCGGTAGAATATGTTTGGAAAATAATTAAAAATAAATATTTGTAGAAGAAATGTGACATATTCGAAGAGATATTTAGTAGTTTTGAAAAGATTTAAAATTATCATGCAATTTTTATAAATTATCCTTAAAATTTTCAAAAATAATTTGTGAAAATTTTGTAAATCTTTTTAAACCTTTTTATATTTGCCTAAGAATCTTAAGAAAATTTTTTTATTTCTTTGAAGCCTTTCACAATTCTTGAAAAGCTTCTAATTTGTTTGTTTAAAGTCTGCAAAAATCTAGATTTTGTTTTAAACTAAGCTATAATTTCAAGTTTTAAATTAATTCTGAATCTTTTCAAAACTTTTACATATCCTTTAAAATAACTCAAATTTATTCAAAAAAAAAAAAATGTTCAATTGTTATTTATACATCCAAATTTTAAGGAGGTTTTTTAGAATTTTCAATATTTCTGAAAAATTGTAGAAAAAATTTTAGAAATAATTTTAAATTTGAGCTAATTTAAAACATCTTACAGATTTCTCAAGATTTTTTCAAGCTTTTTAAGGATGCTTAAACTATTTAAAATGTTTTTGGCCTACAATAAATTAATAATATAATTTTGAAAATGTTCAAAGTTCATTGATTGATTTTTTAATTTAGAGCATTGAAAATGATAAAGTAACTTTATATTTTTTTATATATTAATAATGTTAGTACTTTCCATTTGATGCGTGTAAGATATCGAGCATTTGAATAAAAAATTTGAATTAAAAAACTTTTAAACTTCAATTTTAAAAGTTCAAAATTCAACAGTTTCACTTTGAGTGCTTTCATTTGCAGCTTAGTTGTTATTACTTCAAATGGAAATTTTTTATCTTTAGTGTTCAATTTGTAAAATTTCAATGACCGTCAAAAATATTTGAGAACCGGTAAGAACCCGGGAAATGGCCGGGAATTTATTTTTTCGATTAAAACGGCCACCCTGTAAACGCAAACTTTTCGATTAAAATATCCAAAGTTTGGATTTTTTAGTAATCCAGTTTCCACTAACACTTCTGTATGCACTAATAGGTACCCGAGATTACTCTTTTTCTAAAAGTCAAAAAAGCCCCCTGATTACGAATATCTTGGGTAGGTTTTTAAAATCCGGGTCAATTTTTGTTTAAACAATTTTTTATAAATAATTTTATTATTTTTTCACAAAAAAAAATCATAAAATGATTTTCAGCATGTCTGAACAAAACTGAAAATTTCTTGCTTCCTGCACTTTTTCCTTACGCCGAACTGTTTGCAATTTGCAGTGTTATAAATAAATGATTTTTTTAACAAAATTGCCATATTTCGAGTCTTACCTCAGAATTTATTGCTGAAAAAAATTTTAAACTTATACACTGTCTATATCAAAGATGGATCTCTTGAGAGGAAAAACAAATCTCCCGATTAAATAAAAATTGTCTTTTTAAATTGTTGTTAAAAAGTGGGTTTTTGAAAGGAAATCGTTTAGACTCTTAATTTGTTAATAACAATTACTCAGATCAACCAGTGTCATAATATTGCTTTAAATTGTTGTTAAAACTTCATCTAGCATTAATAATATAATTTTGTTCTTCATAATTGCTTTTGCTAAATTGTTTATAACAATTGATATAAATAATGACTCTCAAGAATCAGAGTTAACTTACAGTTTTTTAATAATCCTTGACACATGGTTAAACTTATTACTCTCGTGATATTTTCTCGTACGACGAGCCATTATTTATTTATTGCCTTATAAACAATGTGTTTTTTATAAATATGCACTCCCCTAAAAGCCACAATTTTCAAGTTATTAGTGATTATCTTTTTTATATTGTTAATTTTACCGTAAAAATATAATTATCTTCTGTAGCATTTTCGATACATCAACCTTATTGTTTATAACTATTATTATTTTAAAAACGCTCAATTAGAAAAATCGATTTTTCCTCATTTTTTTATTAATTATGGCACAAAATTAAATTTTTCTCTGAAATGATATTTTCTCGTGCAAAGAGCCATTATTTATCCACGGCCTTATAAACAATGTATTTTTTATAAATATACGCTCCCCTAAAAGCCACAATTTTCAGGCTATTAGCGATTGCCTTTTTTTATTTCCTCAATTTTAATGTAAGCAATATAATTATCTGGGGTAGCATTTTCGATACCTGCGCTTTATTATTTATAACTATTGTTATGAACAAAAACGTTTAATTAAGAAAATCGATTTTTTCTAAATTTTTTATTAATCTATGGCAAAAAATAAAACTTTTTTCTTTTGTTATATTTTCTCGGACGATGAGCCATTATTTATTTGCGGCTTGATGAAAAATGTATTTTTTATAAATATACGCTCCCCTAGAAGCTGACATTTTTAGGTTATTAGTGGAATATTTATTAACATTAGTTCATTCATTTCCAATCTTTTAAACAAATGGAATTTGTTTAAATAATTTCTTTTCGGATTTTTTAAAAGAAAAAAAATATTATTGTGGATCTAGTGGGATATTTGTCAATATTTGTTAATTAATTTTTAATTATTTAAACAAATTGCATTTGTTAAACAAATTTTTGTTTGAAAATTTCCTCAAACTGGAATTTTTCTATCGTTAATGACATACATTCATTTTTAAATATTTTCTAATTTTATAAACAATAAAATATTATTTATTTTAAAAATAAATTTATATCAGTTAATGAAAATAAACGGTCAATTAATAGAATATTTGAAAGAAAAAAAAAACATTTTTCACAAAAATGGGATTTGTTTGAATAATTAAAAATTAATTGACCAATGTTTCTTAATATCCCACTAGACTAATAATAATAATTCTTATTTAAAAAAATAAAAAAATAAAAAAGTAATTAAACAATGTTAATAAATGTTCTACTAAAGAAATATTAATCATTTTTAATAAAAAAATATTGTAACAAATTCCATTTGTTTGAGGAATTGAAAATTGATGAACTAATGTTAATAAATATTCACTAGATCAATCGTAATAATTTTTAAGGAAAAAAGAATTTTCGAAAATAAATGTAAACAAATTTCATTTGTTTAAATAATTGACAATTAATGAAACAATCTTATTAAATATTCCACTTTACTAATAGTAATAATTTTAAGGGGGGAAAAAACAAATTTTCGGAAAAAATTATTTAAAAAAATTTTATTTGTTTAAATATTTAAAAATTAATTAACCAATGATAATAAATATTCCACCAGACCAATATTAATAATTTTAAGTGTGAAAAGACCAAAATACAGTGTTCAAAAGGTCGATTTCATGAAGAATTGACATTTTTTGTTTTAAGGGTTTCCTTTCCCGACACATTTTTTCAAACCCTAAAAAATTATTCCAAACTCTCAAAAAAGTAATTTTTCCCCATGCATTTTATATGGAAAACTTCAAGTCAAAACCGGTCGTTATGATCATCTTGTAAGGCTTTCAAAAATCAACGTTTTTCTTTTTTTGACTTTTTTCATGTCATACGTTGTTTGGTTTAAAAGTTCATTTTAGTTTGTTTTTTTGGATTTTAAAAATTCTCTAGCTCTGATAATTTTCTTTTTACAGAAAAAAGTCATTAGGATAAATTTTCTGAGTTTCTGAGTACTATGAATAACCGTTCATATAATTTTGAAATTTTGAAAAAATGTGGTTTCAAAAATTTTGAAAATGTGCTCACTTTTTGAATTTTGATCCAAAATAGCTGGTTTACGAACTTGTTCTTTCTTTTGAGGCCTTAAAGAAGTGTGCCAAAGTAGAATCCAATCTGATAAATTTTTCTAAAGTTATCGTGCCTACAGAATACAAGCTACAGACAGACAAACACCTTCGTAAAAATCCTTTTTTTCAGACTCAGTAGGTCTCAAAACGTGGAAATTTTATGAAAACCGACAAAGTGAAATTTCACATAAAACCAATACTTTTTTCAGAATTTTTTTCAGATTTGGAATGAAATGGGGGTGGGGGGGGGGGGATCGGTGCCCTCTTTAAAAAAAGCGTTTTTGAGCCACCCTATTTCTCAGCCATGCTAGACATTATTTTATGAACTTTTTTGTAAACAAATAAATAAATAATTTAAAAATATTATTTAAACAAAAATTGACCCATCCAAGGTACAAATTGGATTTTCAGAAAACTTACGCTTTTTGGATCATGCCACAAATACTGTTATGAACTGCATGTGCAATGTCTGATTGATCCACTTCCCGAGTGCAGAATTTTCGGACCAAGTCTTGCGATAATTGGAACATCCTGGAATCATCTCGGCATTGTCGAGCTTTCTCAATATAGTCTTTAGATCTTAAATAAACCGCGAGATAATAATCTCCTAATGGAGTCGGCGGAACATATAATCCTCGTACGTGGCAAAATCTTTTGTACGTATTTGAAGTAAGAATGACGTGAATGGGTTCGTGTATGATTATGCTTTTAGGGGGTTGACCCAAAATGTTTCCAGAATAACCTGTTCATTTCAAAATTAAGGCATGATTGAGAAAAGCGTTACGTATAAAAAGAATTTTTTTAAATGAAAAAACTTGTATAACAAGATTGATGAGGAAACTATCTGGCACTGAAGAAACAGCAAAAAAAAAATTAACAAACTTTATGTGTATACCCGACTCTCGGTTTAAGAACAGTGTTAGGGGTTGCCTGCAAATAGCCTTGTTCATAAATCGGGAAACTCGAAACTTCAACATTCAGGGCCACCTGAATCGTTTCCAATTGAAATGCATGATATTGCGCATTATAATCGACTGAGTACTCGCGCACTGCGGCCGTTTGGAGGCGAGAGTCGCAACGCTCAGAAATTGCGTGGGCCAGAAATTTATAAAATCGAAAAAATAGTTCTATTATTGATATTTGCAAATCTCAACGGAAGCTTCTAAATTTACTTTAAAACAAAATAATTCAGGTTTAAATTGTTTTTTTAACAGTAGTAATTTAGAGTTTTAATTTTTACTTTCTCTTTAGGGAAAGATTACAATTCTTATTTAATCCTAATGATCAAGGCCTCACTTTATTCTTTACAGGTTTTTCTACAATTATATTTGGGGTGCGTTAATTAAAATTTGAACTATGATTGTTTATAACAATAATAACTGTATGATTTCTCAATTAATTTTTTCAATTAAATCAACTGAAATAGGAATTTAGAGAATGCGTCGAAGAATACAATGAGGCCTTGATCATTAGGATTAAATAAGAATTTTTACTTTCCCCTGAAGAGAACGGAAAAACTAAACCTCTAAATAGAAATTCTCTAAAAGAAATTAATAATAGAACTATTTCTGTCTATTTTATAAATTATTTCAAAGATAAGCAAATTTTGAGATTGATTTGGTCTCCTCTATTTGTTTATTAATAATTTTTTTATTCAAACTATGGAAAAACTGAAAATGTGTACATACAATTTTTTTACGCTTTAATAGGGGACCGTACTTAAATTACATAAGAGGTCAAGGGGGGTCAAGAGGTCAAGAGGGGTCTTTCACTCTTCTAAGTAATTTTTGTAAATTCGCAAAAACTTTCTGCTAGATATCGTCTTTATTTTTTTTTATTTTTAATTTAAAATTTCATATTTTTAGTAGAAATATTGCATCTTTCTTGGATAAAAATGAAATTATTTGTCTAAAAGCTAAACGGCTCGCTAGAAAATTTACTTTTTGTTTAAAATTCGTATTTTTGTGTTGAAAAGTCAACTGGAATGTTTTTTGATGAAAATTCATCTCTTTATTGAAACTTTGTTCATTTGATTGTAAAATTTACCTGTTTCAGTATAATTTTAATTTTTCTTAAATAAAAATGCAACTGTTTGGTAGAAAACTTAATAATCCTGTTAAAATTAATTTATTGTTTGCAACTCTTATTTGGGTGTTGGAAAGTGAACTGGAATCTTCTTTAGACAAAATTTTAAATATTTTTTTAAAGGTTTTTTTTTTCATTCATCTGTTTTAGAAGAAGTTTCATCTTTCTTAAATAAGAATGTAACTGTTCGGTTGTTAATTAATATCTTTTCGTATCCTACATAGTTTGTCCACAAAATGGAATTTTTTATTTTCCATTATTTTTTGTGCAATCAAAATTGGAATTTTCGATTTTAGAAAAAATCCAAAAATTTGTTATGATAATCTTTTAGAGCTTTCAAAAATAAATGTTTTTCTTTTCTTGACTTTTTTTTCATATCGTGCGTTTTTCGGCTTCAAATTTTGATTTTCGGTTGATTAAAAAAATTTTTAAAAAGCTATAACTCTGAGAATTTTCTTTTTATCGAAAAAAGTCATAAGGATAAATTGTTTGTTCTTTTTAATACTATAAATATCCGTACATAGAATTTTCAAATTCAGAAAAAAGTGGTCTCAAAAATTTTCAAAATTCGCTCACTTTTTGAATTTTTATCAAATATTGCTGGTTCACGATCTTGGACAGGCAGACAGACGCCATCGTGAAAACCTGATTTTCGGATTCAGGGGGTCTAGAAACGTGGAGATCCGTTGAAAAAGTGTGATGTCAAATTTCCGACCATTCTAATACTTTCTCAATCATAAATGATGAGAATGTAATACAACTGTTTAGTTATAAATTCTACTGTTTTGTTGAAAATTGAAATATTTTATAGAAAATTTAGATTTTGTTTAAAATTTATATTTTTATGTTGAAAAATGAACGGAAATGTTTATAGAACAGTTTTTCCTTTTTTTGTATAAAAAAAATCTCATCTGTTTTATTACTTAGTATTTTGTTAAAAATACTTATTTCTGGTTGAAAAATGCATCATTTTGGATGGCAAATTCAATTTTTTAGGCAGAAACTTATTTCTTGTTACAAAATTCATATTTTGATCGCGAATAGTGCAACTTTTTGGTTGAAAATTATTATTCTTTGTTTGATTATTTAACTATTTTGTTTGATAGATTTGTTTGAATCACTTTGCTAGGAAATCTTTTTTTTTTAGTAATATTTTTAGTTTGAAAATTCATCTCTTTAGTTGAAAGTCTAACTATTTTGCCGAAAATTAATCTTTTGTATTAAAAATTCAACTACTTGGGTAAAAGTGAAACTAAATTTTTGAAATTTATTTTTTTGACCGAAAATGCAACTTTTACAGTTTCTAATATTGACCCTTTGTTGCTGAAAATTCTCCTTTTTTGGTAAACAATTATTTCCTTGGTTGAAATTTGATCTTTGTTGGATAAAAATGCACTATTTTTGTGTTGAAAATTTAACTAGTATTTTAATAATTTAGTTATACACCTCAAAATAATTTTCATTCAAAAAAATAATCAGAATCTAATTTATGTATATTAAGTAGCGCCTCTGATTTTTTTTTAAGTTGAAAGCATTCGTACAATCAATATGATAACGTTTAAAAGTCAGCTTGGGTCAATTTGACCCCATTTAGTAATATGTTTTAAATCGAAATTGTTTATAAACATTTAAGTTGTTATATTTTACTAAATATGATCAAAGATACATTTTTTCAAAATATCCGTAGCCATTCTAGCGATTAAAAAAATTAAAATTGGATAAGATCTTTAATTTGAATATTTTGTCAAGAGGATTATTTATAACCATGGTAATTGTTAACTTCTCAAATATTTTTGTGATTAGCAGTCATTCGTCCAACAGCTTAAAACATTTCCAGTGCAAAAAAAATTTTCTTTGCGAAAGGGCCAAAATTTGGTATTGTGTTTGTAATTTTGTAATTTTATAATGTACATTTTTAATAAATTAGGGTGGCCAAGGACCCGGGAGAATCGGGAGAATCGGGAGAAACTTTCACCGGGAGAAAATCGGGAGAAAAATAATACAACGGGAATTTTTTTAATTTTAGAAACTTTTAAACTTGAAATCATATAATTTTCGAAGTGTTTAGGATAATTAAATTTTAACGGTTCAATATTTTCCGCAGCATTTAAAATTCTGATATTTGGAATGGTTAAAATGATAGTCACTTTTGATTTGACAGAATCACATCTTTTAGTAAAAAAATCTATCCAGTCGTTTTAAATGTCACTTGATACTACGTGATGTGACAATTATTGATAATATATTTATCGTATTTAAAATTTCTATAATTTTAATTTAAAATTGTAGTTTTTAATTTTCAATACTAAAATATTTTAAACTTTGAGGCCTTGAAACTAGAGGTTTTTCTTATATTATTTTTGGAGGTATCGAATTTTTTATTTCACAATATTATAGTTTCAAATTTAAATATTCAAAATTTAAGGACGATTTCGCTATTAAATAATTCAAAAATTCATATAAAAGCTTAAAATTATCTGATTATTATTTTTAAATTTAAATAAATAAAGCATTTCCAATTGAAAAATATTTTATTCGAAAATTTCTAGAATGAATAATATATCTAAAGGGAGGTTTCAAATTAAAAAGTTAAAAATTGAGTTTAAAACAAAAAACATGAATATTAAACTGTCTGAAGTTATTAAATCAGTAATTAGATAATTTCAGTAATTTTAAATGGTTACAATTGCAGAGTTCTGAATTTTCAAGATGAACACTATATTTTCAATTTGTTCCCTTTGATAGGTTTTAATTTTGCAATTAAAATTGAATTGATTGAATTTTGGAAAGTATTTTTAGCAATTTAAAAATGATTAATTAATAAGATTTTCAAATTGACTTCAAATAATTGAAATTTTAAAAGGTATGGTTATAAAAAAGTTTTAATATTACAATTTTTGGTGACAGAAATTTTTTTCAGTTTTAAATAAAGTTCGCACTCGTTTAAGTTTCAACGTTGCGGAGTGAAGTTTTTTTCATTTTTAAAGGTTCCCATTGAAAATAATTATTTAATTTTTCTATTTTAAAGAATAATTAAATTAATTTTTGCATTTCAGAAAAATTGGTCTAATCAGCTCTAATGTTCACTGATAATTTTATTATGTAATTAAATTTTTTAATTCTAGAATTTTAGAAGATTTGACTTTAAAAGATTCAATTTAGTTTTTAATATTAAATTGTCAAATGTTGATCGCTTTGAATTTTAAATTATTAAAATTTAAAAGTTCTTAATCTTCAAAAGTATATAAAACATTATTTTAAAAAATTGGTTTAATAATGGATTTTTAAATTTGCTTATTTATGATTTAAAGCCAATCAATTTCTTGAAAAAAGGTATGCTGATATTTATCAATTTCCGTAATTGATAATATATGTGAAAAACCACAGGTTTCACAAATATAGTTAATTTTTTTATAAACCGAGAAAAATGTACCTCTGACTTTTGGTTTAGGAAAAGTGTTAGGGGTTGTCTGCAAATAGCCTCTTTCATAAATCGGGAAACTCGAAACATAATCAGTCAGGGCATCTTAAACCATTTTCAATTGGAATGCATAATATTGCGCATAATACTAGACTGAGTACTCGCGCACTGCGGCCCTTTGGAGGCGAGAATCGAAAACGTCTCTTGCTCTATGCGCTAAGAAAATTGCGTGGGCCAGAAATTCTAGGAATTCCTAATTCGCTGGTTCCTGAACTGAGAGTCAGGTTTAATACGTATTATTATAAACTTGTCTGATTTGCAATTTTCCATTTTTAAGTCTACATTTGAATTAAAAGAATTTTAAAATGCAGTTTTAAAGACTTTAACAAATAAAAATTAGAAGTGTTTAAAACCGAGGATTTTTGATATCAAACATTTGTAGTTTATCAACTCTAAATATAAATTAATTAATGCTTTTTAACATTAAATTCACTTAAAGATTTAAAACATAAATAATAATAACTTTAACGTTAAAAATTAAACTGTTTCAATGGGAAAGTCTAAACAAATGTGAACGTCCTATTGAAACTTTATAAACTATTTTCAATTTTAAAACAAATATGAAGTAATATCTTTATAATTAAAGGCTTTTATCAAATTTCGGTTTAAAATATTTTATTTCTAAACCATGAAATTTGAAATTTTTCAATGAAGAAAAAGAACAATTACTTAATTTTTAAAAATACCTAACTCTTTATTTAAAATTAGTCATTATAAATTAAAGATTTGATACTAAACAAAAAAACTAAACTTTCAGCATTACAATTTTATTGCTCAATTTAACAAAAAATATAATTTGTAAGTCAAATTGTTTAATTTTTATGTTATAAACAACATATGAACTCCTAATATTAATAAAAAAGGTCGAATAAGTTGAACAGATATTGAGAAGATTTAAATAAAATTAAAAAATAATTGAAAATTTCAAATGACTTTAAATGATATAAAAGAAGTTTCTACGTCTACCGAAAAAATCCGGCAATTTATACAAAAATTTCGGTGCAAATAGCCCACGGTCTAATTTAAAACAAAATTTAGATTTTGGCAGATTTCGAACAAATGATTTAGAAGATTTTTAAAATTTTTAACAGACTTCAAAGAATAATACTATTTTTTAAAATTGGTAGGAAAATTCAAAATAATTTTTTGTTTTGAAAAATTATCTGAAATTCGAATAATTTTAAAAGATATTTATAAGTTGTGAAATACTTTTAATATTTTAAAATTTGTAAAATTTGAAACAACATGTGGACGTTTGAAGATCGTGGAATAAAATTTCAAAGTATTTTAAGCATTTTTAAGCTTGTTAAACAAAACAAGTTTTCTTTCTTGCGTCTTTTTTATTCTTATGACCATCAAATTACAATAAAATAAAAATAAAAAACATAAATAAATAAATTTGCATTACCAACGTTTCGGTACAATTTTATTTAATTTAATTTTTTGTTTCGTTTGTTTTTTGTTTGTTTTTTTTTCAGATTACAATAGGGTTTTTTTGGTTTTCGTTTACTCGTTGTGGTCCAAATTTGGTCGCTGGATTCTTGTTTTTTTTTTAACAGGATTTTGCATCAATTTTCACTTGGGACCTGGAAAATTGCAAATTTTAACAAATTCCGAGCTCGTACTGGAAATTTTCGAAAAGAAACAAAATTCGGAATTGGAACAAGAAATTTTTCTAGATAATTTAAATTCTGAGTTGAAGCAGGAAATTTTTAAGTTTTAACTAATTTTGAGTTGAAACTGGCATTTATCCAAAATAATTATAATTTCTCTTGGAATAGGGAATGTTAAAAATTAGAAAAAATTCCGAGCTTAAACAGGGAATTTTCTAATAAAATTAAATTCTCATTCTAAGTTGAAACAGGATGTTTTCTAAAAAAAATTAAAATTAGGAATTGGAAAAGAGAATTTTACAGAAAAATTCTAATTCTTAGATGAAACGCATATTTTTCGAAAAGTGTTAAAATTGCGGATTTGAACAAGGAAATTTAAATTTTTAACCATTTTTGAGTTAGAACTGGAATTTATCCAGGAGAATAACAATTCTCAATGGAAAATTGAATTTTTCCAACATAATTATTTTTCTGTGTTAAAACGAGTTATTTTCGAAAAAAATTCTAATTAGGAATTGGAACAGGGAATTAAAAAAAAATTATAATTCTTACAAATGGTTGAAATTGAGAATTTTCGAAAAGAATTGAAATTCTGGATTTGAACAGGGCATTTTTCGAAAAGCATTACAGTTCCGAATTTAAATAGGGAATTTTAATTTTTAAATAAATTTTGAGCAAAAATTAGAATTTAATATTAACTAAAATGGTGTAATTTGGAAAGTTTTTAAATTCATTGATTGATTCTTCAATTCAGAGTATTGAAAATGATAACGTGGATTTATATTTTTGGAATTGAATCCGAATCTTTGAACTCTACAATTAATAAAAGTCTCAATTCTGTAATTTCTAAGTTTAATTGCATTTTATTAAAAATTGTTCAGTTGAAAATTGTTAATAGCTTCCATTTTATAGTTGTAAATTATAGAGCATTTGAATACGCCATTTTTGAATAAAACAACTTTTAAACTTTAATTTTCAAAGTTTAAAATTCAAGAGTTTCACTTTGAGTGCTTTCATTTGCAGTTGATTTTTTATTACTTCGAATGGAATAATTTTTAGATTTAATATTCATTTTTTTAAGCCTCGCAGCCTGACCTGGGTATATTATACCCGAACGATATTTTCGGCTCTCTATATAGTTTATAGTAATATGTTGAATTCATCTGATTAATTTTATGATATTTATTTTTGTTAGATTTTCAGCTATAAATTAACAAATAAAAAAATCCCGATTCGTTAATCGTTAATTAATGGCCGGGAATTTTTTCCATTTTCAAAACGACCACCATGTTTATATTTTCTATACTCACAAATAGTGAACAGGGACACCAGAAGAATAGAGAACTTCATTTTTTATCGTCTCTTCAATAAAAGTGAGAAATAATTTCTTGACAGAGCAAAATAATTTGTATCCTGATAACTGACTGCCTAGTTTTTAGAAACGTTTATATACCTGTTTGAGATAACCAATCAGTAGAACATCAGGGAATAAACAATAATAAAATTTCAGCCACTTAATTTCTGATGAAATTACAAAACTTCATACTGCTCATAATTACAAATTCGATGTATTGACTAAAAAAAGAGGTATTTTTTTCTTGTCAGAAGCCACGACATTGAAGTTCGTTTAAATATTGCACACATTTTTGTAAGAATGAGCATGTGTTATAATGTTGGCCTATAAATGTCAAAATACAATCCAGATAAGATAACGCAAACTCTGCTAAAGTAAGTCTAAAGTTTTAAATTTTTGAGCGCAGCTGTTGACCGCTGGACCGTGAAACCGGGAAATATCGGGAAATTTTAACAGACCGGAAAAAACCGGGAAATGACAATGTATTTATTTTTTGACAGGGAATTCACAATTTTTTAAAAAGAATTTCTCATCACTTCTCGCACTAGGTACAGTAGAACCTCGATTATCCGAGGTAATCTGGGGAGGAGACACCTCGGATATGCACAAACTCGGATACTACGGAAGAACTACAAAATTCGGAGGAGTTATCCATTTTTAATATATTTTAAATAGAAAAATAAATATAAACATTTAGTAAACAAAAGTAAACAACTAAGGAATCTGGATCTATTTTTATTAATTTATTAATTTATTAATAGTTGCAAACTGCTGCGCGCATTCAGAATTAGGCGTAGCAGCTTTATCTATTTTATTAAGGATTCTCCATATTATCCGAGCATTAATTTCGGTTAATGTGGAGTACTTGGATGAGCCCCTCGATTATCCGAGGTAATGTGGGGAAGAGATACCTCGGATAAGTGACAACTCGGATAAGTGACAACTCGGATAATGCGGAAGAAGTACAAAATTCGGAAGAGTGATCTATTTTTGATATATTTTAAATAGAAAAATAAATATAAACATTTAGCAAATAAAAGTAAACAACTGACGAATCTGGATTCATCTTTATTAATTAATGCGTAACAACTAAGGAATCTGGATCTATTTTTATTAATTTATTAGTTTATTAATAGTTGCAAACTGCTGCGCGCATTCAGAATTAGGCGTAGCAGCTTTATCTATTTTATTAAGGATTCTCCATATTATCCGAGCATTAATTTCGGTTAATGTGGAGTACTTGGATGAGCCCCTCGATTATCCGAGGTAATGTGGGGAAGAGATACCTCGGATAAGTGACAACTCGGATAAGTGACAACTCGGATAATGCGGAAGAAGTACAAAATTCGGAAGAGTGATCTATTTTTGATATATTTTAAATAGAAAAATAAATATAAACATTTAGCAAATAAAACTAAACAACTTACGAATCTGGATTCATCTTTATTAATTAATGCGGAGTGCTTGGATGAGTCCCGTTGCCTCGGATAACGCGGAGCCTCGAATAATCGAAGGCCGGATAATCGAGGTTCTACTTCAATGTGGAAAATAAATTTTCAATTCAATATTTTACAGGAATCATAAAACTTATAAAAATGTTCTATATGGGTTATTCTCGGCGCAGAGGGCACTTTCGAAAAAAGTCAATTTAAAAAATATATTTTTTCAAAATGATTCTTTTAGCGAACATTAGGTTCATGACTATTAAATCAAGAACTTATAGGTTGTTGTGCATTTCTTGTAACTAGAATTATTCCAAAATAAAGTCAAAGAACGGAAATTAATTTTCACATATGCTGAATAGTATAATAGAAAATATATACTAGATATAAAAAAAGAATTTTTTTATTTTCTGAAGAACGAGCTTTGTAATTCATTTTTAAAATAATAATTCACTTTTTGAATATATTTTAGATATAATTTTTGTGATTTGTGAAAAAAAATTTACGGAGTTATGCGTATTTGAACTTTGGGCTTTGTTTTTTTTTTCTTTTAAACCAAACTTTTTCTCTAAACTTATATAACTTTTGATTTTCTCGAAAAATTCACCCTTATTTCTTTTTGCCAATGTTTTGTTAAATTTAAATTATCATGAGGAAAAAGCTTTGTAAGTTTTAACGGGCTAAATAACTTTTGTGGCCAGGAGAATTTTTTTTCATAAAATCGAATTCTCGCATTTTTCTTACAAACAACAATGGACACGAAAAAATGTTTAAAGAATATTTTGCACAGTCAAAAAAGTGTCTACAAAAAGTTATTTAACTCATTCATGATATCTTGCACTATTTCCGAGAAAAAAATAAAAATTCAATTTTTATAAGCAAAAAAATCCTCTTTACTCCTGGCTTATGAAAATTAGAAGATTTGTTTTTATAAAATCGAATTTAAATTTTAAAGAATTTCTAAAAATATTTTAGAAGATTTTAAATCAGAAGGTTTCAATTTGGTGAGATTCCAAAATAAAAATGAACAAAAATCTGTTAAATTCAAGAAATATTAAGTAAAATTGAAAATAATTTCGACAGTTTTCAAAAAAATAAACCAGTTTTGTTAAAATTTCTGGGAAAATTTAGAAGAATATAATGTAATTTTTGAAAATTTGGAATCATATTTGAAAATTTTGAGAAAAATTTATCAGTTAAAAATATTTTCAGAAATTTAAGATTTTTTTAATAGACAAGAAATATTTGAAAACTGGGAAAAATTTTCAAAAATTAATCAAATATTTTTTAATTCCTTCCCAACTTCTAAAAGCCCTAAACACTTTAAGAAGACTCAAATTTTTCATAATATTTTGTTAAATCCTATAAAATAAACAAATTTCTTTGCTGAAAAAATTGATAAGTTATTAATTAATGATTAATTCAATTGTTTGCCTTATTTATAATTTCATTAATAGCTCATAAATTAATAATCAATTAACTGTCTTCAGCAGTTCTAAATTTTGGAAATTGAAATATTTGTGGGAATTTAATAATTCGTGTATTTTACAAGCTACTTTTCATTCTGAAAAATTAACTTTCAGGAAAATTAAACAAAAATTTGAACGATAAAAAAAAATAATGATTTAAAAAAATGAGGATGGTCAATTGTTAATCTTCCTAACTGAACTATTTGTAAATCAGGGTTTGAAGTTATACAACTTTGAACTATAAGCATTCCAAATTAATGAATCTTCAATTGTAGACTTTTCAGTTTGAAATTAGCAAAACTAAAACATAGTATTTTAAAACTGTAAAAGATTTCAGCGAATTTGAAATAAATTGTAGATTTTGATTAAGAAACAAAATTTTAGAAGCTTTTTATGAATTTTAAAATCTTTCAAGACGATAGGAAAATTTGCTAATAACGTAATTGTTTGCCTTCTTTCACGTCTAAAACGAGTGCCGCAGAATAAACAGAGTTTGTATAATTTAAAATATCATTCTTTTACCGAATTCAATAAGATTTTTTTTATGTGTTTGTGTTTGATTTAAATTTCGACACGCTAAATGTTACACGTCTCAATATTTCACAGTTCTTTTAGTTTTTACTTTTATATGTATTCTTCAAAATAAAGTAAACATTATTGATGTGAAAAAATTCTTAAAACTTTCGAAATTATTGAAATTTATTTTACATGTGGAAGAATTAAATAAGAATTATTTCTGCATAGTATTTTAGCTAGAAAGTAAGAACCAAATTGAAAATGATGAAAAAAATTCCTTTTGAATAAAGGAATTATTTTTTAATTAAAAAATATCTTGTGTTCGGCTCGATTTACTTTAAAAACTTAAAATATGTTTTGCCTGCAACCTTTTATCTTTATATTAGAAAGGCAAGCTCTAAATTGTTTTCTTTGACAAGTAAAAATTGTTTATTGAGAATTAATCTCTTTCGTTAAACATTAATTTCTTTAACTAAAACATAAAGTATTCAATTTTTGGTAGAAATGAGTGATTTTTTAATTAATAGGATTTTCTATTTTTTAACTCTTTTGGGGACTTCTCAACCCTTAAATAGGGGTATTATTTTAATTTTCAAAAAACTAAAAGCGATGCTCACTTTGGTTTTGAATGGCGAGTAATTTGATGCCGGTCCAAAAAATAGACTAAATACAGTCTATTTTGGCGTCACTCTATCTTTTTAGTTGATAAAATTCGTGTACTTTATTGAAAATTTTTCTTTTTTGGTGTAAATTAGCAGTCTTTGTTGAAAATTGATGTTTTTGGTAGAAAATTATACTATTCCCTTCAAAGATTTATTATTTTAGTTGAAAATTCAGGTTCAAAATGTATCATTTTTGTTAACAATGAATTTTTTAAGTGACATTTGAACTGTTCCATTTTTCGTTTAAAATGCATCTTTTTTAGTTGAAAATTCAACAATCTGGTCAAAAAATTACCTTTTTCACATTCTCATCAGAAAAGGTATTATATTTGTGTAAAAATTGACCCCCCCCCCCCCAGTTTTGGTCAAATGTCCACGTTTCCAGACCCCTTGAATTCGAAAAACCGGTTTTTATAAATCTGTCTGTCTGTATGTATGTCCGCCTGTCTGTCTATCTGTTTGTTTCCGCAATAACTTTTGAATAAATCAGTCTATTAGATTGGCCTTTGGTACACTCATTTAGTGTCCTAAAATAAAAGTCAAGTTCGTTAGATTGCTATTTTGGATAAAAATTCAAAAAGTGGGCACATTTTGAATATTTTTGAGACCACTTTTTTTGAATTTAAAAATTTGTCTGTACGATTATTCATAGTATTTAAAAAGTCGAACAATGTATCCCAATTACTTTTTTCATGAAATCAAAAATTACCAGAGTTAAAGCATTTACAAAATTCCAAAATACACAGAAAAATGTACATTTTAAGCCAAATAACGCACGATATGAAAGAAGTTAAGTGAAGAAAATTTTTTCTTTTTGAATGCCCTACAAGATTATTATAACAGCTTTTTTAATTTTCTTGATAAATCAAAAATTCAAATTTTGACAGCATACAAACTAATGAAAAATCCAAAAATTACATTTTTCGGCCAAACTATGCAAAATACGGTAAAAGATAAACACAGAAAAATTGTGCATTTGAGAAAGATCTACAAATTTGTTATCAACCACTTTTTGATAGGATGCGTTGTTTTAGCTTTAATCATGAAAAACTTCATTAACAGTAAAAAAAAAATCTGCCCGCAGCGTCGGCACATTCTTATTACCACCTTTGTCCTAATTTCTTATCGTCTCGTGCGTGGGGTTTCAAAAAATTTAATTTTTCATGTTTTAATGCTTTTTTTACAGTTTTGGTCAAATGTCCACGTTTTGAGACCCCCTGAATCCGAAAAATAGGTTTTTACGAATGTGTATGTCTGTCAATCTGTCTGTATGTATGTACGCCGTCTGTCTGTGCGCACGATAACTTTTGAAAAAATAATTCTATTAGATTGGCCTCTGGTACACTCGTTTACTGTCCTAAACTAAAGGTCACGTTTGTTAGCCAGCCATTTTGGATATAAAATTCAAAAAAAGAACGCATTTTGAATTTTTTTGAGACCACTTTTTTCAAAATATAAAAATTTTCTGTACGGATGTTTAAAGTATTCAAAAAATCGAACAATTTATCTTAATTACTTTTTTCATCAAACTAAAAATTACCAGAGTTAAAGCATTTACAAAATTAAAAAAAAAACACATGAAAATGAATCTTTTAAGTCAAATAACGGACGATATGAAAAAAAACAAGAAAGAAAAAGTTTGATTTCTGAATGACCTACAAGATTATCCTAACAACTTTTTGAGTATTCTTGATAAATCAAAAATTCTAATTTTGACAGCACACAAAATAATGGAAAATCCAAAAATTACATTTTTTCATGCAACAATTTCACAGTATTTCAAAGATTCTCAAATATATAAATGCATTTTCCAACAAAAGTATGTACATATACATAATTATATATATATTTGTGTGTGTGTGACTCAAGGATGACAGCCTTCTACATTTTTTCTGCATGTGTTTTACCATATTGTTCACACACAGGGATGCTTTTCAGGCTATTAGCTAAAGCTTGGCTCTGATAATTTTGTCAGCTGGTGCGGAAAATTCGATAACGAACATGGTTCGCTTCTCGAAGTCAAGGAGAACTATTTCAGGCTGCCAGTATGCAACAGAAGCAATTTCCTAGAATATAAAGTTCCGGTATATGCGGCACTTCTCATTCTCGACAATTGATTCTATTTCCCTAGGAGCAATTAGATGAGCGATAGTAAGGTGAATGCCATAAGAATGACAGAGATGGTAATAAAGTACTTTTAGTGCCGCATTGTGCCTTTGGATGTAGATCGTTCCCGCATGAGTAGGGCAACTAGATAGTATGTGTGCTAGATGATAGCCCTGCAGCTATCATCGGGAATGTTTTGGCTCAAAATGTGGCGACGGTATGTTATGGCGGAAATGACACCGTCTTGACATGCAAAAATGAAACCCTCCGTACCAGACTTCAATCCGGGCGATTTAAGGAAAGCAAAACTTAGCTCACATAACATTGACTGATCCTCCACATTTTTCTGGGACATGCCGTGCATCCTCTTATCGAGGAGCTGTTCACCGAAATTTTTCTCCTGTGCTTTCCTAATCCGGGCAATCAGGAGTCAGTACTCGAGATAGATAAGAGTTGATGCATTTTGATCACTCCCAAGACTGAAGTTAAGTCCGAATGTTTCAGCAGCCTCCTCCGCTGCTTTGTATAGAAACGCTCCTTTGCCCACTTCTTCGTGCTCCCTGACCATTTTAAGAAGAGGGATTTTTCCATTTCCGGCTCTATATGCTGTACCCAGAATAATTGTGTTACGAAGACATTCATGATTTAATATTCGGCGATTACCTTGACGGCGTGAGATGTAGAGTCGCGGAACAGAAAACTTAAGATATACGCTTTTGTTCATATGCATCATCTTTCGTGCTCCGATATCAAGGGATCTGAGCTCGTTCTTCGTCCATGGCGCTACTCCAAATGAATAGAGTACTACCGGGGCGGCCAGCATGTTCGTGGCAGATACTTTCTTCCTCGCCGAAAGTTCGAAAGACCAAATCTGCCAGATGAGACGTCTGTATCTGCTTCGGAGAGTATCCTTTATAGATGTTACATCCTGAATGCAAAACTGTGGCACGCCTAGGTATGGTCTAGGTATATAGGTGTTAGTTGAAAATTTCCGGTTTTTTCTATAAAGAAAACACTTAATCCTCAAGGGAATCTCAAAAAAATTTTATTCAAAGTATTGACCATTAGATTCTACACATATTGCCTATCTTTCAGGCAAATCATGAATACCATTCCAAAAAAACTTTTTCTCTTTCGAGGCAAATCATTCGACGAGCCATTTTTCTACTTCTTCAAAATTGGCGAAGCGCTGCTCTGCGAGTGAGTGTCCCATCGATGAGAAAAGGTGATAGTCGGACGGGGCGAGGTCTAGAGAGTACGGCGGGTGCGATAATAATTCCCAATTCAATGGTTTTAATGTGTTCTTCGCCACTTTAAAGTGGGCCTATTCCGGCCCTTTTTCGATCAATGCATGATTCAAATTGATAATTTGTTGTCAGTAGCGATCCGTATTCACCGGCTCACCAGGTTTTAATAACTCGAAGTACACCACACCACATGGGTCCCACCAAATCCAGAGCATTGTCTTACGGCCAAAGCTATTCGGCTATTCGCTTCGGGTTCTCGAAATAAATCCATTTTTCGTCCCCCGTGACAATTCGATGCAGAAAAGATTTCCTTTCGAACCGTTAAAGCAGCATTTCACAAATGGTTTTTCGATTTTCCATTTGTCTATCATTCAGTTGGTGTAGTACCCATTTTCCATACTTTTGGGTTTTTCCCATGGCTTTTAAACGTTGGCAAATTGCTCCTCGGGTCACATTTAGTATTTGTGCCAATTATTGTTGCGATTGGGTTGGCTCTTCATCCAATAACGCCTGCAATTCCTCGTCTTCGAACTTTTTCGCTGCACCAGGATGTTCATTGTCTGTTAAGTCAAAATCTCCACTTTTAAATTGACGAAACCATGTCTTACATGTTCTGATCACTGGAACATGTTCACCATAAGTTTCTACAAGCAATCGATGAGCTTCAACTGCTTTTTTCTTTTGATGAAATAAGAAAAGCAATTAATGCCGCAAATACGATTTACTTGGAACGAAACTCGACATATTCACTGAGATAAACAACTATGATGCTATTATTTTAGCAAAGGTGTCTTATAGCGCTTCTATCGACGAGCTCAGGTTCTTCAGCGATGCCATTAAGTTTTGCTCGCTCCAAATAAACCTTCGCGCATTTGTCCAATCCAAATTCCATTCCTATTTCCTCAGTGTATCGTTCGACAATCCCTAGAGCTAACATGTATTTGCTCTTTGTTTTTAGCATATATCTTAAGATCATCCATGTAAAATACATGAGTCACTTTGTACTTTCGATCTTCAGGTTTGCCGAAAAGGTACCCCTAGGAATGGCGAAGTCCTAGAGATAGTGGCAATAATGTGAGGCAACAGAGAAATGGGCTCATGGAGTCGCCCTGAAAGACACCTCTCTGAAAGGTGACCCTTTTAGTTGTCACACGAATTTTTCTAGATGAGATAGTAAATCTTGTTTCCCAAAGCGGCTTCATTCTCTCTATGCACCTCATAATATGTGGATGAACCTTTAAGCTTTTCAAAAAACAGATGATAAGTCTGTGGGAGGTTGAATCGAAACCTTTCCGATAATCAATTCAGGTCTCGATAGGTCACGTTGGTAGGATGCTGCATCTTTGCAGACACATCTATCGATGAGCAGGTTCTCCCGACATCCCTCTACGCCTTTCTTTGAGCCTCGTTGTTCATAAATTTTTTGCCACACAGGTTCGATTGCTCAAACAATCCTATCATTTAGGTTAGCTGTGAATATCTTAACAATGTGTTCAGACAAGTGATTGGCCTGTAATTCTTCAGATCAGCTAAGTTGCCTATTTTCGACAGGAGTACTGTGCGCCCTTTCACCAACCACTCCGAAATTGGTTCTTCCGACTTTAAATCTGAGATGAAAACATGGACCAAATGCAGATGGGTTGAAGGAAACTTCTTCCGCCAGAAGGTCTTGATGCAATCTGGTCCCGGAACAGAATAGTTCTTTATAAATAAATAAAAAAATATATATATTTATATATAATTCAGAATATTGGAAATAAGCAAATTCAGTTTCTGGGAAAACGACCAAAGTTGCAATAAAATGTTTGACAACAAAATTTCTTTATAAACCAATTTCTTATAAACCAATGTAAGCTAGAATGATAAGAATATACATTTATTGGAATGATATAAAGTTTAAAATAAACTCGAGTGCGAAGCATGAAATACGCGATGAGAAGGTGTTCGTTAAAGCCGAAGGAGCTTTAACAAACTACTAAAATTGTATTATTCTGATATTATTGAAATTTACACTCTAATCGTTAAAAATGTTGAAGGTTAAAATTATTCTGGCTACATGCCAAAAGTTGAATTTTAAAGGACTTTAACCAAAATGCCTCACGTTTTGGCCACAGGAGTGAAAACTGTAGAAAAGTTACTGAGCGTAGCCGGTGACTGACAGACGAGTTTATTTAACTACTAATAGTATGTGCATGAGTTGAGGTGGTTGTCCCAATGTGTTTCCAGAATAACCCGTTCATTTTTTAATGAAGGCATGATTGATAAAATCGCTGCATCCATGTTAAAAAAAAATAAACAAACTTTATATGTACACCCAACTCTCAGTTTAAGAAAAGTTTTGTAGGTTGATTGCAAATTTACAAATTGCATAACATTGCGCAATTTACTCGGTTAAGTACTCGCGTATTGCGGCCCTTTGGGGGCAAAACTTGCAACGGTATCTCGTTATACGCGTTGCGACACTGCGCGGGCCAGCAATTTTAGGAATTCCGAAAACGCAATTTCCTAAACCGAGACTCGGGTGTAATACGTATTGATGTCGCTAAGAACTTGTACGAATTATAGTATAAAATTGGATAGTTTAAAATGAATTTGGACTGTGTCGATTTAGATTTGACAAACAATACAGATGTAATAAATGGAAAGAATAGATATTTAAGTTTTTTAGCAATAATTATTAATTTACATTTTGTTTACTCACAAATAATGAGCAGGGACAGCAGAGGAATAGAGAAATTCATTTTTGACCTTCTCTTCAGTAAAAGTGAGAAATAATATCTTGATAGAGCAAAATAATTTTTATCCTCAGTAGTGACTGCCTAGTTTTTAGAAACGTTTATATACCTGTTTGGGATAACCAATAAGAAAAGGCATATCCGCGAATAAACAATGATAAAACTTCAGTCACTTAATTTCTGCTGAAATGATAAAACTTTATATAGTTCATAATTACAAATTAGATGAATTGACTATAAAAGAGGTATTTTTTCTTGTCAGAAGCCACGGCATTGAAGTTCGTTTAAATATTGCACACATTTTTTTAAGAATGAGTATGTATTATAATGTCGGCTTAGAAATTTAAAAATACAATCCAGATAAGATAAGGGAAACTCTGCTAAAGTAGGTCTTAAGTTTCAAATTTCTGAACGCAGGGTGACCGTTAGACCGGGAAACCGGGAAATGACCGGGAATTTTATGAGACCGGAAAAAACTGGGAAATGAAAGTGTATTTATTGTTTGGCAGGGAATTTACAAATTTTTTAAAAGAATTTCTCATCACTTCTCGCACTAGGTACTGTAGAACCTCGATTATCCGAGGTAATCTGGGGAAGAGATACCTCGGATAAGCAAAAACTCGGATACTACGGAAGAACTACAAAATTCGGAGGAGTTATCCATTTTTAATATATTTTAAATAGAAAAATAAATATAAACATTTAGTAAATAAAAGTAAATAACTAAGGAATCTGGATTTATTTTTATTAATTTATTAGTTTATTAATAGTTGCAAGCTGCTGCGCGCATTCAGAATTAGGCGTAGCAGCTTTATCTATTTTATTAAGGATTCTCCGTATTATCCGAGCATTCATCTCGGTTAATGCGGAGTACTTGGATGAGTCCCGTTGCCTCGGATAACGCGGAGCCTCGGATAATCGAAGGCCGGATAATCGAGGTTCTACTGTAATATGGAAAATAAATTTGTAATTCAATATTCAACAGGAATCATGAAAATTATAAAAATGTAATACCAAATGTAAAACTTATAATAAAGTAAAAGAACGGAAATTAATTTTCACATATGCTGAATAGTATAATAGAAAATATATACTAGATATATAAAAAAATACAAATTTATATTTTTTATTTATTGAAGAACAAGGATTTTAATTTATTTTAAAAAATTATGAATCAGTTTTTGATTATATTCCAGATTTCCTGAAAATTCATTGGCATCGAAATATGTTGTTTTCAGAGGAAATTAGGCGATACGCATTTTTGTGATTTGTGAAAAAAAAATTTTACGGAGTTATGCGTATTTAAATTTTTGGCTTAGTTTTTCAAAAAAAGAAAGCTTTTTCTTTAAACTTATATAACATTTGATTTTCTCAAAAAACCCAAACTTATGTTTCTTGCCAATTTTTTGTTGGATTTGCATTATCATGAGGAAGATAGATTGTGAGTTTTACGTCGGCTAAAGAATTTTTATCGTTAGAAGATTATTTTTTATAAAATCAAATTTGTTTTCTGAAACAATTTAAGTTGCAAAAGTAATGAATCTCAGTTTAAAAAATAATACCTGGGCCCGCATTTTCAGATTTTTATTATCCATTAAGTCAGATTCTTGATTAGAGTCTTCAGAATCCGAAAAGGAATAACTGTCTGTTATAGATAATTTAAGAGCTCAATCGTTT
The DNA here is from genome assembly GCF_010883055.1 of Belonocnema kinseyi. Lineage (NCBI taxonomy): Eukaryota > Metazoa > Arthropoda > Insecta > Hymenoptera > Cynipidae > Belonocnema > Belonocnema kinseyi. Next base: position 117,429,078 of record NC_046665.1, on the reverse strand, counting down.
TGTTAAAAAATATCTGGACAAATGTGAAATATATTTGAATATATTGATTAAAAAACTTTTTAGTCAAAAAATTTCTTGTCTTGTCATTATTTTTGTAACTTAAATTATTTCAGCAAAAATTTTGAAAATTCAATTTTATAAAAAATAACTTTCTGAAGACAAAGAAATATTTAGCCCACTTAAAACTCACAGAAAGTTTTCCTTAGACGAACATATATTTTTCTTAAATTTTGAACAAAAATGGTAGGTATTTCTATAAGCCAAGAGTGAAAAGAATTTTTTTGCTTAGGAAAATTGCTTAGAAAAATCTTTTATGATACCCTCAAATATTTATAATCCTGCAAAATCCTATTAAATTACTGGAATCCATGAAAAACTTCTTCGTAATCTTTTAAAATAACCTAAAATATTTAAAATACTTTTGAATTAAAAAAAAATAAAGATCTTAAAAATGTCAAGGAATTTAAAAAAATACCATTAAATATTTCAAAGACTGTCATTATTTTGTCAATTGATCCTCTGAAGATCAATTAGATAAAAACTTTAAAAAATTAATCGAATTAAGTAGGGGTCAACATATCTCAAGTGTGCTAATTTTAAATCGATAGTTCTATTTTCAATAAATTTATACAGTTTTCGATTCCTTTTTATATGAAAATAACTTCCCTAAAATATTTTTGCAAAAAATGTTGTTTTTTTAAGTTACTAACAATTAAAGTCCATGATTTTTTTTCAAAAATGGATTACTCGTAAACTGTTCATCAAAATTCAATAATAGAGTGATGAAAATTTTTGTTACGCGTATAGTTAATTTTTTAATAAAAAAAAAAAAGTGGATCAACTTTAAGCCAAGAAATAGGAGAACAATTGCGTAAAAAATTATTTTGAATAAAATTATTGTGGGTATCATATTAAGTACAATATGAAACACATTTTAAACTAAAATGATAAATGTTTATAAAAAATGCATTTTTAAACAAGCGGTTCAACTTTCTACCATATATAGTTATTTTTTGATCAAAAAGATGAATTTTCAAACTAGAAGATTAATTTTCTACTAAAAAAATAAGGTGGTTGAATTTTCAATTAAGGCCATATGACGAGTGGGTAACCTGACCAGATTCCTACCTTACCGCCGCTTTTTTTATTTCCCAACTTATTTTCACACGAAGCGCCATATTGAGTTGAAAATTTAGGATAATAAATAAGAAGCAGGAAGAAAAGTGAATCTGGTCCTAAATTTCAATAATTATTAAAAAAGTAAAAAAATTATTTACAACAAAAAACTGTTTTCATAATTATACAAATTTAGTACCAGACTCACCATTTTTAGTGCTTCTTGTTTAGTATTCCAGATTTTCAACTCGATGTGGCGCTTCGTATCAAAATAAGCTAGGAAATAAAAAAAGTGTCGGTGAGGTAGGAATCTTGTCACGTGACCCACTAATCACATGGCCTTAAGCATAGATGAATTTTCAACCAAAGAAATGAATCTTCAACCAAAAATATTGTTTTTTAAGAGAGTTGTTAAATATTCAATCAAGTATTTGAATTCTCAATCACACCATGTGAATTTCCGAAAAATTTGAATAGTTAAATTATCATTGTAAGTTGTGGCTTCTTTTCAGCTTTAGTCTTTTCAATGTTAATCTTGTATAGTCTTAGCTAAATTACCCACGTGGAAAAATTATGTATAGTTTATATATAGTGTGAGGTATTATATATAATATTCATTTGTTCTATATATTTTTTGCATAAAACAAATGAACATTATATACAGTAATCCACACAATACATAAACGAAAAAAATTTTTTCTGCCGGGGTTAAGTACATTAAATAAAAAAGAGATGTGAATTTAACTCCATAGCACTTCATATAATTTTATGGGACAAAACTTGATTTTTTTATTAGTTAAAAAAAATAATATTTTTGACCGTGTGTTGTTATGATTTATATACTAATAGCTTTATAAACATAAAAAATTATATCTACACTGTTAAAAATGCTTGAAATACTACAACACTTCTGCAAGACTTCTACAATATAAACATAAGGTAAAGTTGCAAAAATGATATTAGAATGACGAAATTGCAATACAAGTATTGTAAGAATGAAAGAAATTTACGAAATCTATGAAATTCACGGAATTTATGAAATTCACAGAAGTTGCGGAATTCCCAGAATTCATGGAATTCAAGGAACTCACGATATTCGCAGAAATCGTAAAATTCATGGAATTCGCAGGATTTGCGAAATTCACGGAATTCTTCAAATTTGTGGAAATTACGAAATTCATCGTATTTACCGAATTTATGGAAATTAATAATAACTACTTTTAAATAAACAATTTTAACCTGCATTTTTTTTGAAAGTGTGCTTAGAAGCCCCCGACAAGATTTGAAAAAATTAATAATAGAACTATTTTTGTCGATTTTATAAATCATTTCAAAGATAGGCAACTTTTGAGATTGATTGCAGGGTGGCCGCTGGACCGGAAAAACGGAAAATGACCGGGAATTTTACATATTTAAAAAAAATATATCCTCTCAACTTTTATTTTAACCTTTTTTTTCAAATAATTAGTTTAATTGTGATCTTTCACAATAATGATATTATTCAGTTTAGAGTGCGCCATTCGAAAATCTTTCAGTTTAATAATGGTGTATTTTAGATTTTTAATTTTTAAGCATACATTTCAATTTAAAGCATTTTAAAATGCTGTTTTAAAGACTCAAATAATTTAAAATTAGAAGTATTTAAAATAAAAAAGTTTGGATAAAAAATATTTTTAGTTCATCAACTGTGAATATAAATTAATTAATGCTTTTTAAATTGAATTCTAGTTTAATATTTAAAAACTAAATAATAATTGAGTGTACAAAATAATAAATTTGTAATTAAAGGCTATTATTAAATTTGAAATATAATTTCACTCTAAAATATTCCATTTTTAAACCATGCAATGTGAAATTTTTCTGTGAAGAAAGAGAACAATCACTTAATATTTAGAAATATCTGACTGTTCATTGAAAATCAGTAATTATAAATTAAATATTAAAATTTAAATAAAAAACTAAACTTTAAACGTTACAATTTTAATTGTTCTACTTAACAAAATTTAATTTATAAGTCAAATTGTTGAATTATGATGTATAAATAATAATTGAACACCTATTATTCTTTAAAAAATTCGGCAGATTTCGAACATGAAATTTAGAAACCTTATAAAAATATTTGAGAGGCTTCAGAAGAATATAAAAAAATTTCCTGGGAAAATTTTTTATGATTTTTTATTTTGACAAACTTATTTTAAGAGATTATTTTAAAACATTTATAACGATGTACAAAATTTTCAAAAATAAGTGGGGAAGCTAGTACTGGAAGTTTTTCAAAAGGTACAAGATTCTGCATTGGAACAGGAAATTTTTCTACAGAATTCTAGGTATGAATTGAAGCAAGCAATTTTCAAATTTAAGCAATTCTGAACTTAAACTGCTATTTGTCCAAAAGATTTATAATTTATCTTGGAACAGGTAATTTTAAAATTTAAATAAATTTCGAGTTGTAACAAGGAAGTTTTTTAAACAATGAATTCTAAGTTGAAATGGGATATTAAAAAAACATTATGAATTTAAACAGGGAGTTTTACAGAAAAATTCTAATTCTTAGTTGAAACGGAGAATTTTTAAAAAGTATTAAAATTCCGGATTTGAACATCGATTTTTCAATTTTAAACCAATTTTATGTTGCAAATTAAAACTTATAAAGATTTTTAAAAGAATTTTGTAAAGTCTCACGAAAATGAAAGACATTATTTCAGGTTACAAGGAAAAATTAAAATAATTTTTTATTTCGAAAAAATAATTTGAAGAGATTATTTAAAAAGATTTTAGATTATTTAAAAAATAGTCACAAAAGAATATGAAAGATTTTTAGGCAATTTTAAAAATTTTGCACAATAAATAAAAAATGTAGGAAAAATTTGAATAATTTTTAGAAATTAAAAGGTTTAGAAGTTCTGACAAAATTAAAAAATAAAAGAATTTTCATTATTTTCGTGTGAAAAATTTAAAGAATTTTTTGTTTTGAAAAATGAACTTCAAAAGAAAATTAAGAAAAAGGCTTTAAGCATAACAAACGATTTCCTAAAATTTCTAAAAATAGTTTAGAAGATTTTAAGCAAAAGGTTTCAATTTTATAAGATTGCAAAATAACAATGAACAAAAATCGGTTAAATTGAAGAAATATTTAGTAGAATTGAAAATAATTTCGAAAATTTTAAGAAGACCGGAATTTTTCATAATATTTTGTTAAATCCTAGAATATAAACAAATTTCTTTAAAATCTTGGAGATTTTTTCCTGACACGTCTGAAATATTACAAAATATTTTTTTTGTAAGTTTCTCAATTTGCAATTGTTAAAATATTTTAGCTTCGTTACAAAGTCTAATTAACTAAAAAATTTCACATTTTAGATTTAGTTATTTAATTGTAATATAAAACAATATTTTAGGATTTATCATTATGCTTGTTTGTCATATATAGATATAATAATTATATTTATTATATAGTAGCATTATATTGTAAAACGGCAATATAAAAAATACTTAGTTCTTCATCACTATATTTAAAAGTGGTCAAATATCCGAAAATAGTACAAAATAACTAAAAAATAAATAACAAAACCAAAAATTAGCAATAACAACAAAATTGCCTAATTATAAAATAAGTGAATTGTTAAATTCCCCTGAATATTTCTATTCCTGAAATTTAAGTTTGACAAAATTCAAAATTATTGATTAATAATTAATTAAATAGAATTGAAATATTTGTGGGAATTTAATAAATATTTTATTTTACAAGCTACTTTTCATTCTGAAAAATTAACTTTCAAGAAAATTCAAAAACATTTAAAACGATTTAAAACAATTAAAAAAATAACCACAAAGATTATAAGTTTATTTTTTTTTATTTTGCAGGATTTTAGAAAATCTTATGAAAGTTTTGATCATTCCAAATAATATTCAAAAGTTTAGAAATAATTAAAAAATAGTTAAAACTTGGACAGATTTCAAAAAAATGAGAATGTTCCATTGTTAATCTTCCTAACTAAACTATTTAGAAAACAGGGTTTAAAGTCACAGCATTTTAAACTATGAGCAAAATTAGCAAAATTAAAAAATAATATTTTAAAACTGTAAAAGATTGCAACGAATTTACAATAAATTGTAGATTATGATTTATAAACAAAATTTTAAAAGCTTTAAAGACGATAAAATTTGCTAGTTACGTAATTGTTTGCCTTTTTCACGTTTAAAAGCAGTGGAGAAGAATAAACAGAGTTTGTGTAATTTAAAATATGATTCTTCTACCGATTTCGATAAAAGTTTTTTATGTGATTGTGTTTAATTTAAATTTCGACACACCAAATATTACATGTCTCAAATTTGACAGTTCTTTTAGTTTTTACTTTAACATGTATTTTTAAAAATAAAATAAAAATTATTGATGTTGTCAAAAAATTCTTAAAACTTTGGAAATTATTGAAATTTATTTTACAGTTGGAAAAATTGAATAAGAATCATTTCTGAATAGTATTTTAGCTAGAAAGTAAGAATCAAATAGAAAATGATGATAAAAATTTCTTTTGAACAAAGGAATTGTTTTTTTATTAAAAAATATCTTGTGTTCGGATCGATTAACTTTAACAAATTTAAATATTTGTTGCCTGCAACCTGTTATCATTAAATTAGAATATCAAGCCCTAAATTGTTTTCTTTGACAAGTAAAAATTGTTTATTGAAAATTCATCTCTTTCGTTAAACATTAATTTCTTTAACTGGAAAATAAAGTATTCAATTTTTGGTAGAAAAGAGTGACGCTAAAGTTAGCCAATTTTTTGGATCTCCCTAGCGACCTGAGAAAAAAATATAAAAATATGTTACAGGTATCAAATTATTCGTCATGGAAAACCAAGATGAGCGTCGCTTTTCGTTTTTATTTAATTAAAAAAAATTATACCTATTTAGGGGTTGAAAAGACCTTAAACAAATTTTTTCAAAAGAAAATACCACTAATTATAAAATCATTTTTTATTGTATTTTTTTCTATAAAATAAAATTTACAAAAGTAAAATCACGTACTGTCTCGATTGATAAGGGGTTGATGTGAAAAATTATTTTTTAATTAGTGGTATTTTCTATTTTCAACGTTTTTGGGGACTTTTGAACCCCTAAATAGGGGTTATTTTTTTAATATTAAAAAAATTGAAATCGATGCTCACTTTGGTTTTTAGTGACGACTAATTTGACACCTGTCCATAAAATAGACTAAATACAGCCTAATTTGGCGTCACTCTATCTTTTCAGTTGGTAAAATTCATGTACCATTTTTCGTTTAAAATGCATATTTTTTAGTGGAAAATTCAACAAACTTGTCAAAAAATTAACTTTTTTAAATTATCATCAGAGAAGTTATTAGATTTGTGAAAAAATTGACCCCACTCCCATTCTGTCTGTTTCCACAATAACTTTTGAAAAAATGAATCTATCAGATTGGCCTTTGGTACACTCGTTTAGTGTCCTAAACTAAAAGTCAAGTTCGTTAGCCAGCCATTTTGGATAAAAATGAAAAAAGTGGGCATTTTGAATATTTTTTAGACCACTTTTGTTGAAATTCAAAATTGCTCTATACGGCTATTCATATTATTCAAAAAATCGAAAATTTATCCTGATGACTTTTTTCATAAAATCAAAAATTAGCAGAGTTATCGCGTTTACAAAATTAAAAAAAAAATACAAAAATGAACATTTTAAGCCAAATAACGTAAGTCATAAAAAACATTGGAAATAAGCAAATTCAGTTTATGAAAGAACGACCAAAGTTACAATAAAACGTTTGAGAATGCGTTCGTTAAAGTTCAAGAAGCTTCAACAAAAGAGAATTCACAATCACCAAATTACTGTTGTTGATTCGTTCACCTTTTAGTTTTAAAAAGTCTATGTACAAAGATCGAGCGCGAAGCGCAAGGTAAATACATAATCAAGCGCGAGTAAAATACATTATTGAGCGCGACGCGCGAGAAAAAATAGTCGTGCGCCCCAGGCGCGCTCATTTCTGCGGGCGAGGCAAGCCGTATGCGTAGCGCGCGATGATAATGTGTTAACAAAGCAGGCAGATTTTTTGTGTGAAGATTTATCATTTGAGTTTGAAATTTATCCTTTTTGGTACCTGCTAAAATGCCCGATATGGACTTTTTTAAATAAAACATACACAAACTTCTGAAATTTTATTATTCTGAAATTATTGAAATTTTCACTCCGATCGTTAAAAATGTTAAAGGTTCAAATTATTCTGGCTACATGACAAAATTTAAATTTTAGAGGACTTCAACCAAAATGCCTGAAGTTTTGGCCAGAGGAGTGAAAACTGCAGAAAAGTTCTTGAGCGTAGCCGGTGACCGACAGACGAGTTTATTGAACTACTAATAGTCCAAAATTACTTTACTGCCATTACGCCAGGCCCGAGTGCTAGAAAATAATAATTTTTTTTTTTAATTTACCAAAAAAATTAACTACAAACTTTTTAACTAAAATATATAAATTTGGATTTTATATGTACAGATGGAATGTTCAGGAAACTTACACTGTTTGAATCATGCTGCAAATATTGTTATGAATCGCATGTGCAACATCTGATTGATCTACTTCCTTAGTGCAGAATTTTTCGACCAAGTTTTTCGATAAAGTAAACATGACGGGATCATCTCGGCATTGTCGGGCTTTCACAATATAATTTTTAGATTTTATGTACTCCGAACGATAATATTTTCCTAATGTAATCGGTGGATCATATAAACCTCGTACGTGACAAAATCTTTTGTACGCATTTGAAGTAAGAATAACCATAATAGGTTCCCGTATGTGCGTGGGTTGAGGTGCTTGTCCCAAAGTGTTTCCAGAATAACCTGTTTATTATAAAATTAAGGCATGATTGATAAAATCGCTATACATTTGGTAAAAAACAATCTAAAAAACTTCATATGTACATCCGACTCTCAGTTTAAGAAAAGTGTTGGGGGTTTTCTGCTAATTTGAAAATTGCATAACATTGCGCAGTTTACTCGAATAAGTACTCGCGTATTGCGATCCTTTTGAGGCGAAATTCGGAACTCTCTCTCGCTCTACCCGTTGCGAAACTGCGCGGAAGAATGCCTAAAGCGCAATTCCCTAAACCGAGACTTGGGTGTAATACGTATTGGTGTCGCTAAGAACATCTACGAAATATATTATAAAATTGTCTGGTTTAAAATAGAGTTTTCCTGTGTCTATTTGGATTTGACAAACAGAACAGACGGACTAAATGGAAAGAATAGATATTTTGATTTTTTTAGCAATAATTATTAATTTGTATTTTTTATACTCACAAATAATTAACAGGGGCAGCAGAGGAATAAAGAACTTCATTTTTTACCGTGTCTTCAAGAAAAGTGAGAAATAATTTCTTGACAGAGTGAAATAATTTTTATCATCAGAACTAACTGCCTAGTTTTTAGAAACGTTTATATATCTGTTTGAGGTAACCAATCAGAAGAAACAAAACCCCGAATAAATATTAATAAAACGTGAGCCACTTAATTTCTGTTAAAATGACGAAATTTGATATCGTCCATAATTAAAAATTAGATATATTGTCTATAAAAAGATATTTTTTCGTGTCAGAAGCAACGGTTTTGAAGTTCGTTTATATACTGCACACATGTTTGTAAAAATGAGAATTTATTATAATGTTGGCTTATAAATTTCAAAATACAATCCAGATAAGATAAAAGGTCCGTTAAGCTGGCAGTACCACATTACAAAAATTGAATGCTCTTTATTTAAACAAAAAAAACGGTGGTCATGCTAGCTTAACGTTAAGCTAGCAGAACGAGACATAGAAAAAAATTAATTTTTCGAAATTACTTTTCTTTATAATTTAGGGCTCCTTTAGGGCTCACTTAATGCCCTATTGCCAAATTTGATGCCACGCAATTTTTCACACACAGAAAAAAAAACGACTTTGGCATTATTTCTTTGCACAATGATTTAGGGCTGATTTAGGGCTCATTTGATGCCCCATTGCTAAATTCGATTGTACGAATTTTTTTTAAACCTATGGTCTTGTTAGCTTAACATTAAGATAGCATGACCACAGCTTTAAAAAAAATGCGTACCATCAAATTTAGCAATAGGGCATTAAATGAACCCTAAATGATTAATCTTCAATTGAAAATCTTAAAAATTGAAGATTTTTTAATTTAAAATCTATAAAATTAAATGAATTTTATTAATACATCTTTAAAATTGTATAATTTTCAGTTTAAAATTAGCAAAATTAAAGAAATTATTATAGAAATCTGTAAAAGATTTCAAAGAATATAAAATAAATTGTGGATTTTTATTTAGAAACGGTATTTTAGAAACTTTTTAAGAATGGTTAAAGTTTTTAAGTCGATACGATAATTTTCTAAAATTGCTGAGAAGATGTTTTGTACATTAATTTCTAAGACAAAATTTGCAAAAAATTGAAAGTGTTTAAAAATATTTTATAAAAAATGTTGGGACAAATATATAAGATTGTGACGCAATTTTCAAATAATTGTAGAATCTTTAACCTTATAATTGTAGAATCGTTTACAATTTTGAAAAGTTAAAAAAAAAAGAAAATTTACTTACGATTCCTGGCAAAACTTAAAACGTCTTTTTATTTTTCAAAAATTAACTTCTGAAAAAAAAATCTAAAACGATTTCAAAAGAGAAAAAAGAGTTGAATAAATTATTTGAAAGATATTATTTAATTTTTTCAAATGTTTTCTAAAAGATTTGAAAAATTTTTGAAATAGAATTTGAATTATGTTCGAATCTTTTTCGAATTTAAGAGATTTAAAAGAATTTGATATTATTTCAAATCATTTTTAGAAGTTTAAAGAAATTAGGATTCTTGTTTGTTACTATTGAAAATTGATATAAGTTAAGAAATTGTTTGCCTTCTTTCACATTTCAGACGAGGCGGGTAGATTAAATATAATTTGTGTAATGAAAAATATAATTCTTACACCGACTTCGATAATAGTTTTTTATGTGTTTGTGTTTGATTTAAATTTCCACACGCCAAATGTTAAACATCTCAATATTTTACTTTCCTTTTAGTTTTTACTTTCAAATTTATTCTTAAAAATAAAATAAATAATAATAATGATAAGTAACATTAAAATGAAGAAAAATGTGTGTAATATTTCAGCAAAAAAGTAAGAATCAAATTGAAAATAATGATTTAAAAAATTCCTTTTAAAAAAAGTAATTATTTTTAATTAAAAAGAAAACAATTTTCGGCTCAATTAACTGTGAAAGTATTCGATTTTCGGTAACAAATTTAGCTTTTTCAGTTGACAAAATATATTTACTTTGTTATCTCTTTTTTTTTGGTATCTATTAATCGTCTTTGTTGAAAACTGATCATTTTGGTTTATAATTAAACTGTTCCAGGTAAAGATTCTTCATTTTAGTTTCAAATTCAAGTCCAAAATTTATCAGTTTTGTTGAAGATTAAATTCTTAATTGAAGTCATAACTATTCCATTTTTTGTTAAAAATGCATCTTTTTTAGTTGAAATTCAACTATGTGGGATGGCATTTTGAAATATAAGCATTAGGATCGCTCAAAAACGCTTTTTTTAGAGGGCAACGATCTCCATCATTGGTTAATTAATTTTTAATTATTTAAACAAATAGAATTTGTTTAAATAATTTTTGTCTCGTAAGTTTGTTTTCTTCTCCTGAAAATTATTACTATTAGTCTAGTGTAATATTGATTAACATTGGTTCATTAATTTTCAATTGTTTAAACAAATGGAATGTGTTTAAATAGTTTCTCGAAAATTCGTTTTTCTCCTTAAAAATGATTACTATTGGTCTAGTGGAATATTTCTTAACATTATTCCAGTAATTTTCAATTGTTTAAATAATTTCTTTTTGAGTTTTTTTAAAATAAAAAATATTGCTGTGGCTCTAATGGAATATTTATCAATATTGGTTCATTAATTATTAATTATTTAAACAAATTCCGTTTGTTAAAATTTCTTTTTGTGAAAATTCGTCGAACTGGCATTTTGCTATCGTAATTGACATACATTTATTTTAAAATATTTTCTAATTTCGTAAACAATAAATTATTATTTATTTTCAACAACCTTTAATTTTTTTAACAATAATTTTTTCACGGAATTTTTACAAAAACAAATAAATATTTGTTACATAATTAAGGTAATATGTAAATGTAAAGTTAATTAAGAAACAACCTTGAGTGTTATTATTAGTTGAAAACAGTTAATAATTTTTTTTCCAGCAATTGAAAAATATTTGAAAATAAATTTATATCAGGTAATGAAAATAAACTGCCATTTAAAAGACTTTTTGCAAAAAACATTTTTTAAACAAATGGGATTTGTTTAAATAATTAAAAAGTAATTAACCAATGTTATTTAATATTCCACTAGATCAATAGTAATAATTTTATAGAAAAAAAGGACTTTCGAAAAATATTTAAGCAAATTCCTTTTGTCTAAACAATTGAAAATTAATGAATTAATGAAGAATTGTGAATTTTAAATATTTAAAATTAAATCAATTTCATTTTTATATGACCAAAAGTGTATAAATTTCAGTTTAAAATTTGCAACATTAAAAAATAATCATTTAAAACAGTCAAAATATTTACAAATTTTCAATAAATTGTAGATTTTTTATTTAGAAACAAATTTTTAGAAGCTTTTCAAGAATTTAAAAAGCTTCTAAGATGATATCAAAATTTGCTTAAGATTTCTGAGAAGATTTTCATTGTTACAAAAATTTTTTAAATTAATTTTTAAGAGAAAATTAAAAAACATTTCAAAAGAGTAAAAAGGGCTCGACAAATCATTTGAAAGACATTATTTAATTTTTTTCATTTTTCAGGATGTTGTAAAATGTTAAAGAAAATTTGATCCTTTCAGGTGATATTTTAAAGTTTTTAAATAATTCAAAAATAATTTAAAACTTTAGAATATTTTATAAAATGTAAAGAAAAATGTAGAGTTTTGAATATGGGATTTAAAAAAATGTTTAGAATTATTTAAAGGATGTTGACTGGTTCAAGGTAATACAGATATTTTCTTAAGATTTCTGGAAAAAATTTTTATCTTTTCTTTAAATTAATTTTTCAGGCGAAATTTAAAAAAATTTAAAACCTTCTAAAAGATTTCAAAAAATTTGGAAATAGAATCTGTAAGATCTTTAGGTCTTTTTTCGAATTTATAAGATTTAAAAGGATTGGAATTATTTAAAATGATTTTTACAAGTTTAAAAAAAAAATGAAGATACCTATGTTTGAAGATTGACAATTGATATTTGTTACGAAATTGTTTGCCGTATTTCACGTTTAAAATGGGCGGAGAAGAATAAACAGACTTTGTGCAATTAAAAATATGATTATTGTACCGATGTCGATAAGAATTTTTCATGTGTTTGTGTTGGATTGAAATTTCGACACACTAAATATTACGTTCAACATGGACTTTTTTAAAATGAAAGATACACAAAAAATTCTAAACTTTTATTATTCTGTAATTATTAAAATTTTCACTCGTATAAATATAAAGTTTGAATTTTACAAATATTCTAGATTATTATTAAAAGTTAAATCTGCAGCCGGATTTTGAGTAGTAGCGCTCGCCTTCTGAAAATTTGGCCAGAGGAGTGAAAAACTGCAGAAAAACTCCTGAGCGTAGCTGGTGACCGGCAGAGAAGCTTATTGAACTATCTAAAGCTCCAACTTAATTTATGACCATTACGCCAGGCCCGAGCGCTAGAAAATAATAGATTTTTTTTTAATTCATGTAAAAAATTAACTTTAAACTTTTAAACTAAAATATCCAAAGATTGGATTTTATAGGTACAGATGGAATTTTCAGAAAACTTACATTGTTTGAATCGTGCTGCAAATATTGTTATGAATTGCATGTGAAACGTTTGATTGATCCACTTCCCGAGTGCAGAATTTTCGGACCAATTCTTGCGATAATTGAAACATCCTAGGATCATCTCGGCACTGTCTTGATTTCTCCATATAGTTTTTAGATTTTAAGTACTCCAAACGGTAATATTCTCCTAATGGAATCGGCGGATTATATAAACCTCGTACGTGGCAAAATCTTTTGTACAAATTTGAAGTGAGAATTACTTTAATTGGTTCCCGTACGAGCATTGTTTGAGGTGGTTGACACAAAATGTTGCCAGAATAACCTGTTCATTTTAAAATTAAAAAATGATTGATAAAATCGTTACGTCTATGTTAAGAAGTCATAAATCCGAAAGAGGCTCCTTGAATCGTTTCCAATTTGAATGCATAATATTGCGCAATATACTCGACTGAGTACTCGCGCACTGCGACACTAATAGGTTCCTGAGATTACTCTTTTTTAAAAGATCAAAATAAGGCCCCTTGTTGCGAATATCTTAGGTAGGTTTTCGAAATATGAGTCAATTTTTGTTTTAACAATTTTTTGGAACAATTTTATTACTTATTGACAGAAAAATTTACAAAATCAATTTCAACATGGCTGAGAAAAAATAAAACACTTTTGCGTCGTACACTTTTTTCGTATGAGAAACCGTTTGCAATAGTTTCAAAAAATTTCAAAATCAAGGATAGATCTCTTAAAAGAAAAAGGAAATCTTCCGATCGAATAAAAATTTCTCTTCTTAAATTGTTTTTAAAAAATTGTTATTTTTAAGAGGAAACCGTTTATTATCTTCATTTATCAATAAACAATCATCCAGGCCAATCAGTATCATAATGTTGCTTCAAATTGTTGTGAAAGCTTTATCTAGCAATATTAACATAAGTTGTTGTTCATCATTTTTTTTCTAAATTGTTTATAACAATTGATATAAATAATGATTTTGGATTAGTTTGTTTTGGAAAATTCAGGACTAAATTTTATAGAAGAAGTTGAGAGTGGATTTGTTATTTTTTTATTTATTTAATTTTTATCCTAATGCAAAAAGCGAAAAGTGTTGAATTTTTGCATTTCATGTTTCATTCCCGTAAAAACAATTGTTTTTATACTTCAGATCACTTTGATTCAATGCAAAACGGTATAAGGGAAAAAATGTTATCCTCCGAAGGTTATTGTTATTACCAGATTTTAATAACGAATAATCTATATTAACCATATTTGTTGTTAAAGTATATTCATGGTGTACAATTGCTTGCTTTTATTGTTTGCATGATATGTGGCCATCAAAATTGAGAATTAAATGTTAATAATTACTTCTATAAACAAATTCTATGAACAAATGTACATCATAGAACTTGATAGACAAAAAAAAATCTTTGTTTATAATACTCTTATCGTAATGATATCGCTGATTATATTTTCCGTAAAAATGATACTATCCATTGATATTTGTTTATTTGATAAGACAAATTATATAAACAAATGCACATTTTGTACTTTTTCAAGCGAAAATAAATAGTTTTTTTTTCGGACCTTGCTAAAATTATATTTCGAATGACATTCAATGAATACACTTTGCTATGAATAAATATTTTTTATTTTAATAACAAATTATACATAAACAAATGCAAATTTTCGGCGTATTCAAGCAAAAATAAATCGTCTTTTCATCTGATCTTGCTCAAATTATATTCAACAAATGTAGTTATGCATTAACATTTGTTAATTTTAAGAAAAAATTAAATAAACAAATGAATATTCTCGGCGTTTTCAAGCAAAAATAAATCGTTTTTTTCAACCGACCCTGCTCAAATCATATTCTCAAATTTAGTTATGAATTAACATTTGTTAATTTTAAGAACAAATTAAATAAACAAATGCATATTCTCGGCGTTTTCAAGCAAAAATAAATCGTGTTTTTATCTAATCTTGCTCAAATTATATTCAACAAATGTAGTTATGCATTAACATTTGTTAATTTTAAGAACAAATTAAATAAACAAATGCATATTTTCGGCTTTTTCAAGCAATGATAAATCGTTTTTTTCAACCGACCCTGCTCAAATCATATTCTCAAATTTAGTAATGAATTAACATTTGTTAATTTTAAGAACAAACTAAATAAACAAAGGAATATTCTCGACGTTTTCAAGAAAAAATAAATCATTGTTTTCAACCGACCTTGCTCAAATCATATTCTCAAATTTAGTTATGAATTACCATTTGTTAATTTTAAGAACAAATTAAATAAACAAATGCATATTCTCGGCGTTTTCAAGCAATAATAAATCGTGTTTTTATCTGATCTTGCTCAAATTATAT
>NC_046665.1:117411310-117413620 GCF_010883055.1 Belonocnema kinseyi | reverse complement strand
TTAAATAAACAAATGAATATTTTCGGCGTTTTCAAGCAAAAATAAATCGTTTTTTTCAACCGACCCTGCTCAAATCATATTCTCAAATTTAGTTATGAATTACCATTTGTTAATTTTAAGAACAAATTAAATAAACAAATGCATATTCTCGGCGTTTTCAAGAAAAAATAAATGGTGTTTTCATCTGATCTTGCTCAAATTATATTCAACAAATGTAGTTATGCATTAACATTTGTTAATTTTAAGAACAAATTAAATAAACAAATGCGTATTCTCGGCGTTTTCAAGTAAAAAAAAAATTGTCTTTTCATCTGATCTTCCTCAAATTCTAATCAATAAATTTAGTTATGCAATAACATTTGTTAATTTTAAGAACAAATTACACAAACAAATGCACATTTTCCGCGTAGATTTTGTGATTTTTTCATTTATGTGGATAAAATATAATTTACTATTTTAAAAAAAAGTCAATATTCTACGGAATTTTCAATTTATTTCAGAAATTTATTTAGTTTTACAAGATATAAAAGATTTTAAAATATTTTTAAAAAATTAACGTTTTTTTCAAGAGCTTTAACAAATTGCAAGAGATATAAAGGGATTTAAAGGGATTAAAAATATTTAAGAGGTATCCTTAATAATTTAAAATTTAAAAAGTTCCTAGAAATTTCCAAAGCTTTTAAAATATTCCTAGGTATTTCTAAAATTTAAAATATTGTAGGGAATCTTAAAAGATTTTAAGCAGTTTTCGAAAGATTACAAAATTTCAAGAAATTTCTAGAGATTTTCATGGTTTTAAGGGATATAAATAAATTTTCGTGGAGGTAATATTTTAAGAGTTTTCAAATATTTTAAAGAATTTCTAAATAATTTTAAAGAGTTTTAAAAAGGTTTAAAGACTTTTAAAAATTGTAGGGTATTTAACAAAGTAATAATAAAATTTTTTATTTCATAATTTAAAGTGATTCCAACGGATTTAAAAGATGTTAATTTATTTTTAAATGTTGCAAGTAATTTTCAAGATTTTTAAAGATATTTAAAACGATTGCAAAGTATTTGGAATATTTGAGGGTATTTGAAAAAATTCTAAGGATTTTTCAAGAGCTGTGGAATATTTGAGCGCCTTTTAACTGATTCCAAGGAATTTCAATTTGATGTCAGTAATTGAATTCGAATTTCAAAGGTTTCAGTAATTTTAATGGAATTTCAAAGAATTTGCAATATTTTAAGGTATTTAGAAAGATTCCAAGGCTTTCTTAAGAGCTTACAAAATTTTACAGAAAATTTAAAAGACTTAAAAGGGTGTGTAGTATTTAGAGGTATTGACAAATATTCCAAGGAATTTTTAATTGATTGAAATTGATTAAAAGTTCATTAGTTTAATTGCAAATTATTTTCACTGTGAGTTTAGCGAATCCATGTTTGATGAAAAATTGATCTTTTTCAGTTAAAAATTAAAATATTTAAAATTAAATAATTAATCTCTTCATGATTTGTGTATTTCGTTAAATAATAACGTTTCTAACATATTGAACTTTTTGATTTTTCAAATAAACATTCATTACGAATTTAACTTTATTTTTTATCATTCATATCGTTTCTGAAAATTTTTTCTTTTTGGTGTAAAATGAAGTGTCTTAGTTGAAAATTTAACACCTTGTTTTAAAGTTAAGGTAAATTGTTGTAAATTCATTTTATTTTTGACAAATTCTACTATTAATGTAGAAAAAAAAAACGTTCTTCTTGGTTGAAAATTTATTTTATATTTAAAAATGTAATTATTGCAGTTCAAGGTTCATCATTTTATTTGAAAAGTAATTTCTCAAATTACAAATCCAACATTTTGTTGAAGTTCGTTCTTTTTGAAGTAGAAAATTAATTTTTTAATTAAAAATGTAACTGTTTCATTCAAGTAACAATTGAACCATTCCATTTTCTATTAAAAATTCAACTATTGACGTCTTTATTTAGAATTTATCGTAGATATTTGGTTTGTTTTTTTCTTAATTTTTTATTAATCTATGGCAAAAAATAAAAATTTTCACTCTCGTCGCAATAGTTATAAACAACAAGGGTCAGATATCGAAATATAAAAAAGTTAATCGCTAATAACTTGGAAATTAGGGATTTTAGGGAAGGGTATGTTTATAAAAAATACATTGTTTATAAGGCCATAAATAAATCATGGCTCGTCTACGAAAAAATATAACGAGAGTGAAAAGTTGTATTTTGTACCATGGATTAATAAAAAAATTAAGAAAAAATCGATTTTCTTAATTGAGCGTTTTTGTTAATAACAATACTTATAAA
>NC_046665.1:117388683-117411210 GCF_010883055.1 Belonocnema kinseyi | reverse complement strand
AAAATATCAAGAGAGTGAAAAGTTTAATCATGTGTCAAGGATTAATAAAAAAATTGAAGTCAATTCTGGTAATTAATGGTCATTATTTATATCAATTGTTATTAACAATTTAGCAAAAGGAATTATGAACAACAAATTATGTTAATAATGCTAGATAAAACTTTCACAAAAATTTGAAGCAACATTATGACACTGTTTTTATTATTTTTCAAAATTATTATTATTATTATTATTCAAAAAAATAAAATCCGTAATTTTTTCGAAATTCGAATATTAACACGTCCCGCCGGGCACTCAAAAATCCGATTTAATTAACAAGGGGAAATTTTCGAAAAATTGAACTCATGTTCCAGGGTTTTATTGAAACGTGCCACACTTTTTAGGACTTGAAGATGAGTATCTACTAAATAAAACCATACTTACAACTTTTATTTTGAACCCATCATCAATCTTCCCGCAGTGCCTCAAAAATTACCCAAAAATAAAAAAAATACATTTTTACGTATTATTGTTACTTTTTAGCAATTTCCGTCGACTTTTTGGTACAAATAATTACTAATGGACAATTTAAATATGTACTATGTCTTTGAAAAAGTTCTCCAAATGTTTGAAGAAATGTAAATTATTTAAACAATTGTTTATTCCCAAAAAATAATTGTTTAAAGAAATGTAAATGAATTAAACAATTATTTGTCCCCAAAAAATGTAAAAAATAATCGCATGTTCTGATTAAAATATAATTGTTTGTCATTGTTTGGAGACGTAAATTTTTATAAAAACATTATGTAATTAATCAAATAATTATTTCTTCCCTTTTTTTGAAATTTTGTTAATAATTGAGCCATAGATATCAATTTTCTTTTTAAATTAGTATCCTATGCTACGTTTTGTTGAATAATACATTAATTTGATAAATTTCTTTTAATGTTTAATAATTTTCTATTTGTTTAAACAATCTTTACTTGCTCAAGCAGTTATTTTTCGATAACTAAAAAACTGAAATAAAATAGAATACATACAATTATTTTTTTGACTGTGTAGTGCTTCAAAAGTTTAAAACGTGCCATTTTTTAATAGCTTAAGCAAATATAATTTGTTTAAACAATTATTTTTAGAAAAATATTTTTAAACACGTATTTTCTGAATTAAACATAATATTGAATGATTTCGAGGAGTAATAAATTTGAAGAAAAAAAACAATAATTAATTGTATGAACAATACCATAAAGCTTTTAGTAGATTTTACTATTCAAAATAATGTAATATTAGGTTTAACTCAGAAAATACGATTATAAATGTATTTTCGGTAGAGTAATTACTAAAACAAAGGATATTTGTTTAAACAATTAAGAAGTGGTAAATGCATTCTCTCGATAAAGTATACAGTCAGAGACATAATTGTATATGTTCTATTTTAATAAATTTTTTTATTAATAAAAAAAACTGCTTAGCAAGTAAAGATTGTTTAAATAAATAGAAATATATTAAACATTGAAAAAAATGTGTCAAAAGAATGTAATTATTCAAGAGAATGTAATATAGTAAACCAATTTGAAAAAAGTGGAAACCTCTTGCTCAATTTTTAGAAATGTTAAAAATAAAAAATAAATAGTTGTTTACATAATTACGTAATATTTTTAGAAAAATGTAATACTCCACGTAATGACAAATAATTACATTTCATTTAGAAAATACGATTATTTTTTAAATTCTTGGGGAATGATTTATTGTTTTAATAATTTACATTTGTTTAAACAATTGAAAATCGTTTAAAGAGCCATGGTAAATATTCAAATTATCCGTTAATAATTATTGGTATGAAAAAGACGACGGAAATTGCTAAAAAGTAAGAATAATACGTAAAAATATACATTTTTGATTTTTGAGTCATATTTGGGGCACTTCGGGGAGGGTGAGAGTGGTTTGGAAATAAAAGTTCTTAAATGGGATTTTGAAGTGCCCAGTGGCACGTGTTAATATTCAAATTTCGAAAAAAAAATTACGGATTTTCTTTCTCCGGAAATAGAAACTTTTTTTGGGGTAGGGATATCTTGCTCTGTAGCTCAAAAAGCGTTTTTTCTTAGACGACCTTAATGTACACCCGACTCTCGGTTTAAGAACAGTGTTAGGGGTTGCGTGCAAACGACCTTCTGCATAAATCGGGAAAAAGTTGAAACTTAAATAGTCAGGGCCGCCTGAACCGTTTTCAGTTGGAATGCATAATATTGCGCAATATACTGGACTGAGTACTCGCGAACTGCGATCCTTCAGAGGCGAGAGTCACACTTAACAGCAAGTTCCCGAACCGAGAGTCGAGTGTAATAAATATTGTTGTCGCTAAGAACTGCCGAAACTTATAGTATGAACTTGTTTGATTTGAAATGGATTCCGCCTATTTCTTTTTAGATTTAACAAACAAAGCAGATGTAAATAATGGAGGAACTATCTATTATTATTTTTTCATCAATCATTTTAAATTTATATTTTTTATACTCACAAATAATGAACAGAGATAACAGAGGAATATAGAACTTCATTTTTTTCTGTCCCTTCAGTAAAAGTGAGAAATAATTAATTGCCAGAGCTAAATAATTTTTATCACAAGAACTGACTTCCTTGTTTTTCAGAAACTTTTATATACCTGCTTGAGTTTACGAATCAGAAGAAGAAAACCCTTTAATAAACAATGATGAAACATCAGTCACTAAGTTTCTGTTGAAATTACAAAACTTTATATTGCTCATAATTACAAATTAGAGGTATTGACTATAAAAGAGATATTTTTCGTGTCAGAAGCCGCGGCATTGAAATTTGTATAAATATTGCATACATTTTTGTAACAATTAACATTTATTATATCTTTGGCTTATTATTTACGACATACAATCCACATCACATAACTCTCTAAATTTGAATTAGTAAAAATTGTACTGATTCATTCAGTACACTTGATTTTAATTTATGAATTAGTTATTTTTAGAAGTTTACTAATTTTAATTCCATTTTGATTTCTTAAGAAAAAAGACGGACCAGCATCTGGTCAAAGAAGATTAATTGGTCGGAGAAGAGTAATTTGTCACATGTCGAATCTCTTGTCCGGCTTGTCCATTACAAAAATATAAGTTTCAGCAACTGGTAACAGAAGAGTGTTTGGTCACATCTCGAACCCTTTTTCCTTCTCCCACTTTAAAACAATATTTCTTAGCGACTGGCGACAGAAGAGTAATTGGTCACGTCTCGACCCCCCCCCCCTCTTAAAAACATATGCTTTAGCGATTGTTCATAGAAGAGTGATTGGTTACATCTCGAACCCCTTTTCCAGCCGCTCATTTAAAAAAATAAGTTTTGGAGATTGTTCACACAAGAGTGATTTGTCACATCTCGAACCTCATTTTTCAACTCCCCCTTTAAAAAAATAGGTTTTAGCGACTAGTCACAGAAGAGTGATTGGTCACATCTCAAACCCCTTGTCCAGCCCGTCATTGGAACAAATACGCGTTAGCAATTGGTTACAAAAAAGTAGTTGGTCACATCTCGAACCCCTTTCCCCGATCCCCCTTGAAAAGTACGTTTTATCGACTGGTCAAAGAACAGTGATTGGTCACATCTCGATCCCCTTCTTCAACCCCCCTTAAAAAAGTACGTTTTAGTGACTGGTCACAAAAGAGTGATTGGTCACATTTTGAACCCATTTCCCGGCTCGTTCTCTATCAAAGACGTTTTAGCGACTGGTCACAGAAGAGTGATTGGTTACATCTCGACCCACTTTTTTGGCCCGTCCTTTAAAAAAAGACGGGTTAGTGGTTGATCACAGAAGAGTTATTGGTCACATCTCGAACCACCATGAAAATTCCCCATCTAAAAATAAATACATTTGATCGACTTCTCACAAAAGAGTGATTTGTTACATCTAGAACCCATTTTTCAGGTCCATCCTTTAAAAAAGAATACATTTTATCGACTGCTCACCCAAGAGTGATTGGTCACATCTTGAACCCATTTTCCAGCTTACCCTTTAAAAAAATACGTTTTATCGACAGGTCACAGAAAAGTGAGTTGTCACATCTCGAAATCCTTTTGCCAACTTCTGCTTAACAAAAATACGTTTTAGTGACTGGTCACAGAAAATTGATTGGTCAGATCCTAAACCCTTTTTATCGACTGCTCACACAAGAGTGATTTTTTACATCTAGAACCCATTTTCCTTCTCCCCCCTTTAAAAAAATACGTTTTAGCGGTTGATCACAGAAGAGTTATTGGTCACATCTCGAACCACCATGAAAATTCCCCATCTAAAAATAAATACATTTGATCGACTGCTCACACAAGAGTGATTGGTCACATTTAGAACCCATCTTCCAGCTCCCCCTTTAAAAAAAAAAACACGTTTTATCGACTGGTCGCAGAAAAGTGATTTTCACATCTCGAAACACTTTTCTCAGCTCCTCCTTAACAAAAATACGTTTTACTGACTGGTCACAGAAGATTGATTGGTCACATCTCAAACCCCTTTTCCAGCCTTTTCTTTAAACAAATACGCGTTAGAAACTGATCACAGAAGAGTAATTGGTCACATCTCAAATCCCTTTCCCAGATGCCCCTTTAAAAATATACTTTTTTGCGACTAATCACAGAAGGGTGATTGATCATCATCAAAATTATATATTTTTTAGTTTTGAATTTTGAACATTGAAAATAATAATTTAAAACTGTAAGAGATTAAATTTTTTTTAATGAATTGTATTTTTTTGTTTAGAAACCAAATCTTAGAAGCATTTTACAAATTTTGAAAGCTTCTAAGATGGTACCAAAAGATTTGAGAAGATTTTTATTGACAAAAAAAATTATTTTAATTATTTTTTAAGAGAAAATTCAAAGATATTTCAAAAGTGGAAAAAGTCTTGACAAATTATTTGAATGATCTTGTTTAATTTTTTTAATTTTGCATAATTTTGAAAAATGTTAAGGAAAATTTGATCTCTTCACGTGATATTTCGAAGTTTTAAAATAATTTGAAAATAATTTAAAACTTTAGAATATTTTTCAACTGTTAAAAAAATGTAGAGTTTTAAATATGAAATTTGAAGAAAAGTCTAGAATAATTTTAAGGATGCTTACTGGGTTAAGGTAATACATATATTTTTTTAAGATTCTTAGGAATATTTTTCATCTTTTTCTTTAAATTAATTTTTGAGATAAAATTAAAAAAGAATTCAAAACCTTCTAAGATTGACAATTAACATAAGTTACGAAATTGTTTGTCGCTATTTACGTTTAAAACGATTGGAGAAGAATAAACAGAGTTTGTGTAATTAGAAATATAATTCCTTTAGCGATTTCGATAAGAATTTTTCATATGTTTATGTTGGATTTAAATTTCGAAACGCTTAATGTTACACATTTCTATATTTCGCAGTTCTTCTAGTTTTTACTTTTACATGTATTCTTAAAAATAAAATAAAAATTATTGATGTTGCCGAGAAATTCTTAAAACTTTTGAAATGATTGAAATTTACTTTGCAGGTGGAAAAATTGAATAAGAATTATTTCAGTGTAGTGTTTTAGCTAGAAAGTAAGAATCAAATTAAAAATAATGATAAAAAAATTCCTTTAAAAAAATTAATTATTTTCTAATTAAAAAATTACTTATATGTTTGGCTCGATTAACTTTAAAAAGGCAAAATGTGTTTATCCTGAAATCTTCCTAGTCGCAATATAGGCCCTTTTTATATTCTCCATGGTGCTGAATAAATTATTTTTTGGATCTCCTTAATACTCGTCATCCTTTTTTGATTCTCTTAGATCTTATTTAGTACAATTTTAATCCTTTTCGAGTCTCTTCAAAATTTTTGCAGTGTTTTTCATGTTCGTATACACACTTTTTCTAATCTGTACAAAATTTTAGGTCCAATTTAATACTCTAAAATAACTATTTTTCAACATTTAAAATTGTTACTATCTATAAAATTATAATGTGAGCATTTATTAAAATTTAATTAAAAATTTTGACATTAAAATCATTTTTATTGACTTTGAATTTATCAGAAAAAAATAGTTCGAAGAAAGTAGAATTGTGCCTAAATAGCCAAGAATTAATTGTTTAATAATTAATAAATCAAATATGAATAATTTATTAATAATCAATGTTTTCACGCGAATTTATTTGATTGGTAACCGGTGGCGCTCTTATTTAAAATAATTTTTTTCATGTTTTTGTTTATCACTCTTTGCAGCAAACAATAATTGTAACAAAATTACAATTTACAATGTAATTGTAAATTTTAATCAACAGAAAAGAATACTTTTCTACCCAGAAATACGACTTTAAAAAAATCAATTTTCTACGAAATACTTTTATTTTTAACTTATACAATATACACTACAAAGTTTAAACCAAATAGTTGAATTACGATGAAGTTTCCAATTAAAAAGATTGACATGAAAAAAACACGAATTTTTCCCGTCCACAGGTACCCAAATAATTCGCTTTTTGTGTAAAATTTGTTTGAAAAAATCATTCAATCTATCAACTAATCATAAATGTTGCTGAATTTATTATGAAGATCCCAGTGAAAAAGTGCGAAATCGAAAAAAAATTTTCCGTTGAAAAATGCCCCAATCATCCATTTTTTAAATTAAAGTTGTTAAACAATTTATAAAATTGAACAAAAATTATTCATTTTGCTGAAATTATCATGAAGTTCGTATTAAAAAAAAAAGAATTTTACTGCCGATAAATGCCTGATTGATGCATTTGTTTATTAAATATGTTTTTTAAAAATCATAAAATTAATCAACAAATTATGAATTTTGCTAAAATTATCATAAAGTTCCTTATTAAAAAAAACAATTTTTCAGTCGATAAATTCCTGACCAATGCTTTGGTTTATTAAATTTGTTGTAATTTCAGCAATAATAATTTAAAAAAAAAATGTTTTATTATTATCTTTTCATCAAAATTTCTCGCAATATAACTTAAGGATCGTCAAATTATGGAAAATCGTAGAAAACAATCTTTCAACAAATAATTTGTTTATATTTTTTCTATTATTATATAATATTGGAACATTTTTAAATTAATGTTACCCTATAAAAATTAGGCGGTTTCCACAAATTCTTTTTGTTATTGAAGAGCACCGGGAGCCTCAAAACATTCAGCGGAGTTTTTGTAACCAAATTTCAAGTGCCTCGCTAGCGAAGTGGTTAGTGTGCGCCGTTAAATGCACTAGCTTAGGTAGTTTAGGTTAAAATTTGAGGCTGAAAATTATTTGTTTTGTTTGAAGATTTATCCGTTGAGTTGGGAATTTATCTTTTTCGGTATATATTTCATCTCTTGGTTTAAAATTCAACTGTTTTTCGTTAAAAGTTAATTTTTTTCTTTAAAATATTGACCCAATCGATCAATTTTTAAACTATATGCTAAAATGCTCAGTATGGACTTCTTGAAATGAAACATACACATAAACTTCTAAAATTTTTATTATTCTGAAATGATTGCAATTTTCACTCTTATCGTTAAAAATGTATAATTTTTAAAACATTTATCATGTTAAAAGTTACATTTTAAAGGACCTCAATCTCTGAAATCCCATACCGTCTGCAGCCGGATTTTTATTAGAATCGCTCGCATGCACCTGAAATTTTGGCCAGAGGAGTGAAAAACTGCAGAAAAACTCCTGAGCGCAGCCGGTGACCGACAGAAGAGCTTATTGAACTGTTACTTGCCCCAAATTACTCTAACACCATTACGCCAGGCCTGAGTGCTAGAAAATAATTTTAAAAAATTTAATTCACCTACAAAATTAAGCACAAACTTTTAAACTAAAATATCCAAAGTTTGGATTTTATAGGTACAGATGGAATTTTCAAAAAACTTACACTGTTTGTATCGTGCTGCAAATATTGTTATGAATCGCATGTGAAACGTCTGATTGATCCACTTCCCGAGTGCAGAATTTTCGGACCAAGTCTTGCGATAATTGAAACATCGTAGAATCATCTCGACAACGTTGGGCTTTCTCAATATAGTTTTTAGCTTTCAAGTACTCCGAGCGATAATAATCTCCTAATGGAATCGGCGGATTATATAAACCTCGTACGTGGCAAAATCTTTTGTACGCATTTGAAGTAAGAATAACTATAATAGGTTCCCGTACGTGCATAGTTTGAGGTGGTTGACCCAAAATGTTGTCAGAATAACCTGTTCATTTAAAATTAAGGCATGGTTGATACAATCGGTGGGTTTATTTTAAGAAGTCTTAAATCCGAAAGAGGTAGTCAAAGCTTTAAAAAAATGTTTTAAAATTCAAAAAATTCTATATCAAGATTGATAAGGAAATATCCGACACTTTAGGAACAACAAAAAAACAATTTAAACTTATATGTACTTCCGACTTTCGGTTTAAGAACAGTGTTAGGGGTTGTGTGCAAATAGCCTTGTTCATAAATCGGGAAACTCGAAACTTTAACAGCCAGGGCTGTCTGAATCGTTTCCATTTTGAATGCATAATATTGCGCAATATACTCAACTGAGTACTCGCGCGAGGCGGCTCTTCGGAAGTGAGAGTCGCAACCATCTCTCGCTCTGGGTGCTAAGAAAATGCGTTGTTCAGCAATTTTAGGAATTCCTAAACTGCAGGTTCCTAAACCGAGAGTCAGGTGTAGTACGTATTGGATTTATATTTTTTTTAATATTTTTTATACTCACAAATAATGAATAGGGAGAGCAGAGGAATAGAGAACTTCATTTTTTAACGTTTTTTTAGTAAAGAAGCGAAATGATTTCTTGACAGAGCGAAATAATTTTTATCTAGAAAACAGACGTCCTAGTTTTTATTACCGTTTATTTAACTGCTTGAGGTAACCAATCAGAAGAAGAAATACCGAGAATAAACAGTGATAAAATGTCAGCTCCTTAATTTTATAATGGAATTGTAAAACTTTATATCGCTCATAATTACAAATGATATATATTGATTATAAAAGAGATATTTTTGTGCGAGAAGCCACGGTATTAAAGTTCGTATAATTATTGCTCACATTTTTGTAACAATGAGTATGTATTATAATTTGGGCTTATAAATTTCGACATATTATCCAGATAAGATAAGGGAAACTGTTAAAGTAGGTCTTAAGTTTTTAATTTCTGAATGCAGGGTAACCACTGGACCGGAAATCCGGGAAATGAATTAATTTTTTGACAGGGTATTTGCAACTCTAAAGAAAAAAAATCTGTCGAAATTTGATTTCAATCGTTTTTTATACAAAAATTAGTTTAACTTTTTATCTTTTTCATTTACAATATATTTCAGTTTACAATGCGTAATTGGAAAATCTTACGCTTACAAATTTTTAATTTTTGATTTTTATTTTGAAGCGTACATTTTTCATTTAAAGAATTTTAAAATGTGATTTTAAATACGTAAAAAATAAAAAATTAGGACCGTTTTAAATCGACAATTTTAAATATAAAATACCTTTTTAGTTGATCAAATGTGAATATAAATTATAATTCTTTTTAAATTAAGCTTTACATTAAGGATTAGAAAGCGAGTAATAATTTCTTTTACAAGACAGTTCGGAATGAGTGCAACGTCCTGTTGTAGAAATTCATCTGTGGCCCAGACCTGGCCCAGAGCAGGCCAAATCTGGCCCGTATCTGGAAAACAGACCTGGGCCCGATCATTGATGGTACACACGGCCCGATCGGAGCCAGATCTCACGCCCGATCTGGCGGCCCGACTAGTACCCGACCTGGCCCTGACCAATTTCCCGTTAAGAGCCATTTTTGAAATTTATCATTTTTTATAGTTTTGTTTATAATAATAATTCGATAACGCAGAAAATGAGTAAATTGAACTTTATTTTTTGGTTAGTTGCCAAATATTAGCACAAATACGAAAAAACTCAATACATTATTGTCTCTTCTGAATTTGTTAATTCAGATATTGGTTCGCTTGAATCTAATGATTTATTATTATCCTCTGAACATATGAGTGCAATTTTTTGTATTGATTTTGTTCTTTTTTCGAGAATGTGTGCTTACAATTATTAGTTAAAAATGTTGGATCAAAGTGCTAATCCAAAATTCTGTTTCTGGATTTTAATTTATGAATAGTTTGTAAGTCGATATTAATTCGCTCTACATCGCAATTCACTTTTTAGATAAAAATATGCATACCGAGCGAAAAAATGTATAATTTTATAATTTTTTCGTAAAATGAAGATTGCATTTCGAGGTTATATTTACAACTTCTAATATTAAGGAAAAGGCATTCAAAATAAAAAATCGCTCTGTAGACACTACGGTGGACCAAAAATGCATTGCAAAATTGTTTTTTACTCTAGAGGGAAATACACCCCCCCCCCTCCCTGAAAGAAAATTGTTTTTTTTTTTAATCGAATATTAACACGTGCCACCAGGCTTTGCAAATTCCTATTTAATTACATGGAAAAATTCTGAATTATTGAAAAATTGTAAACATGTTCGAGGATTTTATCGAAAAGGGCCAAACTTTTTAGGGATAACAAAGAAATGTAAAAAATAATCGTAATTTAAATTAAAATGCAATATCTTGACATTATTTGGGGTATTAAATTTTTATAAACACATTATGTAATTATTTAAATAATTATTTGTCGTTTATTTTCAAAATACTCAAAAATTGACCATGAGATGTTGAATAATTACATAATTTTGATACAATTCTTCAAACGTCAATCGAATTTCTATATGTTTCAACAATTTGTATTTGCTCAAGCAGTTATTTTTCGAAAAATAGAAAAATTAAATAGAGTAGAACACATAAAATTATTTTGCTGCATGCATAGTTTATAAAAGAAATAAATGTACCATTTTTCAATTGTTTAAAAAAAATTCTGTTATAAACTTCATGGCATTGTTTAAACAATTTTTATTATTCGAGGTAGCTATTTAAAAATGTGGATCAATAATATAAAAAATAATACATAAAAGAGCAAGCTTTTGAAACTTGAATTGTAATTTGCATTAGTGAATCTGCTTTTTTATAATATAATAATTATAAAGAAAAAAAACTGCTTGAGCAAATCAAGATTATGTAAACAAATAGAAATTTATTCAAAATTAAAATAAATGTATCAGAATTATGAAATTATTTAACAAAAAGAAGCATAGGATACCAATTTGAAAAAAGTGGGTATCTGTGGCTAGATTTTTTATAAATTTTGAAAATAAAAGTGAATAATTGTTTAAATAATTACATAATGTTTTTATAAAAATGTTCTACTTAGAACAATGACAAAAAAAAACATTTCAATCAGAAAATACGATTATTTTTTACACTTTTTGGGAATAAATAATTGATTAAATAATTTTAATTTGTTTAAACAATTGAAAATGGTTGAAAAAGTCGTGGAAAATATTTAAATTGTCCATTAGTAATTATTCGTATGAAAAAGACGACAGAAATTGCTAAAAAGTAACAATACGTAATACGTAAAAATGTAGTGTTGGATTTTCGGGTCATGCTTGGAGTGCTACGGGGAGGGGGGGGGGGGTGGGAAATAAAAGTTATATTAGTGTGGTTTTATTTCGGAAACACTCCTTTTCAAATTTTGAAAAAAAACTACGAATTTTCTTTCACCGGAAATGGAAACTTTTGGGGGAGGGGTTGGGATATCTTTCTCTGTAGCTCGAAAACCGTTTTCCGGGCCACCCTAATAGACACGTTTTTATTTCTTAAAGAAGTAATATTAAATTTATCTATGAAAAATACTTTGGGAATTATCTACCATGGGTAAATAATATATATGTATTGTATACTGCAAGGCAATTTCCCTAAATTGGAACTAGGTGGCGTTGAAATACGTGAACTGGTCTGGCTCGGGTCTGGGCCATGGAATTATCCCGATCTGGGCCCGAAGATATTCAAGTTATCAGGACCAGATCGGTAATCGGGAAAATATATGGCGATTTCTGCACGGGGTTGAAAAATTTCCAGATTTTATCGTTGCAAGTTAAACTGTTTATATTGAAAAGTCTTAGTAGTTAAACTAATGTGAACGCCTCATGGAAACTTTATAAACTATTTTTTTATAATTTCCAAATAATGAGTTCACAAGTAAATGCTTTAATTAATTTTAAAATATTGTTTTAGTGTAAAATTTTAACATTGAAAAGTTTTAGTTAAGAAAAAAGTTATGCTTTCATTAAATTATTCTTTAAAAAACAAATAAGTTAATCATTTTAAATTACAATAAATATTTATTGATCATTCTTTTTTGTAGATTTTTTTAGAATAATCTTGATCAATAATTCAAAATCAGAATGTCTTGTTAAGCGAGAACAGAGCAATGTAAAATGGATGAAATAGCAAATTACAAATTATTTTGAAAGCTTGGTTTCTATGTTGCGATTTCTTTTTTAGAATAAGTAATTTTTTTTAATTTCAAAATAAAAATTTTAGTCTAACTACATAGCTGGCGCCGCCACACGTCCACCGAATAATCGTAAATTTATTTCTTGACCGGGAATTTAAAAAATTTTTAGAAGAAAAATCTGTCCAAGTTCGATTTCAACAGTTTTTAAAATAATAAGTCGATAGGATATCTTTTTTTTAAACTATGATATCATTCAGTTTACAATGCGTTATTCAAAAATCTTTTATCTTAAAAATTCTTTATTTTGGATTTTTACTTTTAAGCGTGTATTTTTAATTTAAAGAATTTTAAAGTACAGTTTTGAAGACTTACACGATTAAAAATTAAAAGAGTTTGAGGTTGCAAATTTGTTATAAAAAATTTTTTTTACCAACTGGAAATATAAATAATTTTTCAAATGGATATGTACTTTAAGTATTAAAAACTGAACAGTCATTTTTTGATAAAACGATTCTAAATTCATTAAAAGTTGAAGAATTTTCAGATTTTTACTGTTTCAATTCGAAAGTCTTAGTTATTAAAAAAAATATAAATGTGCGATTGAAACTTTGTAAAATATTTTTAAATTGAAAATAATATAATAATAATATATTCGTAATTAAAGAATTACATTAAATTAAAAATATTCTTTCAGTCTAAATAATTCACTTTTTAGCCCATTTAATTTGAACTTTTTAATTAAAAAAAGAATAATTATATGTAGAAATAATAATTGAATTAATAATTGAACACTTCTTATTTGTAGACAAAATTTAAGTAATTTTAAGAGATATTTTTTAAGTTTTGAAAAGATTTAAAATTAATTTAAAGTTAATATGATGTCAAATAATTTAAACGAAATGTGTGGATATTTTTTTCAAAATTTCTAAACATATTTTTAAATGAATAGAATTTTTAGAAAATCCTGCAAATTAAAAAAATCCTTAAAATCTTCCAGGGCCTTTTGGATAATTATGGAAATCTCTTAAAATCTTTTTAAATATTCTGTAAAAATGTTTCTAAATGAAAAATCATTTTCAATTTTTCTATTTAAAAAGCTTTTAAATTTTTTGTTTGAACTCTGCAAAAATCTACATTGTTTTAAAATTAGGCTGTGGAAATTTGTACCGAAATTTCGGTACGAACAGTCGAATTTTGTCGGTACAAACACTTCGCTTAAATTATTTGATATCAATTCAAGTTCTAAATTATTTTTGAATCTTTTTAAAACTTCTAAATATCTCTTGAAATTACTATAATTTTTTCTACAAATAATAAGTTTTCAATTTTTATTTATAAATCCAAATTTGATTTTTTTTAATTCGATGGATTTTCTCGAAGTTGTAGAACAAATTCAATTAATTAAAAAAATTATATAGAAGTTTCGAATTAATTTCAAAAATAATATTCAATTTAAAAAAACTTTCAACAACTTCTAGATTTGTCAAGATTTTGAAATAAAATTTTAAAGCTTTTCAAGGATCGTTAAATTATTTCAAATTAAAATAATCTAACATCTAATTTAAGAACTTTTAAGTTTAAAAAATTAACTTAAATTTTTTAAAAATTTCTAGTCTAACATAACTTAATAATTTAATTTTGAATTTTTTAAATTTAATTGATTAATTCTTCAGTTTAGAGTATTGAAAACGTTAACGTCAATTTCTATTTTTTGAACCTAATGTAAAGTTTTGAACTCTATAATAAATGAATGTTCAAAATTCTGAATTTTGTAGTTTATCTGCATTTCATTTAAAACTATTTAATTGAAAAAACTTTAAAACTTATATATTTTTTGGAAGAAAGAAATCCCAACAGTTCTAGAGAACCAATTACAAGGTTATATTATGTACATAATGTAGCATCTTAATTATAATTCGCCTAACATAATCACGCAGGTATTATTATAAATTTCAGTTTTACAAATTATTTACTTGCAACATGACAGAAAAAAACAGAAGATAAACTTTACATCGATTTCCGACGAAAGATTCTCTGCAACAAAAATTAACTTCACAGGATAAACCATACACAAATATCGGTTAAACTTTCTTTTCCTTTTCGATGACAAACACATGTTTTTTGAAAGACGCGAAGTTAGCTAAACAAAACTTTATCGCTCATAAAAATTTCCTGCAACAAATTTTATTCTCAGTTTTTTCTGTGATAAGTTTTTGTACTATACTAGAGAATTCAGATAGTGAAAAAGTAAGCAAATCTAGATCTTTGTAGAGAGAATGCACTGCTATAACATTCATATCATCACATATTTTGTAAAACCGAGAGCGCGTAAATAGTATCTTTGGTCATTAGAAAACTTGAGCTATTGCTCGCGTTTTGGCCCTTCGTTCGTAGAATGGTATCATTTTGCAGATTTCAGAGTAATCAGTGATACCTCTTATAATTTTAGTTATCGTTAGGATATTCGTGAATCTGTGTCTATAGTATAGTTACTACACCAGAAATCTACTTCTTAGAGCTTCATGCTCTGAACCACAAAAAGGATAGGGTTTGTTTGTAAAGAGGATAGGGTTTGCGTATTCCAGTTTTGATCTGATTAGTGCGCAAAAAAGAGAAAACAGAGAGTATGATTTTTTAAAGTACCTGCAAGCTCTCATAACAAAACCTAATGTTTTGTTCGCACTACACTAATAACGATATCGTAGTACAACATTTTTGTTAGAGCAGGTAATATTCTTACATTTAGATGCGTTAAGGCTTAATTTGTTCAACCTGCAACATTCATTTAAGAGATCTAAGTTTTTTTGGAGGCTTGCACACGATCGTAGGTTGACTATAGGTAAATAAATTTTTACATCATCTGCATAAAGTAGATAATAAAAATATAGGAGTTTCGAATTGTCGTTCATGTTTATCAGAAACAAGAAGGGTCCTAAGTTAGAACCTTGAGGTGCACTTGATGTAGGTACAAATCGGTCCGATGAGTAACCTCCGTATGGTACATTGTGTTGACTTCCTTTTAAGTGTGACGCCATAAGAGTGACGAATTTATTTAGAACATTCATATTATGTAGTTTTCGCAGTAGTATTTGGTGATCGACCTTGTCAAAAACCTTGGAGACGTCAGTATAAATGACATTTACCTGATCAAAGTTCACAAGCATGTCCTTAATATTTGGGGTAAAAACTAATAGGTTTGTGGTGATAGATTTACGTGGGACAAATCCATGTTAATGAGTAGAGATGTTTGGTGCCACTATGTCGTGAATAATTTTATGAAGGCAAATTTCGAAGATTTTAGAGAAGTTATTGAGTATTGCTGTTTGTCTATAAACTTCCGAATTAGTTTTAAATGTATTAAATGCAATTTCAATTCGCTTTTTGGTATCGGCTCTTAGCTTTACAAACATATCTAGGTATTAGAGGCTGCCAGTATCAGAAAATTTGAATCGAAACCGATCCTTTTTCGCGATATCAGAAATGATAAATGTTAAATAGTCCAAGATATAGTTCCGGATAATTTGCTTGATTAAAATTATATCTTGTCGAAATTGAGATGGTAACAAATCTTTGAACTATGATTTTTTTATTAACGTAAAATCGAATCTGAAGAGATGGATGGTATTTGTCCTCAGGCACTATAAGTTCATAAACTCTAATAACTTGAATTGTTCTATGAGCGAAAACAAGATCAAGATATCTGTGATTACAGTTATCTATAGACTTAAATTGCTTTTATTTAAATAATTGGAAAAATCAGGTAAATAGTGCGGCCTTACTGTCAAATTTGATATTGTTAACATGATCTTTAAAGCATGGTACAATGAAGTCTCCAACAATAATTAATTTGCCAGACAAGTTCCGCAACATAATTATTGAATCCAGAATACTTTCAAAGATGGGGATAGAAATTCCTGGTGCAACGTAGATAACAATAAGCATTATTGAGATGTTAAAGTTGTATATTTTTACACCTACTATATTAATACCAGGGGTCCACTCGGTCATCCCTGAAAACCTGAAAACCTGGAAAGCATCAGCATCACAAATTTATGTAGTATTAAACTGTAGAATTAAGCCACGTTTCGGTCAAAGCTAGTGCGTCATAATCAAAGATATTATCAGATTTAATAAACAGATCTAGTTTACTTTTAATAACTATTACGTTCTGATAATACACTCTGAATTCCGAGGTTTTCACGTTTGTAGCATCAACGGTGGTAACTTGCTAGTAAATAGGATTGGTACTCTGTTCCTGTACGTAATGCGAAGGTCCTTCTCCCCTCTTTCTAGAGGTTTTTTCAATGTTTGTTTAGTTCCGCATAGTGTTTCTGTTGCAACGGTGTTTGATCTCGAGAAATTTTGATGCCCTCAAGTAATCTCGGTACGGCTTTCGTCTTTCCTAGCTTTATGATGCTTGTTATGGTCTTCGACCATAACAAGCGTTGTACAGCAATTCGAAAAACGCACATTATATTAGTTGAGATTTCAGGAAGGTCCGAATTTATGGTTTTGAGAATATTGGTGACAACTTTGTAATCACTATTTTCAAGGAAGTCCTTTGCTGTGTGAGTAGATTTTGAAAAATTAAATAGTAATGCATTTTTCTTATTTGATGTGCGCATAGCAATCTCCTTGATACAGGCTTCAATGTCGTTTGAGTCTTGAGAGGAGACAGCTTTAGAGTTTTGAAATTTAATTTCCATATCCTTAATTTGCTTGTCGATACTAAGTTTAAACACGTCAATTTTTTCTTATATTGTAGCATTTACACCAGTCACTTTGTTTTCAACAACAGTCAGTCTGGAATCAGATGAGATACTTGTGAAAAGACCATGTTTATTTTTGTAGTTAAATTGTCGACAGCCACACGCGTTTTTTTCAAAATCCAGCTTTAGATCCTGCTTCAGATCAGAGTGACTCTTTTCGAGATCATTTTTAAGGTCAAGTTTCATATCATTCTGCAGAGAACGCAATTGAGCTGAGTTATTTCGCATATGATCTGTCGGAGATTTTTCCTGATTACATCTACCGTAGGCACATATATTATTAGTGTCCAGAAGAGGAATATATTATAGAAATTTCACAGCAATGTCGCTAGTTTTGTCTCCTGGTTCATCAAAAGAAAAAAATGATACACAAATTACAAATTGGGGATAAAAAGTCCGTTGTTCGCAATGCCCAGCGACTCCACGTTTTATAAAAAGGAAAAACAAAAGCACAGACACAGATGCGACAGATAGGAGGTGTTGACGTTATGGCGGCCATAATACAGACAATGTGGCAACCGCTCTCGCCCTGCTCCCTTGAGAAAATGCGGAGCCAGCAGTTCTGGGAAACCCGAGAACGGGGTGACTGAAAGCGAGAGTTTATTGTATTCCACTTTTGGTAAAAAATGCATCCCTTTTTCTGGAAATTTATTTTTTTGTTTGAAGATTTATCATTTCAATTGGAAATTGATCTTTTTTGCTAGATATTTTGTCTCTTCGATTTAAAATTCAACTATTTTTAGTTGGAAGTTAATCCTTTTTGTTAAAATCTTAATCCAAAAGATGAATATTTAAACTACTGCTAAAATGCTCCATATTGACTTTTTGAAATGAAAGATACACATAAACTTGGTAAATTTTATTATTCTGAAATAATTGATATTCTCATTCTTATCGTTACAAAATTTAAAGTTTAAAATTATTCTAGATACATGTCATAAATTAAATTTTTAAGGACTTCAATCTCGGAAATGCCCTACCGTCTGCTGTCGGAGTTTTTTTAGAAGCGCTCGCATGCGCCTGAAATTTTAACCAGAGGTGTGAAAAACTGCAGAAAAACTCCTGAGCGCAGCCGGTGACCAACAGACGAGCTTATTGAATTATTACCTGCCCCAACTTACTCTAATACCATTGCGCCAAGCCCGAGCGCTGGAACATAACAGATTTTTTTTTAGTTCACCTAAACAATTAACCGCAATCTTTTAAACTAAAATATCCAAAGTTTGGATTTTATAGGTACAGATGGAATTTTCAAAAAACTTACACTGTTTGCATCGTGCTGCAAATATTGTTATGAATTGCATGCGCAACGTCTGATTGATCTATTTCCTCAGTGCAGAATTTTTCGACCAAGTTTTTCGATAAAGTAAACATCACGGGATCATCTCGGCAATGCTGGGATTTCTCAATAAAGTTTTTAGATTTCAAGTACTCCGAACGATAATAATTTCCTAGTGGAAACGGCGGAGCGTATAAACGTCGTACGTGGCAAAATCTTCTGTACGTTTTTGAAGTAAGAATAACGTTAATCGGTTCCCGTACGTTGATGGCTTGAGGGGGTGAACCCAAAATGTTACAAGAATAACCTGTTCATTTTAAAATAAGGGTATGATTGATAAAATCGTTACGTCTATGTTAAGAAGTTTTAAATCCGAAAGAGGTGGTCGAAGTTAAAAAAAAAAAGTTTTAAAATGAAAAAAATTGTTTACGAAGAATAATGAGAAAACTATCTGACGCTGAAGAAACAGT
The DNA here is from genome assembly GCF_010883055.1 of Belonocnema kinseyi. Lineage (NCBI taxonomy): Eukaryota > Metazoa > Arthropoda > Insecta > Hymenoptera > Cynipidae > Belonocnema > Belonocnema kinseyi. Next base: position 117,392,332 of record NC_046665.1, on the reverse strand, counting down.
AAATAAAAATTTAACAAACTTTATATGTACACCTAAGTCTCGGTTTAAGAACAATGTTAGAGGTTGCCTGCAAGTAGCCTTGTTTATAAATCGGGAAACTCGAAACTTGAGTCCGAAGCGCCCCTTCAAAAGTGAGAGTCGCATCCGTTTCTCGCCTTGCGCGCTGAGAAACTGCGTTGGTCAACAGTTCTAGGAATTCCTAAACTGCAGTTTCCTAAACCGAGAGTCAGATGTAATACGTATTGGTGTCGCTAAGAAATTCTACGACTTATAGTATAAAATTGTCTGATTTAAAATGGACTCTGTATGCAGATGGAATAAATGGAAGAAAAATATATTTAGATTTCTTTAGCAATTATTTCAAATTTATATTTTTTATACTTACAAATAATGAACAGGGACATCAAAAGAATAGGGAACTTCATTTCTAAATGTTTCTTTGGTAAATGAGTGTAATACTTTCTTGGCAGAGCGAAATAATTTTTATCCTAAGAACTGAATTCTTGAGTTTTAGAAACTTTTAGATACCAGCTTGAAGTTAGCAATCATAAGAAGAAAACATATCGCTCATAATTACCAATTAGATTTATTGACTATGAAAGAGATATTTTTCATGCCAGAAGTTACGGCCTTGAAGTTCTTTTAAATATTGCACACATTTTTATAAGAATGAGCATGTGCTATAATGGTGACTTATAAATTTCGACTGACAATCTAAATCAGATAAGGAGAAATGAAAATAAAATGTACAATTGGAGGTCTCCCCTTGTAAGAATTACTCATCCCTTTCCATACTAGGTAATTTGAGAATTTCGTCCAAATATCTTTGGTCCAGTCCCTGACATTTTGATTCTTTAAAAAAAATACATGTCAATAACTGGTCATAGAGGAGTAGTTGGTCACAGAAGAGTGATTGGTCATTTCTTGAGCCCCTTTGTCCAGCTCGCCGTTTAAATAATGGCGTTTTAGCGACTGGTCACAGAAGAGTGATTGGTCATATTTCCAGCTCCCCCTTTTAAAAAATACGTTTTAGCTACTGGTCACAGAATATTTATTGGTCACATCTCGAACGCCTTATTCAGCCCGCCCAAATAAAAAAATACTTTTTAGTGACTGGTCACAGAAAAGTGATTGGTCATATTTCAAACCGCTTTCCTAGCTCCCCTTTAAAGAAATACGTTTTCAGCGACTGGTCACAGAAGAGTTATTGGTCACATCTCGAACCCCTTGTTCAGCCCGCCTAGTAAAAAAATCCTTTTTAGCAAATGGTCACAGAAAAGTGATTGGTCATATCCACGAACGTGTTATTACCGGAAAGGGAAATTTTGGTAGCAGATAATAGAATTTTACGGTAATTTATGGAAAATTACTACATATAATTGGTTAAATTACCGTAAATTACCAACGATGGTCGGAAATTTATAGACATTTTTAAATTGAATTTTGGTTAATTTATGTTCAGTTTCCATAAATTATCTGCAATATCACAAAATATTACAAACAAAATTTCATACATTTCCGAAAATTTATCAAAATGTTCAAAGTTTAATTTTTGGCTAATTTATGGTAAAATTAATATAAATAACCGAAAATGTCCATAAATTTCCGGAAATTTATAAACATTTTCAAATTGAATTTTTGGCAATTTATGGTATATTATCATAAATTATCTGTAATTTTTCCATAAATTACCCAAAAATTTCATGAATTTCCGAAAAATTTATAAAAACATTTGAAATTAAATTCTGGGTAATTTATTGTAAGTTACCATTCTTACCTGTAAAATGACCATAAAAGAACGAAAATTTCCATAAATTTCCAGAAATGTGTAAAAATGTTTAAAATTCAATTTTGGGTAAATTATTTGTAAGTTGCTGTATTTACCTGTAAAAGAACCATAAATACCCTCAAATGTCCATAAATTTTCGGAAGTTTAGAAAAAAATTTTAATGGAATTTTGGATAATTTATGGTAAGTTGTCATATTTACCTGTAAAATTATCTTAGATGATCAAAAATTTCGATCAATTTCCGCATATTTATAGAAATTTTCCCATTGAATTTTGGGCAATTTATGGCATGTTACCATAAATTACCCTTAACAAGGACTATTGATTATTTAAACAATTTTAATTTGAAAATTAAAAGTTTGCTTTGCAAATTTACGAGAACTATTAATTATTTAAACAATTTTAATTTGAAAATTTAAAGTTTGGCCTTTTCCTACGAGTCAATTTCTTCATGGTGTCAACTAAAAATGTCTATCCGATGACTTTGCTTTCTATATTGCTTTGCAAATTTATAAGAACTATTAATTATTTAAACAATTTTAATTAAAAAGTTACGAGTTTGCCTTTGTCTACAACTAAATTTGTTTACGGAGTTAACTAAGAATATCTATTTTTTATTCTTTTGCTTGTTTTATTGTTTTTTTTTGCTTTGCAAATTTACAAACACTATTAATTATTTAAACAATTATGCTTGAAAAACTAAAATTTTGGTCTTTATCCTGCGAATCAATTTGTTTTCGAACTAAACTAAGAATGTCTATCCAATGACTTTTTTCTATGTTCCTTTGTAAATTCACAAGAACTATTAACTACACAGCCACACAAAAAAGTGTGCGGATCTGGTAACAAGATACACGTATTCCTATGGATTTTGGAGCTCTGAATTCAAATTCGGTATCAAAAATCACCCATCACGTCATGGTTGAGCCATAACCTAAAAAAATAACGAAAAATCATGCACTGAGGCAAATAAATTTCAAAATAATGCCAGTGATGCAAATTTTCACTTCAAAAACATGTCGACAACTGTGAAGGATCAACCCTTGCCTGATGTCAACTTATTTAACATAACTTTACCCAACAGAACCTGACCTCACCTAACCTGAATTAACAGAAATTTATTGAAATACACGTAAAGCTCTGGAAGCATATTTTTCCAGTAGCAAATGTGTGCTACATCGAATGGTTCAACTCGAGCCTAACCTAGAAATAAATATAACCTAGCCTAACCTAACCTAACCTCACGAAACACAATTAAACTGATTGTGTAGTCCCGTTGTGTTTGCGGTACCGTTTCATTCAGCTTCGGCTTAACCTACATAGAGGTTTAACCTATTCTAACCTAACAAAACCTGACCTAACTTAACCGATTACGCTGGCAACCCTGTTCTTGCGTACTTTCATATTTTGACATTAATAGCAGTAAATGTCTGGAGTTTCGTAACCGCTTGTTGCTAGCATTATTCGCCTGTGTCTGTAACCAGGGCACCTCCACGTGGTGACGGTGGGTAACGGTCCACATTGGCTGAGTCCCTAGGTGAGCGGCGTTCATGCCTTCATCGCAGACACAGGTAAAAAGTGTATTTCGACGCAGGGAAAAACCCCAGTATCGGCGTCTGGTCAGGGTGGGAAAGCGGGCTCTCCGACGTCGTCATCATGCCACCGTAGCTCTTCATCAATGGATCACTTGGTTGGTGTAGAGTCTCATGCTACAAGGAAAAAAACCGCGAGCATTTCTCAATCGCATGCCTGCAAGACTAGCTCAGATTCATTCTGTTACATTTGCAGTAAATATGAAGTGAGCAGTTTGCGAAAATCAATCGACGAGGAAGTGAAAAGTCTTTACGAAAAGTGTTTTGA
>NC_046665.1:117351796-117388583 GCF_010883055.1 Belonocnema kinseyi | reverse complement strand
AAAAATAACATTTCGTACATTAATGTGTGCACAGTCACAAGAGCAATTGAAATCAATAAAAATGCACGCTAGACTGATTTAAGCGCTTTAGAAGATGATAGAGTGAAAGTTGAAAGTCAACGTCATGGAGACGGTAGTGAAACCAGTGATTGAACAAAAAATAGTTCTGATGATTCCGATGAAAATGACGAAAAAGATGACGAATATAGCGTGCATAAAATGAAATTGAAGGTTCCAATATTAGTGTCGCAACTAGAAGTAAATGATTTTATTAGAGATCTTGGATTACCAAAAGACGGCGCTGAATTTTCCGCTTCATTTCTAAAAAGAAGAAATCTTCTATAGCCAAAGACAAAAGTTTCATTCTGTCGCGACAGGGACAAAGAATTCAAAAAGTTTTTCGTTAAAGACGAAGAGACGTCTTTAGTGTACTGCACTGACGTTAACGGACTAGTGAACGACTTGAAGAAAAATGTGTACAGAGATGAAGAATGGCTTTCATTGATTCGTCAAAACGCAGCATTAAGGCTGTTTTGCTGCATAACACGAATACTTACGTTCCTATCCCTATAGCTCACTCAACGGTCATTAAAAAAGAACATAACAATGTTAAAATGCTTCTTGAAAAAGTTAATTACACGAATCACAAATGGCAAATATGTTGTGATCTCAAAATCATAACAATGATATCAGGCCAACAATCGGGTTTCACGAGAGAGCCATGCTTTATGTGCCTGTGGAATAGCAGAGATCGAGCCAATCATTACAGCAAAAACATTGGCCCTTAAGAGATTCATTCAACCTGGTTCTTATAATATTATCAACCAAAGCCTCATTGATCCAGAAAAAATTTTACTACCACCCCTCCACATAAAGCTTGGGCTCATTAAGCAATTTGTCAAGGCGTTAGACAAAGATGGACAATGCTATAAGTATATATCCCTTAAATTCCCTAATATTTCAGACGTTAAATTAAAAGCAGGAGTCTTTGATGGACTACAGATTCGAATATTGACAAGAGATACTAATTTTGTGAGCCACATGACGAAAATTGAAATGGACGCTTGGGAAAGTTTTAAAGCAGTAAATGCAAATTTCCTGGGTAACAAAAAAAGTCCAGACCACGAGAATATTGCTGCGAAAATGATAAGAAACTACAAAAAGTTAGGCTGCTTGATGAATTTAAAACTTCACTTTCTAGATTCCCATCTGGATAAGTTTCCAGAAAATGTTGGTGATTTCATCGAAGAACAAGGGGAACGTTTTCAGCAAGACATAAAAGTGATAGAACAACGATATCAGGGTAGATAGGACGAGGTCATGATGACTGATTTTTGCTGGATGTTGAAAAGGGAAACGAATGTAGGTCTTAAACGTAAGCGTAACCCTTTGCATTGTCCCGTCGAAGAAAAAAGGACACAAAATTTTGAATAAAACTCTTATTCATTTGCATGTTTAAGTTACAGTTCTACATTTTAATTGATACAAACAATATCAGGTTAATTAAAATGGGGTCAATTCTATTTGTAGTTCTAAGTTTCTTCAAATGAGTAATGTGCGTCTAAATTTTTAACCACCTGTAGTACAATTAAATGAATTTTACTGTGTTACAACGGGAACACTTAAGTTAAGTTGTGTTGCGTTAAGGAAAATTTCGTTAGGTTCTGTTAAGTTAGATTCATTTGTAGGTTACGATCGAGTTAACCTATTAAATATAGCACACATTTAAGACTGAGAACCGTACGCTTACATAGCTACACGTGTGGTTGAATTTCATTCGGCTAGGTTAGGTTAGGTCAGATATTGTTAGGTTAGGATAGGTTAAACCTCTATGTAGGTTAAGACGAAGCTGAATGAAATGGCACCGCAAACACAACGGGACAACACAATGAGTTTAATTGTGTTACGTGAAGTTAAGTTAGGTCAGGTTATGTTAGGTCAGGTTTTGTTAGGTTAGGATAGGTTAAACCTCTATGTAAGTTAAGCCCAAGCTGATTCACACGGTACCGCAAACACAACGGGACAACACAATCAGTTTAATTGTGTTTCGTGAGCTTCGGTTAGGTTAGGCTAGGTTAGATATATTTCTAGGTTAGGCTCGAGTTGAACCATTCGATGTAGCACACATTTGCTACTGGAAAAATATGCTTCCAGAGCTTTATGTGTAGTTCAATAAATTTCTGTTAATTCAGGTTAGGTGAGGTCAGGTTCTGTTGGGTAAAGTTATGGTAAATAAGTTGATATCAGGCAAGGGTTGATCCTTCACAGTTGTCGACATGCTTTTGAAGTGAAAATTTGCATCACTGGCATTATTTTGAAATTTATTTGCCTCAGTGCATGATTTTTCGTCATTTTTTAAGGTTATGGCTCAACCATGACGTGATGGGTGATTTTTGATACCGAATTTGAATTCAGCGCTCCAAAATTTATAGGAATACGTGTGTCTTGTTACCAGATCCGCAACTTTTTTGTGTGGCTGTGCTATTTAAACAATTTTGAATACAAAATTAGGAGTTTTCCCTTTTTTCTACAAGCCAATTTGTTTACACAGTCGACTGATAATGTTTATCCCGTGACTCTTTTCTATATTTCTTTGCAAATTTATGAGAACTATTAGTTATTTAAACAATTTTAATTAAAAACTTAAGGATTTGACGTTTATCCTACGAGTTGATTTGTTTTCGAAATCAACTAGGAATGTCCATTCGATGACTCTTTTCTATGTTGCTTTGTAAATTAAAAAAAACTATTAATTAGTGAAAGAATTTCAATTGAAAAATTAAGAGCTTGCTTTTCTTTCTACGAGTAGGCTTCACTTTTTACCATAATTAACTAAAAATATCTTTCCGATGATTTTTTTCACTGATGCTTTGAAAATCTACAACTATTAATTATTTTTAAAATGTTCATTAACATATTTATAGCTTCGCTCTTTTTCAAAGAAGAGGCACAATTTGTTTACGGAATGAACTAATAATGTCTTTCGAAGATCATTTTACACGTTACTTTGTAAATTTATAATAATTATTAATCATTCAAACAATTTTCATAAACATATTGAGAGTTGAGGTATTATTCAAATTTGTTTACCAAGTTAACTAAGATTGTCTTTGTTATGCCTCTTTTCTAGGTTATTTGTTAAATTTATTAGAATTATTAATTATTAATTATTGAAAGAAGTTTCATGAAACTTTAGAATTTGGCTATTTTCTAACGAATAGGGTCAGTTTTTTTTACTAAGGTTTAGTTACAATACAGCTACATAAGTGTTTACTCGAAGTACTCTTATTTGCCTCAAAATTTGGTCAGATGAGTGGAAAACTGCAGAAAACCACCTCCCGAGTCGAGTCGGGTTTTCAAAATTTGAGTGCACAACCCGGTCTTTCGTCGTATATGGTACCCATGCGAAGTCGTGTATAAATAGAAGTTATTAAAGTAAAAATGATTATCGTGGTATTTCCTTGAACTTAATATCCAAATAGAATAATTACAAGGAAAGTGACATAGTGGGTCGCGCGCGTAAGAGCTTCTATTTTTTTTAACGGATAACACTTTGGCACAACGCGTTCTACGAGTCCGTTATGCTAACTGAAGCCAATTAGCGATACTCTTTAAATTTTCACGCGCATGATTGACGCGCATGTATCAACGATACCTTAGTTATCCCTAATAGTGATTCTGATCTTCTTATAAAAGTCAGACTAGCGATCAAATAACAGTCTTTTCAACCATCTCAAAAATTTTTTTGAAGGACTGTTCGACCATATAGAAAGACTGTCTGGCTCTCTAAATTTTGACCATCTAACTTTGATCATCCATTTTTCTCCATGTATGCGCCAAGGGGCAGAGGGACTTTTTCGACTTGTGTATGTTTTCAGTACTCGTCTTACAGAGAAAAATGGATAGTCAGTTTAGCTACCTAGATCTGCAGACCGACTATATTGAAGGGTCAACTATATGACAGCCCTTGAAGATGGCAAACTTATTATCTGTAGAAGGTTAAAATAAGAGATTTAAGTCGAAGATCTAAGAATCTCGACTTGATCATCTCGCACGGTCGACTCAAACGTCATTTAGAGTCGAACTGATCATCAGATAGGGCGGAATCGGTCATTTCAAAGGGTCAAATCGGTCATAATGGAGAGTCAATATGATCATCTCACATAGTCGACTTTATTTTCTTGGACAGTCGACCTGGCCATCTTAGGGGGTCGATTTGATCATCCTACATTTTCCAAGTTTGTTGTCCTTCTACTTATTCCAGTCTCTCTCTTATAAGAGTCTGAAAATTATAAAAATAATTGGAACCTATAAAACCTGAAAATTGATGTGAAATACATAAATTCTGAAAGCATTTTTTATTTTTTGTGGGCAGTGAAGCGTATGAAACATAATTAAACACCAAAAAGTCCACATTTACAATATATTTGGAACACGAAATGCTAAAGACACGGCGCGGCGTCACTGTACTGCACGGAATTGTAGAATTTCAAACATTGTTGTGAATTCAGAAACCAATATCCCACATCTCGTTACTTTCTGTGTCGTGAATTAATTCTGAAATTTTGGGCACTTTTTTAGTTTGAAACTATACGGTGATAAAAAAAATTGCCTCCAGGTTACGTATTTATCTTTAATCCCTTGGAAGCATCAAATTTAACATTGAAAATTCAAAAGAATAAATTTAGTCACCCTTGACGCATGATCGAGATATCAAAAAGCAGCTTAAACTTATTAAAAATATGTTCAAGTTCAATAAACAGTAAATGTGACGCTGAACGTCTCAGTGACATTCACTCACTTCGAAAATGCTCTGAACTATAGTGCTGCCAACTCTCGTATTTATTCACATTGCATGCACTGCATCCACCCACCGGATTCGTTAAAGTCGGCGCGCTTATTTGAAATGATTAAATGTAAAAAGAAATTGTATACAGCAATTAACAAGAGTAATATTATCAAAAATAATTCTTTGCTCACAAAAAAGCCTTGTAAAGTAAAATTTGAATTATTTATTATATTTTCTCCTTAAACATAATTATTGGAGCACTTAATCATTTTCAATAAACACGCCAACGGTAACTAATCTGGTTGGCTCCCACAACGGGTAGTTTTCTCTTCCGTGGATGATCCAAATGAGTGAAAAGAAGATGGTCGTATTGACCATCCCGAAAGGATACCTCGATTATCCCTGATAGTGATTCTATCCTTCTTATGAGAGTCAGGCTGGCCATAAATTGAGAGCTTCTCTGATTCCTTAATATAAAATCTCTAAACGATATTGTCGATTTCGATTGTCACAATACTCGATTTCATTGCTATATGCGTGTGACACGAGGCGTCAGTGGGTTAGACAGCATAGGAAAATATTGAAAAAATTGTCACGATTGCTCGTTCTTTGATAGCTAGACGCGTGCAACAGAGGCATCCGTGAGTCACCGTGAGTTAGACCGTAATGAAATGTTACACGTATTTTCTTGAAGTTAATGATTCCAACGGAGCCGTCTTGATCTGCGCTTGCTTGGATTTGAGTGATGTTTATTGGCTACGGTGCGCGTCTGTACTTGACTTTTAAATACGTACGCGAACCAGAGCCAATGAGCGCTGCACAGTTCAAGCATGCGCAAGTGTTTAAACCTCTCTGCTTGTTATTTATGATCGTATTTTTATACTCCGAGATTTCTATCGATAGGGTTAGTATATTTTTAATTAGAAGTTAATGCTTAAGATATTATTTGTTATTAATATAAACATTAACATTAAGTAATATTCCTATGAAGCATGGAATTTGTTATCAGTTTTGTTATTAAAGTCCATTGCTGGTGTAAAATGCGACAAACACTTTTTGAGATTTTGAGGTTAGGAATTAATTGTAGAATACAAGAGCAAACTGCTGGTCGCAGAATTAGATCATTTTTGCCACTTTAATGTAAATCATCCGTATATCTACAAAAACCTATAAAATATTATTTTTTGCTAAGAAAAGTTACGAAAATGTGCTACAAAAACTTTACGAAAGTTAAGCTTTTACTCATTTTTTCTTATACGAAAAAATACTCCGTGTTTGAAATACATTGAAAATTAGTGAAGTTTTTCATACAAATTTCACAAAAATTTCATTCAAATTTATAACGTTTTTGGTGAAAAAATAGAAACTACTTTGATCAGGATTAAAATAAAAAATAGCTTTTTATGTTCTCATCCTACGTCTTTTTGATCTCAAAAAGTTTCTACCGCAATTTATGTTAAGAATAGAAAAAACAGATTAATTTTTCACCCATAAAATAATTTTTAACTAAAAAGATGAAGTTTCAAAAAAATATCAAATTTTAAATAAAAATAGAAATAATTCAGTTTTCAGTTTATTAAAGTTAAAATTCGATCAAAAAAATGAAACTTTTTTACAGATTATTTCAAATTTTAATTAACACAGATGAACTTGACACCAAATAGTAAAAGTTTTCACAAAAAAGATGAATTTTAAAACACAAAGATTCATTTTCTATTCAAAAATTTTATTTAACAAATAATAGAATTTTCAATGCAAGTACAATATTATAAAAGATATTTAAAATAATATAGAATTCACTTAAAATCATGCAGGTTCTACACATTATTTAGTAGAAGCTCTCAGCTATTAACATTGTTTTATAGTAAATTATTCAAGACATTTTTTTCCGCTTTAAGACAACAAAATTGAATTTGGACATCTATGCTAAGAATAATAAAAACAGATAAATTTTTGACCAATAATATCAATTCTCTACGAAAAAAAAATTTAGTTTTCAGCCAACAATGATAGCATTAAACATTTCCTTAAACACATTAATTTCAAAAAAACAAAAATAAATCAAGGAAACAGTTCAATCCTCAATAAACAAGATAAGATTTTAACAAAGAAAAATAATTTTCTACCAAAAAAAAAAAGAATTTGCAAATGAAAAAATTAATTTTTAATTAAAAATGTAATTTTTCATCCTGAAATTCTGCAATTAAATGTTTAATCAATTTTAAAAGAAATAGTTGAACCCTCATCAAAAAGATAAATTTTCAAACAAATAGTGGACTTAAAAAAGACGATGTTTGAAACAAATAATTGAATTTTTAACCCAAAAATATCGATTTTTAATTGCAAATTGCAGTGTTCCACCATGAGTGGCGTAGTTAAATTTTCAGTTAGAGAATTTAATTTTCAACAAAAGATCAATTTTTAACTGCAAATGTCAATTCTCTACCAAAAATGGTATAATCCAATTTTATCTTACATAAATTAATTTTTGACAAACTATAAAGGAACTTTCAACAAAATAGTTAAATTTTTAATGAAAATGATGAACTTTTAAAGAAGTAGGTTTACATTTCTAACAAAACACAAATTTTCAACAAAATACATAAATATTCAAACAAATAATTCCATTTTTATCTAAGAAAGATGAAGGTACAATAAAAAATATCAAATTTAAAAAAAAAAGTAGAATAATGCAGTTTTTAGTTTATAAAAGTTAATATTCAATCAAAAAATGAAATTTTCTACAGATTATTTCAAATTTTAACTAAAACAGATGAACTTGACACCAAACGTAGAAGTTTTAAAAAAAATGAATTTTCAAACACAAAGATTTATTTTCTATTAAAGAAATTTTTTTAATAAATAACAGAATTTTGAAGAAATTGTTGATGTAAATTGTTGGATTTAGGGTCAGGTGAATTGAAAGTAATTAAGTTATTTCAAACGTTTCAGCGCACAGTAGTGGCCTACATCATTTTTTATTAATATCTTAGTTGTGAACTAATAAAAAATGAAAATAACTTATTTTAAATTTAAATTTTGTTTAATTTTATTAAGAACCATTGATAAATCTTGCAGTAATATTAAAACATTATTTTATTTTAAAGAAGTACAATTGATGAGAAAACAATGCCAATGTAGTCGAAAAAGTTTTGTCATTAATTTTTTTATTTAATGAAACAATTTTCAAGCGAAAAAGTTGCTTGCAAATTATTTTTTCAGTAACGTATATGTAATTATATTAAATTTTTTATTATTTTATTCCTTTTTTGTTTTTTTTCTTTCAAATAATCTGTTTGTACGAAATTTATTATTATAAATTGTAAGAAACCTTATATAGATGTAAATTGTTTTCAACTAATTTAATTTGAATCCAAGAACAATATTATAAAAAGTATTTAGAATAAGATAGAATTTATTTGAAATCAAGCAGATTCTATACATTATTTAGCAGAATCTCTCAGCGATAAAAATCTTTTTACAGTCAATTATGCAAGATGTTTTTTGCATATAAGACAATAAAAAATCGAATGTGGACATCTGTGTTAAAAATAATAAAAAACAGATTAATTTTTTACCCATAAAATTAGTTCCTTACAAAAGACGATTAGTTTTCAACCAACAATGATATAATGAAAATTTTCCTTGCAGGCATTAATTTTTAATAAACAAAACAAAAATCAAGAAAATAGTTGAATCCTCAATAAACAAGCTAAGATTTTAACAAAGAAAATTAATTTTCGACCAAAAAGACGAATTTTCAACTAAAAAAATTAATTTTCAATTATAAATATACTTTTTCATCCTAAAATTCTGCAGTTAAATTTTTAGTAAAATAATTGAATCCCCAATCAAAAAGATCAATTTTCAAACAAATATTGGACTTTTCAACTAAAAAAAATAAATTTTTTAATTTAAAATATGAATATATATAGAACCAGAAATGGGAATATTCCTTTTTATTTAAAAGAATTAATATTTAATAACAAACAATTTAATTTTCAACAAATTAGTTGAGATTTATTAAAATAGATGATCAATCTGTAATTCAAAATTTCAGTATTTTACCGAAAGTGGGGTAGTTAAATTTTTAATTAAAGAATTTAATTCTTAACGAAAAAATGTGCAAGTTAATAGTTTTGTTCTTAAACAAAAAGATAAATTATCAACCAAGAAGACTAATTTCCTATCAAAAACACGAATTTTCATCGAAATATGTGCACTTTCAAACAAATGGTTAAATTTTCAAATAAAAAAGATAAATTTTTAATTTCAAATATCAATTCTCTACCTAAAATGATATAATCCAATTTTATTTTACATAAACTAATTTTTGACTCACTATGAAGGAATTTACAAAAAAATGAGTGAATGAATGAATTTTCAATTGCAAAGATTAATTTTCCTGTTCAAAAAGACGGTTTAAAAAAATTCTATTTTTAAGAAAAAAAGATCAAGTTTTTTTTAAGTATAATTTTTGTATCAAAAATGGTATGATCGACTTTTCTCTTGAATCAATTAATTTTTCACCGAAAAACGAATTTTTCATATAATAATAGAATCCTCCTAAAAAAGACGAAATTTGAATTAAAAAATTTATTTTTCCACCAAAAATGACGAATTTTCAACAAAATCTGAATTTCTAAATACTGCATCAAAACAGATAAATTTATTTCCAACTACTTCAATCTTTAACGAAAAAAGGTCGATTTTAAACCAAAAGGATTAATTTTCTACCAAAACAGAAAAATTACAAAAATTGCATTGTTAAGTACAAAAGGTCAATTTTCAATTTAAAATATTAATTTTCAACAAAAAATAATACAATCGAAATTTCTTCGACAGAAATTGGTTTTTGACAAACTGAAAGGAATTTTTTTTAAATAACTAAATCCTTAATGAAAAATATTAATTTTCAACAAAAAATATTACTTTTCTACAAAAAATTATGAATTTTCTACAAAATCGAGAAAGTTTTAAACAAATATATAATTTTTGTCTAAAAAATATACGTAGATTTTACCATTATAGAGATTAATTTAAAAAAAATAGAAATTGGAAGAAAATATTTGAATTGTCAATCAAAAAGGTTCGTTTTGAACCAAAACAAATGAAGTTTCAATTATGAACTTAATATTCAACGAAAAATGGGATAGTTCAGTTTTTAGTTAAGAATTGTTAGAAAAATTGTTGAATCCTAAATCAGCAAGAAGAATTTTCAAACAAGAAGATTAATTTTCTACTAAAAAGACGAATTTTTAACAAAATACATACATTTTTAAACAATTAGTTAAATTTCTAACTAAAAAAGATTACACTTAAATTAAAAAATTACCTTTTTCCCAAATATGTCATAGTTGAATTTTCTGTTAGAAAAAAATTACTTTTCAACAAAAAAAAAGCAGTGTTATAAAAATTATTTCAAAGGAGGTCGAATCCATTTACCATTAGGCAGGTTCTGAACTTCAAGTAGCTGAATCGATCAGGAAGGGAATTATCTTGTTTTTAAATTAAATTTTAAGAGAACTATTTTTTCGCCATAAAAAATTCTATGTTCAAAAAATTAATTCTTAACCAATAACATTAATGTTTTACAAAAAAGACGAATTTTCAAACAATGACTTGATTTTTAAACTATAAGGGAACAGTTTAAAAAAATTTTTTTGTTGAAAATGTTCAAGAGTTTAATTGAATTTTTTTTTTCCTTGACTAAGATTGTTTCTTGGTTAAAAACTCGTCTCTTTGGGTAGAAACTTGATTTTCTTACTGAACATGAACACAATGAAAATGCATCCCTTTTAGTTGAAAATTCAACTATTTTTAGAACTTGCCTTCTTGGGTTGAAAACTCAAAATTTTTGTAGATATTTTTCTTTGTTCGTTATAGAGCTTTGCGTTCGATAATATATGCATATATATGTACATCTACAAACTGTAATTTGGTAGTTGTGAATTCTCTTTTGTCAAAGCTCCTTTGTCGAGGACTCAATTATTTTATTTAAAATTGGTCATTTTTGTTTGCATTCGACTACTTGGTTAAATGTTAAACTAATTAAGTAAAAATGAATATTTTTTGGGTTGAAGATTCATCATTTTAGTTGAAAATTTAATTCTTTTGTTGAAAATTCTTTCATTCTTTGGTTGAAAATTAATCTTTTTTGTTGAACATTACTCTAATTGTTTTAAGGTTGAAGGACCTTTTACAAATTAATTTTTTTGGTTGAAGATTCATTATTTTAGTTAAAAATGTATCTCTGGTTAAAATTTTTCTTGAAATGCATTTTTTGATTCAATTCAGCTGTGGTTTTAAAATAATCATTTTTTTTAGTTTTTGGTTGAAAATTGATCTACTTATTTAAAAGTTTAACTATTTTGTTAAAATGCTATGTTTTTGGATGAACAAGTATTTGATTGCAAATTTGTTAATTTTTTTAAACTGAAAATTAAACTTTTTAATTTTCATTGTAAACGGTTTTGTAAAAAATTTAGCTTTTTAATGAAAGAGTTGCATTTACAACGGATTAGTTTAACTTTTAACTAAATAGTTAAATTTTTAACCTAAAAATAAGAATTTTAAACTGAATGGCCAAATTTTCAAACAAAAAAGATTAATCTTTAACCAAAAAGAGTTGCATTAAAAAAAATTCTCAATGAAAACGTAGTGGTGGACTATAAGAGATTCGAATTTAAACGTAGGTGCATAATATACTATCGTGTTCGGCTCAATTAACTTTAAAAAGTTAAAATATATTTTGTCTGCAATCTGTTGTCTTTAAATTAGAATAGCAAGCCCTGAATTGTTTTCTTTGAAAAATAGCAATAGTTTTTTGAAAATGAATCTCTTTCGTTAAAAATTAACTCCTTTAACAGAAAAATTAAGTATTCGATTTTTGGAAGAAAATGTATATTTTTTCAGTTAATAAAATTGATGTACTTTTTTAAAAATGAATTTCTTAATCGACATCTTAACTATTCTTTTTTCGTTAAAAATACGTCTTTCTTAGTTGAAAAATCAACTTTCGGGTCAAAATTTTACCTTTTTTAAGTTAAAAACAACTACTTTTGTAGGTCTAAGTTGAACCTTTTTGTTAAACATTTTTTTTGGATTTAAAATTCAACTAGTTGAGTAAAAATTAAACTCTTTTGTTGAAACTTTTGTTTTTGTTTGAAGATTTATCCTTTGATATTGGGCATTTATTTCTTTTGGCAGACATTTTATCTCTTGGTTCAAAATTTAACTATTTTTCGTTTAAAGTCAATTCTTTTTTTTTAAATATTGATCCAATGGATTAATATTTGAACTATCTACTAAAATTCTCAATATGGACTTTTTGAAATGAAACATACACATAAACTCGTAAAATTTTATTATTCTGAAATTATTGCACATTTCACTCTGATCGTTAAAAATGTTGAATTTTCAAATTGATTCTAGATAATTGTTAAAATTTAAATTTTAAAGGACAGCAGTCTCTGAAATCCCAAATAATTTTCAGTCGAATTTTTATTACTAGTGTTTGCCTTCTCAAAATTTCGGGAGAGAAGTCAAAAACTTTAGAATAACTCCTGAGCGTAACTGCCGTAACCGGTAACCAACAGAAGAGCTGTTGGAACTACTAAAAGGATTGATTTAACACCTTCACGCCAGGCCCGAGCGCTAGAAAATAATAGATTTTTATTTAATTCACCTCAAACATTACCCGCAAACATTTAAACTAAAATATCCAAAATTTGGATTTTATAGGTACAGATGGAATTTTCAAAAAACTTACACTGTTTGCATCGTGCTGCAAATATTGTTATGGATTGCATGTGCAACGTCTGATTGATCCACTTCTCGAGTACAGAATTTTCTGACCAAGTCTTGCGATAATTGAAACATTCTGGAATCATCTCGGCAATATTGGGATTTATCAAAATAGTTTTGAGATTTCATGTACTCCAGACGATATTTGGCGGCTCATATAAACCACGTACGTGGCAAAATCTTTTGTACGCATCTGAAGTAAGAATAACGATAATAGGTTCCCGTACGCGCATGGTTTGAGGTGGTTGACCCAAAATGTTGCCAGAATAACCTGTTCATTTTAAAATCATTATTTTTCATTATCTGAAAATCCTTCGAATTTTTAATGTTTTTATATTTTTATAAATAATTCAACAAATTTTATGTGTAATTAAAATAAACTTTTTTTAAATCTCATTGAACTTATTCCAAGTTACCTTTTTTGAATTTTCAAAATTTATGCAATTACTTATTCTGATTGGAAATAATTGAACCTCTTGCGATTAAAATCGGGGACACAAATTCCAAACGCATCTTTCTTATTCTTAGGTTTTCCAGTTTTTTTAAGTCAGTTTATCCTACGTTTCTAAAACTCCTCTGAACTTTAAATTCTTTTTTAATCCCAACAATTTTACTCAATATTTATTGAATTTATTTGATTATTTGCGCATTTAAAAAATTTGTAATATTATCGAATTAAAAAATGTTGAGTTTCCTTTTTTTTTTATTTTGCAAAATTAAAAAAAAAAACATTGGCTTTAAAATTTTTCAGATACTTTGATAATTTTTGATGTGTTTTTGAATGTTTTGAAATGCTTTAAAATAATCTCCTAAAATTAATTTTTCGAAGTAAAAAATTATTTTAATTATTTCTAGGAACCTAAAATAATATTTTACATTTTCGTAAAAACTTACAAAATTCTTCAAAAATCTTAACAAGTTTTAATTGTATTTGAATCCTTTCAAAATTTCTAAATATCTCTTAAACATTCTCAAATTTGAAAGTAGCTTTTTAAAGCAACATATCATTTAAAAAATTGTGTAACAAAATTGCACAAAAAGGTCTAACAAGAATTATTTTCCTTAATTTAAGATGTGAAAAAATTGACTCATAATCTTTTAAATTTTTCCCAGGAATTATAAGATAAATAGTTTTACCTCCTTGAAATCTTTCGGAATTCCTGTAAAGTTTTTAAAGTTTATGTTTGAATTCTTTAAAAATATAATTTTCTAATAGAATTGAAGTTTAAAATTCGATTTGAATCTCTTCAGTTCTTCTTAATATTTCTTGCATTTACTCGATTTTGATATCTTTATTATAATATTACAAAATTGAAACATTTTGCTTTAGAATCTTCTACGGTCTTCTTTTAAATTTTAGGAAATGCTTTTACATGTTTAAAATCCCTTTTTAATATTCTCATAAAGTAGTTTTTTAAAAATAAGAAGTAATGACAAATTTTCTTACCAATCTTGAAAACCTTCTGTTTCTAATCTTATTAGTACGTCTATTTTAAGAAGACTTAAATCCGAAAGAGTTAAAAAAAATGTTTTAAAATTTAAAAAATTGTATACCAAGATTTATGAAGAAACTATCTGATATTGAAGAAACAGCAAAAAACAATTTAACAAACTTAACATGCACACCCGATTCTCGATTTAAGAACAGTTTTAGGGGTTGCCTGCAAATAGCCTTGTTCACAAATCGGAAAACTCGAAACTTAAACAGGGCCGCCTGAATCGTTCCTAATTGGAATACACATTATTGCGCAATATACTTGACTGAGTACTCGCGCTATGCGACCCTTCGCAAGTGTGAGTCGCAACCGTCTCTCGCTCTACACGCTGAGAAACTGCGTTAGCCAGCAATTCTAGGATTTCCTAAACTGCAGGTTCCTAAACCGAGAGTCAAGTGTAATACGTATTGGTGTCGCTAAGAAATTCTACGACTTTTAGTATAAAATTGTCTGACTTAAAATGGATTCAGTCTATGTCTATTTGGATGTGACACACGAAGCATATGGAATAAATGGCAGAAATATATATTTAGATTTTGTTAGCAAGAATTTCAAATTTATAAATAATTTCTTGACAGAGCAAAATAATTTATATCCTAAGAATTGAATTCCTAGTTTTTAGAAACTTTAATGTACCTGTTTGAGGTAACCAATCCGAAGAAGAAATCTCGAAAATAAACAGTGATAAAATGTCAGCCGCTTAATTTATGATGAAATTGTAAAATTTTATGTCGCTCACAATTACAAATTAGATTTATTGACTAATAAAGTGATATTTTTTCATATCAGAAGATACGGCATTGAAGTTCTTTTAAATATTGCACACATTTTTGTAACAATGAATATTTATCATGATCTGGGCTTATAAATTTCACTTTATAAAACACTGCTAAAGTAGGTCTTCAGTTTTAAATTTCTGAACACAGCGTGGCCACTTGACCGGGAAACCGGGAAAGCCCGGAAATGACAGCGAATTTATTTTTTGACAGAGATTTTACAAATTTTAAGAAAAAAAATCTGTCCAAGCTTGATTTCAACCGTTTATCAAATAATTATTTGAATTTTTTATCTTTTTCATTTATAATATCTTTCAGGTAACAATTCGTAATTCATAGATCTCACACTTACAAAATTTTCATTTTTGATTTTAATTTTGAAGCGGACATTTTTTATTTAAAGAATCCTGAAATTTAATTTTAATAACGTAAGAAATACAAAATTACAAGCGTTTTAAATGGAAAGTTTTTGAGAAAAAAAACCTATTTAGTTGACCAAATGTGAATCTAAAGTATAATGATTTTTAAAATTTAACTATACATTAGGGATTATCGAGTGATTGGTAATATTTCAAACTTAATTTTCAGCTCCCCCTTAAAAAAAATACGTTTTAGCGACAGGTCATAGAAGAGTGTTTGGTCACAGTACGAACCCCTTGTTGAGTTCGACCAGTAAAACGTAATTTTTAGCGACTGTTTATACAAAAGTGATTTTTCACATATTAAACCCCTTGTTCAGCTCGCCCATTAAAAAATTTTTGTTAGCCGCTAGAGTGACTGGTCATAGAAGGGTGACTGGTCATAGAAGAGTGACTGGTCATATTTCAAACCCCTTTTCCAGCTCCCCCTTTAAAAAAATACGCTTTAGCGACTGATCACAGAAGAGTGATTGGTCACATATCGGACCCCTTGCTCAGCTCGCCCAGTAAACAATTTTTTTTGCTTAAGCCTCTGGTAAAGAAAAGTGACTGGTGATATTTCAAACACGTTTTTCAGCTCCCCCCTTAAAAAATAAGTTTTAGGGACTGGCCATAGATGAGTGATTGGTCATATTCCAAACCCCTTTTCCACCTCCCCCTTAAAAATAAGTTCTAGTGACTGGGCCTAGAAGAGTAATTGGTCATATTTCAAACCCCTTTTCCAGCTCCCCCTTTGAAAAAATACGTTTCATCAACTGATCATAGAAGAGTGATTGGTCACATATGGAACCCCTTGTTCAGCCCGCCCAGTAAAAAAATACTTTTTAGCGACTGGTCACAGAAAAGTGATTGGTAATATTTCAAACTTATTTTTCAGCTCCCCCTTAAAAAAATACGTTTCAGCGACAATTCATAGAAAAGTGTTTGGTCACAGCTCGAATCCCTTGTTGAGTTCGACCAGTAAAAAGTAATTTTTAGCGACTGTTCATAGAAAAGTGATTTGTCACCTATCAAATCCCTTGTTCAGCTCTTCCAGTAAAAAATATTTGTTAGCCACTGGTCACAGAATGTGATTGGTCATATTTGAAACCTCTTTTTCACCTTTCTCCTTAAAAAATAAGTTCTAGTGAATGGTCATAGAAGAGTGATTGGTCATATTTCAAACCCCTTTTCCAGCTTCCCCTTAAAAAAAATACGTTTTAGCGACTGATCACAGATGAGTGATTGGTCACATCTTGAACCCCTTGTTCAACTCGCCCAGTAAAAAATTTGTTTGTTTAAGCCTCTGGTAAAGAAAAGTGACTGGTCACATTTAAAACACCTTTTCCAGCCCCCCTCCCCCCCTTAAAAATAAGTTTTAGGGACTGGTCATAGAAGAGTGATTGGTCATATTTCAAACCCATTTTCCAGCTCCCCATTTTAAAAAAAGTAAGTTTTAGCGACTGGTCACAGAAGAGTGAAAAAAGTTGACAATGGAAAAGTTGAAGAATAGTTTATTGCAAATCTTCCTAATTGTATTATTTAAATAACAGTTTATAAATTATAGCATTTTGATTTATAAGTATTCCAAATTAATGAATCCTCAATTGTACATCTTAACAATTGAAGTAGTTTTAATTGAAAATCTGTCAAATTAAATAAATTCCAATTATTTGCCTTCAAAATTGTATAATTTGCAGTAGAAAATTAGAAAAATTAAAAAACAATAATTTTAAACTGTACAAAAGTTCAAAGGGTTTAAAATAAATTGTAGGTCTTGATTTAGAAAAAATATTTCAGAAGCTTTTTAATAGTTTTTAAAGCTTTCAAGACGATACGAAAATTTCCTAAGATTGCTGGGAAGATTTTTATTTTATTTTTTTAATATTGCTCCTTGTAAGACTAAAGAAAATGTTAATTTTTTAAAATATTTTTCAGAAGTTTAAAAAAAATGTTCTTATTTTTGACTATTGACATTTATTACAAGTTACTAAATTGTTTGCTTTCTTTCGCGTTTAAAACGAGTGGAGAAGAATAATCAGAGTTTGTGTAATTAAAAATATAATTCCTCTATCGATTTCGATCAGTGTTTTTCATGTATTTGTGTTTGATTTAAATTTCGTCACGCCAAATGATACACATTTTAATATTTTACAATGAAAAAATGGATGATTATTTATACACGGAGAAAAAAATTTGCGTTCATTTAGTTTTTACTTTCACATGAATTCATAAAAATAAAATAAATATTATTAATGTTGCCGAGAAATTCTCAAAACTTTAGAAATTATGGAAATTTATTTTACAGGTGGAAAAAGTGAAAACGAAATATTTTTGCTTAGTATTTTAGTGAGAAAGTAAGAACCAGATTGAAAATGATGATGAAAAAATTTTTTCTCAACAGAGATTATTTTTAATTAAAGAATATCACTTTATCCGGCTTGATTAACTTTAAAAAGTTGAAATATGTTTTATCTGAAACCTGTTATTTTAAAATAATAATAGCAAGCCATTAGTTGTTTTCTTTGATAATTAAAAATTGTTTTTTTGAAAATTCATCTTTTTCGATAAATATTAATTTCTTTAAGTGAAAAATGAAGTATTAGAAAATGTAATCATTCCAATTAATCATTTCAGTTGAAAATTAGTTTAAAAATTTATCAGTTTCGTAGAAATGAATTTCTTAACTGACATTTTAACTATTTCAGTTTTGGTCAAAAATGCATCTTTTTTAGTTGAAAATACAAAATACCTAGTCAACAATTGTTCTTTTTTAGTTACAAAGTTAACTACTTATGTAGTTCAAAGGTGATATTCTTTGTTAAAAATTCTTTTGTTTTGGCTATAATTTGAGTTACTTGGTTGAAAGTTCAACTTTTTTGCTGAGAATTTATTTGTTTGAAGATTTAAATGCTTAAATACTCAGTATGGGCTTTTCTGTTAACAAAATATACACATAAAATTCTAAATTTTTATTTTGTAATTATTGAAATTTTCGCTCGTATAATAATATATTTTAAAGGAATTCAGTCTCTGAAATCCACGACCGTCTGCAGCCGGATTTTTTCAGAAGCGCTCGCATTCACCTGGAATTTTGGCCAGAGGAGTGAAAAACTGCAGAAAAACTCCTGAGCGTATCCGGTGACCGACAGACGAATTTATTGAACTATTAGTTGTTGCAAAATTATTGCAACACCATTACGCCACGACCGAGTGCTAGAAAATAATAGATTTTTTTTTAATTCACATAAATTATAAACCGCAAATTATTAACCTAAAATATCCAAAATTTGGATGTTATAGGTACGGGTGGATTTTTCAGAAAACTTACACTGTTTGGATCGTACTGCAAATATTGTTATGAATTGCATGTGCAATGTTTGATTGATCTGTTTCTTGAATGCAGAATTTTCGGACCAATCTTTGTGATAACTCAAACATCCTAGAATCATCTCGACAATGTAGGGATTTCTCAATATATTCTGTGGTATTAGATTTTAAGTACTCCAAGAGATAATAATCTCGCAATGGATTCGGCGGAGCATATAAACCTCGTACATGACAAAATCTTTTGTACGTGTTTGAAGTAAGAATTACGTAAATAGGTTCCGGTATACGCATGGTTTGAGGGGGTTGACCCAAAATGTTTCCAGAATAACCTGTTAATTTTAAAATTAGTGCATGAGTAAGCATCGTTACTTCTAGCGAAAAATAATTTTAGTAATGTACATTTGTAAAGAATTGCATTGCATAATATTGCGCAATATACTCGACTGAGTACTCGCGCACTGCGGGCTACAGTGGGGGGGAAAAAGCCTCTTTGGAGAAATTATAATAATTATAATAATATTTCTTATCGAACTGTCATGGCCGATTTTTACGTTTTTGTTTATTTATTTGTTTATTTAATAGCAAAAATTTAAAAATAAAAATTTGACCTTGAAGTATACCCGTTTTTGAGAAATGATTTGGTTCAATAAAAAATACCTAGAAAACTGAAAGCAAGTATCCAAAAAAGATGCCCAATAGCAATGCAAATGTTTACAAATTTATTGCATTTTAGTAAACAAATATCCACATCAGGTATTTTTTATGAAATAAATAAAGTTTTTTTTCTATAGAATCAATCATATATTACTTGGAAATAAAACCTGAGTATCAAATTTGGTTTCCAAATAAAAGTTAGTGATTGTTTAAACTATCCTAATTAACAAAGTAACTATTGGACTATTTTTGAAAGTGCAAACTTGATTTTTTACGTTCAATTTACAGTAAATAACTAACTTCTAAATTTTTAAGAATATTTTGATGACAGTAAATAACTTATTATTGTAAAAAACCATTGTTTTAATAAATTTTCATCATTTTAAGTATTTATAAGTACATAAAATACCGATTTTCCACGGAATTAACAACCAGTAATTTAGCAATGATTTTTTTCTATGAATTAATAACATTTTACAATTGTTTAACCAAACTTAATTAACAAATGCATTATTTCGCATTTTTTCAGCATTTAAACTTGTTTTTTTTTGTGTTTGTAATCAACTGTTAATAACAACGTTGTTAACTTTTGTTAATAGCTCGATAGCGATCGAGTGTTTTTATTTTTTGTTACAATGAAATTTGAATTTTTTAAAATTTTATTTTATATAATAAATGTAATTGAATCACTTTATTAGTACTAACTCCGATAATTTTATCGTAGTAGCTTATTTTCAAAATAATTCGATCAATTCTGTTAACCGAAAAAGGAAGTAAAATAGTAATTAAGTTTTTTTAATAAACAATCCACTTTTATTAACCTATGGCAAGGAGTTATTGCTAAGTAATTTTATAATTATATTCCACAAGAAAAAATCTTAGTTAACAAATACACTTGCCGAGAAAAACTTATTTACTACATTATTGGTAAAAAATAAAAATAGTAGATCGTTATCGAACTATTAAACAAAGTTAAAAAAAAGTGTTATTAACAGTTGATTACACACACAGAAAGAACAAGTTTAAATACTGAAAAATTGCCAAATAATGCATTTTTCAAATAATTTGCTTAAACAATTACCAAATGTTACTGACTCATAGCAATTCCGTGAAAAAAGCGGTATTGCATTTATAAACACATAAAATGATAAACATTCGTTTTAACAATTGTTGTTTACAATAATAAATTGTTTGCTGTTCTTAAAATAACAAATTATTAATTATCTTTTATTAATTCAACTAAAAATCTCTTTTTTTTTCATAAATTGTTCAAATTTAGTGCGAATCAAGTGACGAATCGCCGCCAATCCCCACGAAACCATTTTCATTCACTTATTTGTTTATAACAAATTCAATAAATTTTTTAACGTTTGCATTGCTATTGAGCATCTTTTTGGGATAGTTGCTTTCAGTTTTTTTTTAGGTATTTTGGATTAAATCAAAGCTTTTTTTTTTAAACCGGTATATTTAAAAAGCCAGAATTTTTTTTCTGTAAAAAAAAAATTTTTAATCGGCCACGACACTTCGATGCGAAATTTTATTAGCTCTTATTTGAAAAAAAGTTAAAATCGAATACTGAATCGATTGTAATTGGAATACATATTATTGCGCAATGTACTCGACTGAGTACTCGCGCGATGCGGCCCTTCAGAAGTGAGAGACGCAACCTTCTCTCGCTCCGCGCGCTGAGAAACTGCGTGGGCCTATATGAATTCCTAAACCGCAGGTTCCTAAACCGAGAGTTTTTTTTATGAAAATCCAACTCTTTTTTGGAAAATTTGTTTTTTTTTTTTTTTGGTTTCAAAATTCACCTGTCTTAGTAGAATTTTCATTTTTGTTGGACAAAACTGCAACTGTTTGGTTGAAAATTTAACAATCGTGTTAAACAGTCATGCTTTTTGACTAAAAATTCGACTATGTAGCAGAAAATTAACTTATTATTTACAATTCCTATTAGCGTGTTGGACATTGAACTGTAATCATCTTTGAATAAAAATTTTCCTTTTTTTGACGGTTTTTTTTTAATTCTTCTATTTTATAAGAAATTGCATCTTTCTGGAATAAAAATGCAACTTTTCAGTTGAAAATTCGTCAATTTTGTTGCAAAGACATCCTTTTTGGTTGAAAATTCTGCTGTTCTCTTGAAAATTCAAATATTTTGTAAACAATGTAATTTTTGTTTTAATTTAATATTTTGGTGTGAAAAAAACTAAGAAAAATTTCTGGATGAAAGTTCAACTTAAAAAAATGTTGTTTTTTTTAATTCAAAATTAATCTGCTTTACGAGAAATGTTAACTTCCTTGTATAAAAATGCAACTATATATTTCAAAATTCTATTGCTTTTTTAAAAATTGAACTAATTCATAGGAAATTTAGTTTTTATTTAAAATTTATATTTTCGTGTTAAAAAATTCGTCGTTCTTTATACAAAATTCATCTTTTTTGGGTGAAAATTTAACTATATGGCAAAGAATTGAACTATTTCATTTTAAATAAAAATTTTTGGTTAAAAAAGTTCTTCGTTTTGAATTGGCAATTCAAATTTTTTCGTAGAAACTTATTTTTGGAAACTTGTTTGTTTATTTTAAATAAAAATCTATCTGTTTTAAGAGAAATTTCATATTGTTCGGATATAAATGCAATTATTTGGTAGAGA
This sequence comes from Belonocnema kinseyi, assembly GCF_010883055.1. NCBI lineage: Eukaryota > Metazoa > Arthropoda > Insecta > Hymenoptera > Cynipidae > Belonocnema > Belonocnema kinseyi. The sequence goes on along the minus strand of NC_046665.1, from coordinate 117,366,677 downwards.
GTTCAACAATTTTGTCAAAAAGTAATCCTTTAGTTAAAGATTCATCTTTTTGGACTGTTAATTCAATTTTTTTAGTAGAAAATTATTTTTTGTTAAAAAATTCATTTTTTGATCGTGACAAGTCAACTGAAATCTTTCGTTATAGAAAATTCAATTATTTTTTTATAATTTATCTTTTTGATTTAAAAATGCATCTATTTTAGTAGAAATTTCTTTTTTTTTATGGAAATGCAACTTTTTGTTTAAAATGTATTATTTTTTGCTTGATTATTCAGTTTTTTTCAAAGATTTAGTTGAATCAATTCAATAAGAAATCCTTTTTTTAAGATTCATATTTTTAATATAAATATAATTTAATTTAGAAAAATATAACTATTAAGTGGAAAAGCCTTTTTTTGGTCTAACATTAATTTTTCAACTGAAAACGTAATTGCTTATACATTTTTTAAAGATTGACCATTTTTATTTAAAAATTCTCCTTTTTTAGTAAAAAAAAATAATAATTTTCTGGGTTTGAAATTTAATCTTTGTTGGGTACAATTGCATGAGTTTCGCGGATAAGTAATTTTTAGATGAATTCATTTTTTTTAAACTTAAATTTTTTAGGGAATATCCGTCTTTTGGCCTAAAGGCTTAACAATTTAGAAAAACTTTTGTTTCATTCATGAGTGAAAAATCTTTATTTGTTGAAAATTGGTTCTTTTACATTTTTAAAATAAATTGCATCTTTTTCTATTGAAATATAAAGTATGACACTTTTTAGTTGGAGGCTTATCTTTGTCGGTTGAAAATTCAACTAGTATGTTAAAAATTTATTTATTTTGTTAAAATTCAAGTATTTTATTAAAAAGCCATCTTTTATAGTAGAAAAAACATTTCTTTAAAATAAATTAATAAATATGAAAATTTTAAATTTGTGTCTTATATAATATTTTATTCCGCTAAGGAAAGAGTCTATTGTAAATCTACTACAAAGTTTTAGAGATGGGAAAAATGGAAAAAGATATATATTTATATTTTTAGCAATAATTTAAAATTTATATTTTTAATACTCACAAATAATTAACAAGGACAGCAGAAGCATAGATAACTTCATTTTTTACTGCCTCTTCAGTAAAAACAAGAAATAATTTACTAATAAAACGAAATAATTGTTATCTTAAGAACGGACTTTCTAGTTTTTAGAAACGTTTATATACCTGCTTGAGGTAACCAATGAGAAGAAGAAAATCTGCAAATAAACAGTCATAAAACGTCAGCACCTTAATTTCTGATAAAATTACAATACTTTATATGGCTCATGATTACAAATTAGATGTATTGACTAAAAAAGACTATAAAAGATAATTCACGACATTGAAGTTTTATACAACTTAAAGTAAATTATTCCTTTATAAATAATTTTAGAAGCTATTTTAGAATCTTGAAAAGTTTCTAAAAATTAAAATCCTGAAAATTTTTTAATGACTTTTAATTTAAAACTATTAAGTTCTAATGAAAATCTAAAAACGTTTCAATAATTAAAACCGAGTTTGGCAAATTATTTGGCAGATATTATTTAATTTTTTCACTCTTGCAGGATGTTAAAAAACTGTACGGAAATTGGATCATTTCAAATGATATTTCGAAGTTTTGAAATAATTTTAAAATAATTACAAACTGGAGGAAATTAAAAAAATGGTTAAGAAAATTGTAAACTTTTAAATATGAGATTGGAAAAAAATTTAGAATCATTTTAAAGATTTCAATTTGTTGCATGGTAATAAAAAAATATTCTTAAGATTCCTGGGAACATTTCTTGTCTTTTTTTTTTTTAATTAATTTTCGAGAGGAAAGTTAAAAATAAGTCAACGCCTTCTAAAAGCTTGTCTTATCTTAAGAAGATTAAAGAAATTTGAATTATTTCAAGTGATGTTTAGAAGCTTAATAAAGAATATGCAAATTTTTTATATTTGACTGTTGATAATTGTTACAAGTTACGAAATTGTTTGCTTTCTTTCACATTTAAAAAGAGTGGAGAAGAATAAACAAAGCTTGCGCAATTAAAAATACAATTCTTCTACCGATTTTGATGAGAATTTTAAATGTGTTTTTGTTTGACTTAAATTTCGACACGTCAAATTCTACATATCTCAATATTTTACAATGAAAAAAAATATATTCTTTAAAATAAAATAAAAAGTATTAGTTCTGAAGGTAATTTTTCAAATGTTTCGAAATTATTAAAATTTATTTTACAAATGCAAAAATTGGATTGGAATTATTCTTGTGCAGTATTTGAACTTATAAGTTAGAATCTAAATTGGGCATGATGATAAAAAATTCCTGCTGAAAAAAGAAATTATTTTTCAATTAAAAAATAACTTTTGTGTTTGGCTTAATTAAGTTTTAAGAGTTAAAATATGTTTTGCCTGAAACCTATTAACTTTAAAGTAGAATAATAAGCCATGATGTGTTTTCTTTGATAATTAAACACTTTTTTTGAAATTTTAAAATAAATGGGAAAAAATCCTGTATTCTGCAGGAATTAATTTTATCTTTTTCAAATTTTATAATTTTTCTTGTTTATTACTATTACACAGTAATAGTTTTTTTTACAATTTTCAATGAAAATCTGTGGACTTGAATCAATTTTAATTTTTCAATCTTTAAAATTGTATGATATTCAACTTTAAATCTTTAAGATTAAAATATTTCAAAAAGATTCGAAATTGAATAATTTTGAACTATAAACTGTTAACATGAATGAATTTTAAAATTAAAGCAGTTTTAATTGGAAATTGTTAATATTGAAGAATTTTTATTTGAAAATTTCGAAAAAAAAGAATTTTAATAATTTTTTAATTTTAAAAACTGAAGAATTTTCATTCTAAAATCTTCGAATTTACAGAATTTATAGTTTTTAATTTCCCTCTTTTTTAAAAAGAATTTTCCTTTTCCCTTATCTTGAAGAAACTTTCCCTTTTCCTAATTTTTTTTGCCGAAATGCAAAATGAAATCCAAATATAAACCAGTAATGAAATCAAACTATCTTTTTAAGGTAATTCTATTTAATTGAGAAGTCTTCTATCACGTTTTTGTTTCAGAATTCATCTCTTGATTTCCTTGAAAATTGAACTAGTTTCTTCAAACAAAATTTTTGTAGTAGCAAGCTTAGTGTGAAGCTTAGAATGAATTTTTTCACAAATTGGAAATGAAAATCAATATTAAAGAAAGTTTGATTTTAGTCCAGTAGACAACAAATAATTAACATCAAATGAAATAATTCTATATTGGGTTCAAAATTTTGGGTCTCAAACATTGCAAAACTAGGAATCTTGCCGACGATTCGTGAACATTGATATTCACTTCTTCAGAGCTAACCTGATATTGAGGTTTCAGGTTATCTTGTTTTTATGTATACTTTCTAAGGTGATTTCGATTGGCCAGAACGCCACACCGTGGATAACTTGATTGGCCAATCAAGTATTTTTTTTAAAACCGGGAAGACGGAAAACCAAATCGAATTGGTATTATATCCATTGTCCCTATAGATGTTATCAGGATTTTTTAAGATTTCGATTGCTTCTCTAAACTTTCTTAGGAAAATATTGTATGCTTTTACGATGATAGTTGTTTTGCCAAATAAAAATTTAATTTCCTGTTTCTCGATGCCTTTTTGTGCAGGGTTATTTAGAAGTTTTCCTATTTTCGCAGGTTGTTTAAATATGATTTGGATATTGTGTTTGTTGAAAATTTCTTCTGTTTCTTCTGTAATATTTTGGATATAGGGTAGGATGGTGGTCATTTTCCTCTCTAGTTCTTTTCTAAGTTTGTGTGTACTTGTTATTTTAAGTAAATTTTGTTTTTTCTTTATTAATTTGTTTGTGTAATCGGTCTTTGTTAGGGCTTCATGTCCTAACGTATTTTTAGATCTTTTATAAACTAGTACGTACTAAAAAGAAAAATTTGAGTTTTTTTCATTTTCGATGGTGAACTCTATATTAGGGTTTAATTGATTGATGCAATGAAAAAACTTGTGTACTTCATCCATTCCATGTGTCCAGATGACAAATGTCCCTCAATTTAAGGGAAACAAAATTTTGTTTTAAGTTTGGATTGGTTGAAGATTTTAGTTTCTAGATGTTCCAAAAAGATGTCGGCTAGTTCATGTGAGATTGGAGATCCCATTGTTGCTCCTGAGGTTTGTTCGTAGAATTGGTTTTTGCGAGAGAAGTCATTATGATTGAGACAATCTTCTATCAAGGGTATGAGATCGGAGAGGAAGTTTGCAAAGGATTTAATAATATCAATTTTATCAGAGATTGCTACTTTCTTAAAGAGAGATGCTACGTTATAACTCACTAGGATATCTTGGTATTGATTGTGAATCTGTTGTATCTTTTTCATAAAGTCAAAAAGTGTTGGACGTGAATGATAGAGTTTCCTATGAGAGGATTCAGTTCTTTAATGAGGTAGCATGTTATTTTGTAGTTAGTAAGTTTATTCCGCTGATTATCAGTCTGAGTGGAATGTTGTTTTTCTTAAATTTAGAGTCTTTTCAAAAGGTTTTTGTTTTTCTGATCAGTTAAATAGAATGCTCAGATTAGTATTTTAATTATACGCATGCAAATATGAGTGTCTTTGAAAATATGTTTGAGATTACGTCGATAAATAAACAGCTATCGTTTGACAACTAGGAATACATTTTTCGACCCTGTTTTGACGTCGGATTAATGAAAAAGTATCTGACTACTCATCCTCTAATTTTTGAGTGTCAGAATTACGAACTTTATTCTTCAATAAAAAAAAAACGACCAACGAAACCGTGCGTATTTTTTAAGTATCCATCAACATAACTAGAAATAACTTTCGTATTTCTAAACAGAAGTTACTGACTAAAACATTAAAATTTGGTTCAGAGTGGCAGAAAATTATTTGCCCAAGGATTTTTGATTCCATTTTACTTTAAAACCTTAGGAACACTTTTTGTGTTATTTTCATCGACATGACCGTCATGTTGTGGCCGAGGGACAAACAAAAATATCAATTGCATGGAACAAAACATAATTTTTTGTTTAACATGGGAATTGTGATTTTTCACCGTAAGTGTATTAAATAAACATTTTTTTCGTAAAGATCGCTTCGCTGACAAGTTTGAGCGCGCCTAGGGCGCGCAACTGTTAGTTCTCGCGCTTCGCGCTCGATTTCAATTATGATACATTTTTTATGTAACTCTGCCTGGGATTACTTATTAAAAAATTGCAAAATAAAAAGCAAATTGTATTTATCATGATTATTTTTATATTTGCTTCTTACATTGCTTTAAATTGTATTCTAAGCTGCTCTGAAACATGTATCATTTCAATAAATGTGTATCATTACGATTCATAATATGCATGAAAATTGAATCATACTAATTCTTATTTCCTTGCTTTTATAATTTTTTATTTTAATGTTGTTTTTTACGATTAAATAAAAACTACTGCGCATCTGCATAAGGTCTAATACAGGAACCTATATAGGGTATTATATAGGAGCCTATGTCCTCTTTTGTCTTTTCTGTGCTTTTTCCAAAAAGTTCATTTTTGCATTTTTTATTTTATGTTTTACGATTAAAAGAAGATCTACTCGTCCAATCAAAAAATGATTAATAATAAATTTATAGATCTTTTTAGGCGAACAACTTTTGTCTGGTAATTTAAGTTCATACCGTGTGTCGTTTTTCCAAACAAATGTAATATTTTTATTTTGAATGATATTTTGTACGACTAAAGCAAAAACTACGTGTCCTATCAAAAATTATAGCTCTTTTTTGGATGAACAATTTTTGTCTTATTTTTTTCGTATCTTGCATAGTTTGAACAAAAAATGGAATTTTTGAATTTTTCATTATTTTTGGTACAATCAAATTTGGAATGTTCAACTTTTCGACCAAATTAAAAAAACTTGTAATCGCAGTCCTGTAGGGCTTTCAAAAAGCAAAGTTTTTCTTCTCCTGGATTTTTTTCATATCATGAGTTGTTTGGCTTAAAATGTTAATTTTAGTTTTTTTTTGGATTTTGAAAATGCTCTAACTCTATTGATTTTCTTTTTATAGAAAAAAGTCATGGGGAAAAATTGTTTGAGTTCCTGAGTACTATGAACAACCGTACATAGAATTTTTAAATCTTGAAAAAATGTGGTTTCAAAATTTTTTGGTACAATCAAATTTGGAATTTTCAACGTTTTGACGAGATTAAAAAGTTTTTATCATAATCTTGTTTGTTTTTTTGGATTTTAAACATGCTCTAATTCTGGTAATTTTCTTTTAATAGAAAAAAGCCATGAGAATAAATTTTTTGAGTTTCTGAGCACTATAAATAACAGCACATAGAATTTTAAAATATTGAAAAAATGTGGTTTTAAAGATTTTTGGTATGATGAAATTTTGAATTTTCAAATTTTCGTCCAAATGAGAAAAGTTGATATAATAATTTTTTAGGGCTTTCAAAAATCAACGTTTTTCTTCTCTTGACTTTTTTTCATATCATGCGTTGTTTGGCTTAAAATGTTCATTTTAGTTTGTTTTTTTTTATTTTGAAAATGCTTTAACTCTGATAATTTACTTTTTACAGAAAAAAGTCATTAAGATCAATTGTTTAAGTTTCTGAGTACGATAAATAACCATACATTGAATTTTAAAATCCTGAAAAAATTTCGTTTCCAAAAGTTAAGGTACGATCAAATTTTGAATTTTCAACTTTTCGAGCAAATTAAAAAATTTGTTTTGACCATCTTGTAGGTCTTTCAAAAATCAACGTTTTTCTTCTCTTGACTTTTTTCATATCATGCGTTGTTTGGCTTAAAATGTTCATTTTAGTTTGTTTTTTTTTATTTTGGAAATGCTTTAACTCTGATAATTTACTTTTTACAGAAAAAAGTCATTAAGATCAATTGTTTAAGTTTCTGAGTAAGATAAATAACCATACATTGAATTTTAAAATCCTGAAAAAATTTCGTTTCCAAAAGTTAAGGTACGATCAAATTTTGAATTTTCAACTTTTCGAGCAAATTAAAAAATTTGTTGTGACCATCTTGTAGGGCTTTCAAAAATCAACGCTTTTCTTCTCTTGACTTTTTTTCATATCATGCGTTGTCTGGCTTAAAATGTTCATTTTAGTTGTTTTTTTTTTATTTTGAAAATACTCTAACTCTAATGATTTTCTTTTTATAGGAAAAAGTCATCAGGATAAATTGTTTGGGATTCTGAGTACTAGGAATAACCGTTCATAGAATTTTCAAATCTTGAAAAAATGTGTTCTTAAAAATTTTGAAAACGTGCTCACTTTTTGAATTTTGATCCAAAATAGCTGGTTCACGAAATTGTTATTTCTTTTTAGGCCTTAAAAAAGTGTGCCAAAGCAGAATCCAATCTGATAAGTTTTTCGAAAGTTATCGTGCCTGAAGAATACAGACTACAGACAGACAAACACCTTCATAAAAATCGTTTTTTCTTACTCAGTGGGTCTCAAAACGTGAAGATTTTATGAAAACCGACAAACTGAAATTTGACATAAAACCAATACCTTCTCATCAGATGAGAATGTAAAAATATTTTGTCCTATACAATTAAGATATATGACGTGCTTTAGATAGATTCATATCTCGTTATTTATTTATATATACTTAGTTTAGCCAAGAATATAAACGATTAACATGGATGTATTATAAATTGTTTGTTTAAATTGTGCTTATTTTATTAATTAAATTTGTGATATAAACCTTATTAATTTTTCTTTGAAATGGTGCTTGTTTATTAATTTAAAATTCTTGTTATTGTGTTTCTGTTTTTAGAAGAAAAATAAATAGAGAAATGGATCAAAGTAAAAGTCCAAAATCGAATTCATCCTCAGAATTTTTAAAAGAAGAGGAAAGTTTAAAAAAAGAAAAAAGAGCTTAGGCGGCAAGAGTAAGGAGTGCAAAAATTAATTAAAATCCCATTGTAAAGACTAAAACTCAAAAAAGCAATATCTAAGGTAAAATTGTTGAGTACCTGGTTAAAAAATATATAAATTCTAAATAGCAAACATAATTTATTATTTTCTTGGTAATTAAAAAAATATTTTACTTATGATAGTAGTGTTTCTAAGATTGGAAGAGATATAAAGTATTTTGAAATATTTTGAAGTATTTTTTCCAATTCCTTGGGATTTTTAAAGTTTCAAAAGAATAATTTTTTAATGAATCGTTTTTTGTTAAGGTGCGATTCCCAATAATTAGATAATTTGATATAACTATAACTAAAAATCCACCAAATCATTAATTAATACCTTTAATTAAAACCTCGGGGTTTTCAGCTCACTCCGCAAAAAAATTTATTATTGAAAAATGGTCGAACGGTGAATTTGTTTATAATTATTGTGTAAACAGTCAACACCTTTTCCCTAATTAAAAAAATTGGACAAGAAGGACTAATTGGCAAGACATTTATTGTTTATTCCGCCAAGAAAATTAACACTTTTTATAGAAAGATGGTCAAACTGTGCATTTCTAAATAAATATTGTTTAAATAATGAACATTTCTTGTTAATTGGACAAACAAGGCAACAATTAGTCATTGTTAAGACATTTCTAGCTTCCTCCACGAAAAAATAAGCCTAATCCTAAAAAGGTGGCCAAAATGTACATTTGTTTATAAAAATTGTTTAAATATTTAACTTTTCCTATCCATTTGCAAAGTATCATCGCAAAGAGTGATTGGAAATACATTTTTAGTTGATTTCGCAAAGAAAATGGAGCCTATTTTTGGAAAAATGGTCAAAATGTGAATTTATTTATAAAAAATTGTTTAAGCAATTAATATTTTTTATAAATTTAAACAAAATTACACCTAAGACTCACTAGCGATACGTTTTTAGTGGGTTCCGAAAAAAAATTGGCCCTTATCATGGAATAATGTGAAAAATGTGCACTTCTTTATAAATATTATTTAAATAATTACTGGTTGTTGTTAATTTGAAAAAATGACAGCCACAAGTCATTCGCAAGACATTTTTGGTCGATTCTGCAAAAAAATGAAGCCTATTCATTGTGACATACGAAAACTGTGTATTTGTTTATAAAAATTGTTTAAATAATCATAATTACACATACCTTTCTCTCATATTCTATATGAAAAATGTGAAATTCAAACAAATTATCATTGCGAATCATCAAAAAATGGCTTTTGTTCATTAATTTGTTTAAAACATTACAAACAATTTTTTTCTTTCTCCAACCTACTATTTGTTTGAAAATTCATCTATTTAGCTCAAAAATCGTCTATGTTCGTAAAATTAATCTTCTTGATTAAAAATGTTTTTTATATAGATATTAACAATTACAGTTTTCGTTGAAAATGCATATTTTTTGTTGCAAATTCAACTGCTGGGTTTCATCATTGAAATTGAAATTTTGCAATTTGGTTAAAAATTGAATTATTTTTTTGAAAATCCGTTCATTCCGTAGCAATTAATTTTTTCAATCGGTAATTTAACTGTTCCATTTTTGTTTGGCAGTTTATATTTTTTAGTTTAAAATTAAATGATCTGGTTAAAAATGTACTTTTTCCGTTCAAAATTTTACTCAATAGGGAGTTTTTTTTTTAAATAAAACATACACATACAATTCTAAACTTTTATTATCCTGAAATAATTTAAATTTCCACACTTATCGTTAAAAATTTTGAAGTTGAAAATTATTCTAGATGCATATCGAATATTAAATACTAAAGGAATCCAATTTATAAAATCCCCTTCCGTCTGCAGACGAATTTTTATAAAAAAAGCTCGCTTTCTGAAAATTTGGTCAGAGGAGTGAAAAACTGCAGAAAAAACTCCTGAGCGCAGCCGGTGACCGAGAGACGAGTTTATTGAAGTACCATTTGCTGCATAATCGTTGTAACACCATTACGCCAGGCTTGGGTGCTACAAAAAATTTTTTTTTTTAATTCACTGAAAATGTCTACTGCAAAATTTGAAGCTAAACTACCGAAAAATTTGATTTTATAGGTACAGATGAAATTTTCAGGAAACTTACACTTTTTGAATCATGCTGCAAATATTGTTATGGATTGCATGTGCAATGTTTGATTGATCCACTTCCCGAGTGCAGAATTTTCGGACCAAATCTTGCGATAATTGAAACATCCTAGAATCATCTCGGCATTGTTGGGCTTTTTCAATATATTCTATGGTATTAGAGTTTAAGTACTCCAAGAGATAATAATCTCGCAATGGATTCGGCGGAGCATATAAACCTCGTACATGGCAAAATCTTTTGTACGTGTTTGAAGTAAGAATTACGTAAATAGGTTCCTGTACACGCAAGGTTTGGGGGGGTTGACCCAAAATGTTGCCAGAATAACCTGTTCATTTTAAAATTACAGTTTAAAAAATTTCTGTTAAAAACTTCGACTTCATGTATTGGAAGTTTATTTCCGAAATTTAAGTTAACGCTAAAATAGGGGAAGGTGGGGCGCAACGGAACAGACGGGTAAAATAGAACGCTGGTATATCTGGAAAAATATTCACACTTCAAGTTTGATATTAATTTATTAAATAAAAATAAGTTTAATGAGTAGAGGTAAGTGCAAAAAGAATTGATATTTTATGTAAATTGTATCAGAAAGTAGTTGCAAATTTTTATTACTTCAGAACTCAGGAATGGTGTGATTTTCGAGAGAAAATAAAGTACTAATAATGTTCTTATCCCATTTTCTCTTACAAGAATTTCAAAAAATAATGTTTTAATTTTCTGATCTTGGCATTAAATTTAATTATAAATTATTTTGAAAAGAAAATTACGGATTTCAAATAAAATTATCGATGGGGGCGAGATGCAACAAGCTGAATGGGGCGGAATGGAACACCGGAACGCCCGCCAACTTCACCTGTCGCAACCAAGGTCAGTGTAGCAGGTCGCCCCACAGTGGTCTGGAATAGGAATTTACTGTTCAGAATCGCCCACAGGTCGTATTTCATAATCGATTTAAAAGTTTTTTTTTAGAAATGCTCAGCAATTAATTTTTAAGAAAATTGTGGTTTGTTTTTTTCAATTTCTTTCACAGAGTAACAATATATAATCAAATATAGTGACAAAATTGACCATTTTAGCTTTGTGAATTTTTATCTCAAGAAAAAATGCAGATAGAAACTCACTATCAGCCGGATTTATTGCACATGCATTCATAGAACATGATTAATTTTAATAATATTTAACTTAATTATTATAAACAATTTCTATAAACAAATTCTTTATAAACGAGTTTTTCTCATAGCTGAATTGATTTTTCTGAACAAAAGTGATTCACAATTGTCTTTAAAGCCATTTATATACTTTAAGATTTATCAAACATAAACAATATAGATTGTTTATAACAATTTAGTTAAACAAGTCTCCTAATCGGCCGTTTCCTCGTAGAAAATAATGTTTTTTTCTTCAATAATTATTTGAGTGACATTTATTGCGGTGACTAACCAACGAAATTAAATAAAGAATAATTTATATGATTGTTATAAACAATTTTTCTGACAAAACTATGATTTATTTTTTTTACATGCAAAAAGGACGGGTTTACACTGAAATTATCCGACAATAAACTAACAGTGATTCCAAAATTGGATATGGGACATTAAATAATAATTTGCGTAATTGTTAATAATAATTTCTGTAACAAACTCTCCATAGCAATAACGCTGTACTTGCGTTTTTAGAAGTCACCTATTTTTCATTTGTTTTATGCTTGATCAAGAACTCGATGAACTAATAGAACAATTCGAATCTAAAAATGATTCGAGTTCTGAATCGTAATTTATTTATTTTAAGTTTTTTGTAATAATCTCATTATTATTATAAGTATCTATTTTTTTCATTGATTCAATAACACAAATATGATTATCACAAAAATTATTGAAGAAAAAATAACTTTTCTACGACCAACCGCAGATTGTCACGCATTGTTTTAAAATTGTTATTAACAATTACGCAAATTATTATTTAATGTCCCATATCCAATTTTGGAATCACTGTTAGTTTACTGTCGGATAATTTGAGTGGAAAATCGTCCTTTTTGCATGTAAAGAAAATAAATCATAGTTTTGTTAAAAAAATTGTTTATAACAATCATATAAATTATTCTTTATTTAATTTTGTTGGCTATTCACCGCAATAAATATCACTCTAATAATTATTGAAGAGAAAAACATTTTTTTCTACGAGGAAACGGCCGAATAGGAGACTTGTTTAACTAAATTGTTATAAAAAATCTATATTATTTATGTTTGATAAAGCTTAGAGTATATAAATGGCTTTAAAGACAATTGTGTATCACTTTTGTTCAGAAGAATCAATTCAGCTATGAGAAAAACTCGTTCATAAAGAATTTGTTTATAGAAATGTTTATAAAAACAATAGTTGTTAACTCATGCTAATTTTTTTGTTACAAATTATGACTCTTATGAAAAATATTAGCAACTAGCGTGAAATAAACGATTTTTCTATGATAAAAAAACACTAAGAAAAATTTGTTTATAAAAATTGTTTATAATAATTAAGTTAAATATAATTAAAATTAATTATGTTCCAAGAAAGCATGTGCAGTAATTCCGGCTGATAGTGAGTTTCTATCTTTTTTTTTTTCTTGAGATAAAAATTCACAAAGCCAAAATGGTCAATTTTGTCACTATATTTGTTTATATATGTTTGAAATGCGAAATTATAAAAGGAAGACTGGTAGTAGGTTATGTTCTGCCTAAAATAGGAACTCACGAAATTGATCAAATGTACGGAATTTATGGAATTCAAGAAATTTTGAAATTCATGGAATCCACGGAATTCATGAAAATCACAGAATTATTGGAATTAATAGAATTTGTGCTGTCATTCGTGATATTCACATAATTAATGAAATTCAAGAAATTAATGGAATTTCTGTAATTCATAGGATTCATGGAACTCAAGTAATTCAAGGAATTCGAAGAATTTACAGAATTCACAGAATTCACCGAATTAAAGGAATTCACCGAATTAAAGGAATTTGCAGAATTCAAGGAATTTACAGAATTCAAGGAATTTACAGAATTCAAGGAATTCACCGAATTAAAGGAATTCACCGAATTAAAGGAATTTGCAGAATTCAAGGAATTTACAGAATTCAAGGAATTTACAGAATTCAAGGAATTTAAGGAATGCACAGAATCCAGGGGATTCACTGAATTCACAGAATTCACGGAATGCATGAAATTAAAGGAATTCAAGGAATTCAAGGAATTCACCGAATTCAATGAGTTGACAGAATTGAAGGAATTCACGGAATGACAGGAATTTGCGATGGCATTTATAAAATTATTGGAATTTACATAGTTCAAGGAGTTTAAGGAACGCACAGATTCCAGAGGATTCACTGAATTCACAGAATTCACGGAATTCATGAAATTCATGAAATTCATGAAATTCATGGAATTCATGAAATTCATGGAACTCAAGGAATTTACAGAATTCAAGGAGTTGAAAGAATTGAAGGAATTCATGGAATGACAGGAATTTGCGATGGCATTTATAAAATGATTGGAATTTATGCAATTCAAGGAATTTATGGAATTCAAGGAATTCGTGGAATTTAAGAAATTCCAGGAATAGCGAAATTAATTGAATTCATGGAATTGAAGGTATTCACGGAATTTCTATTGTTCATGGGATTCATGGAATTAATGGAATTGAAAGAATTCAAGGAATTCACTAATTTCACGGAATTAACAGAATTCAAGGAATTTACGGAATTTTGGAATTTACGGAATTTTGGAATACATAACATTCACAGAAGTCACGGAATTCCACTTATTCCGTAAATTTCCTGACTTCCATGAATTATCGAACTCCATAAATTGCGTGAATTCTATAAATTCCCTAAATTCCTGAAATTCCGGGCATTCAATTAATTCTTTGGATCTTATGAGTTCCTTGTTTTCCGTGCAGACCGTGAATTTCTCGAATTCCGTGAATACCTCATTTCCTGTGAATTCCGAAAATTGTAAAAATTACGTGAATTCCCTGATTTTCTTGAATTTCGTGAATTCCATGAATTCTTTGAATCTCGCGATTTCCTTGTATCTTGTGTGTAGTGTTAATTTCTTGCGTAACGTGAATTCCGTCAGTTCCTTGAAATCTGCAAATTCTGTTATATCCATGAAATCCCTGAATTCTGGGAGTTATATGAATTTCGTAAATTTTTAAGATTCTGTCATTTCTGTGAATTCCACGAATTCAAGAAATTCATTGAATTCACGGTATGCAAGAAATTGAAGAATTCATCGAATTCATGGATTTCAAGGAATTTATGGAATTCATCTAATTCATGGATTTCAAGGAATTTATGGAATTCGAGAATTCATGGAATTCATGAAATTAATTAGATTGGCAATATTCATGAGATACGCGGAATTAATGGAAATTGGAAATCACAGAATTCATGGATTTCGCGGAATTGACCTAATTCGTGAAAATTCAAGGAAATCGCGGAATTCATGGAATTCACGGAACTCAGGGAATTTATAGAATTCAATGATTCGATGAAATTCTGTGAAATCGCGGAATTCACGGAATATGAATTCAGCGGATTTCATAAATTCCGCGAATTCCATGAATTCCTAAATTCCTTGAATTCCGTGAGTTCCATCAATTACGTGAATTCCATTAATACCGCGAATTCCATAAATTAAGCGTATTCCGTAAATTCCATAAATTACATGAATTTCGTGTATTCCGAAAACTTTGCGAATTCCTTATTATTATTATTATTATTACACCATTAAGCCATTTCCCTTTCGGGGTAGGCGTGACTCACTCGGCAGGGGAAAGGAGTATTGTGTGGAAGGGATAGAGA
>NC_046665.1:117332743-117351696 GCF_010883055.1 Belonocnema kinseyi | reverse complement strand
TACACTTGTTTCGTTAGTCGTTCATTTGGCATTCTCTCAACATGTCCGAACCATCTTGACCGATTTCTTTCCCATGTGTCTACTAGCGTCTCTTCTGCACCAGATTCTTTCAGAATTATCTCGTTACTTACTTAGTCCATTAGGGTTTTCCCGCTTATTATGCGCATGAATCTCATGTCAATTGCGTTAATTTTACTCTTATCTTTTTCTTGATAAGTCCATGTCTCGCTACCGTATAGTACAGTCGGTACAAATATAGAATTATGTATTGCCATTTTAGCTTTTTCCTTGATTTCTATAAATTTAGAAATACTTTAATTCCACGAATTCCGTGAATTCTGGGATTTTCGTGAATTTCTTAAATTCCATGAATTCCATAAATTCGTTGAATTTCATAAATTCCGTGAATTCTATCAAATTCGTAAGTTTCTTGGATTCCATAGATTTCGTGAATACTTTCATTTCCATAAATCCCTTGAACCCTGTGAATTCATTTAATTATGTGAATTCCTTCATTTCGTGAATTCCGTGAATTCCTTGAATTCCGTTAATTGCATGAGTGCGCAATTTTCGTCTTATAAATGCTATAATACATGTTTTAGAATGCTGAATGGTGACCTGGCCATTTCCATGACTTACAATACATGTATTGCAATATCGTCATTCCAATACCATGTTTGCAATTTTACCTTACGCTTGTATGGTAGAAGTCTTGAAAAAGTTTTGTATAATTGCAAAATTTTCTAACAGTGTAGGGCATGAGTGATGAAATCTTTACAAGTATAAAATAGTAAACAATTAAAACAATATTAAAAAGATTAAATACACTCTCGCCATTTCTGTCATTTTAAACTTTGTATGTACACCTTACTCTCGGTTTAGGACCAGTGTTGGGGATGCCTGAAAATATCCTTGTTCATTAATCAAGAAACTCGAAATGTATACAGTCAGGACCACCTGAACCGTTTCGAATTGAAATTCATAATATCGCGCAATATACTCTACTGTGGAAATTATAGGTATACATAATCTGAGGGCTCCTAAACCGAGAGTCGGGGTGTAATACATATTGGTCTCGCTGAGACATTCTGCGACTTATGGTATAAACTTATCTGATTTCAAATAACTATTCTCTGATAACTATTTATTTGTTAAAATTTTCTCAACAGTTATATTAGTGTTGAAATAAGATTCTGAAAGAATGAATTCAGTGAATGCATGTAAAGTAAAAAATGACGCGTACTATTATCAGGGATTGTTCACATATTGCGTGACCTCCCATCCCCTAACTGTAGTTACGTGACATTCTTTTTATTAATTTCAAATACTTAATAAATGTCTTCTAAATAAAAATAAGTTTTTTAAGATAAAGCGCGTTATAGAAATAAATAAATAAATTATTTTGATGTAACACAACAATACTTTATAAATATTTTTTTAGGCACAGCAATATTGAAATTACTTGCAAGGAAGGAAGTATTATCATTTTGTTTTAAATTATATAAATAGAAATTTTATAATTTTTATGAGACAATTGGGAAATATTTTTGAATATTTCAGATATGTCAAAAAATAATCTACGAAATTTAAAAAATTTCATTTTGCAGGATGTTACAAACAATTAGGGATAATTCGAGGCTTTTTAAACCATATTTAGGAATTTTAGAAGTTTTGAAGAAATAATAAATATTCGATAAATTTTCGGAAATGCTTCCAAGCTTTGAAAAATTTTAAATCGATGCAAAACTTCTCAGGTTCCTACAAATATTTTTAGATGACCTAGATTGTTCTTGAAATTTTGAAAAATTATTCAAAATGTAAACAAATTACATAAAAATCTTCAAATATTTCCTAGGAGTTTGAAAAAAATTAGAAAAGGTTTTTGAATATTTCAGATATTTAAAAAAAACTAGAAGATTAAAAAAAATTATTTTACAGTATTTTACAAAACAAATATTTTATGAATGCTCGGAAATGCTTCCAATTCATAAAATATTTTAAATCTATTCAATACCTCTGTAATTCTTGCAAATACTTCAGCTGACTCGATTTAAAAAAAAAATTTTAATTATTTAAAATGTAAAAAATTTTTTAAAAGTCTTTCAAGTTTTTCTACAAATCTTATTAAAAATTATTTATTTACTTGAAAATTTTCAAAGTCCTTTTAATTAGGGGCATGTGATACTTTGCCATATGAGTATTTAGTTTTCCACACTTTTTATCCACAATTTTTAATTCGTTAGAAAAATTTTACTGTCCATACGTTCGCGTTCGTTGCGTCTGTTTTTTTTTTATATATATAAACTTTAACATAAATCTTAATTTTTTTAAATCTTCCACAGTTTTACAAACCCTTATTTTCCTCAAATCTTCACAATATTTACGAAAGTTAATGTTTTCTTCGTATTTTTAATGCTATCAAATTGATAAAATTTGCTTTAAATTCTTCTATTCTGTTTCGAAAATTAAGGAAATATTTGGACATTTTTCGAAATCTTTTTCAGTTTTCTCTTAAAGTCAAGTTTTCAAATTAAAAAATCTAAAGAAACTGTTTTATGAACCTAAATAATTATATTATTATCATACTTTTTTATACAAAAAGCCATACTTGTTTATACAAAAAATCATTTTCTACAAAAAGAATTAAATTTCCAATCCAAAAAACGAATTTTTTCTACCAAAAAGGATGAATTTTTATCAAAATAGTGGAATTCTTGACCGGCTTTTTAACAAAGTTTTAAAATTTTCAACAAAATAATTGAATTTTTAACATAATAGTTTAATTTTCATCCTAAAAAGATTAATTCTTAACAAAAAGTGTTATAATTTATATTTAAAAAAAAAACAGAACTGTAAAACCAAAAAAAAAAACAAATTTTCAGCAAATTAAGATTTTTCCCTTAAGAAATAAATAAAAATTTATCCAATTGTAGAACTTTAAAGCCAAAAAACGAATTTTCTCTACAAAAGGTGAGTTTTCAAACAAAAAATATGGATTCAGCAAAAAATTAATTTTTAGGTGATGCATTTTTACCAAGAAAGTGAACAGAAGAAAATAGTTAAATCTTTAAAAAAATTACATATCAAATTTAAAAAAAATTAGAAATAAAGTTTAATTATATTTTTTTTAACTTTTGTACAAAATAGTGGAGAACTCAAGCAAAAAAGAATAATTTTTTGAATCAAAAAGATAAAGTTTCAAAGAAAAATAGTTGAGTTCTCTTATAAGAAAGATTTCAGTTGACTTTCCACGATGAATTTTTATTTAAGACAAAAAAAATCATTTTCAAGAAAAAGAGTTGAATTTTCAATCAAAAATCCGTTTCTACTAAATTTTCTTCTAAATAGTCGAATTTTTACCAAAAAGTATTTCTTTTTACACGATTGTTGTATTTTCAACCAAACAGTTGCACTTTTGTCAAATTTTTAAATCAAAAAGACAAATATTCCGAAAAAATAGTCTTTATCCAAAAAACGAATTTGCAAAAATTGCGCTCTGACGTAATTTAAGTATGATCCCTCGACTGAGCATTCAATAAACAATATTGTTCATTTTATTTTATTATGAAACAAATTGACGTATTATGCATAATGATCATTAATCATAAAATAAAAATAAATAAATTGAATAATAATAATTTTATATAAACGATAATTTTAAATTTATATTTTTTTACTCACAAATAATCAACAAAGATAACAGAGAAATGGAGAACTTCATTTTTTACTGTTTCTTCAGTATAAGCGAGATAATTCGTATACAGAGCGAAATAATTTTTAATTTAAGAATTGACTTACAAATTTTTAGAAACTTTTATATGCCTTTCTGAGGTAACCAATCAGAGAAATAAAATCCACGAATAAACAGTGATAAAACGTCAGCCCCTTAATTTCTGATGAAATTAAAAAAAATTACATGACATCTACATACAAAGTAGATGTGTTGACTATAAAAGTGATTTTTTTATACCAGAATTCATGGCATTAAAGTTCATAGAAATATTGCGCACATTTTAATAAAAATAAGTATGAGTTATAATGTTAAATCGTAAATTTCGACATAAAAGACAGATAAGATAATAGAAAATCCGCCAGATTAGATTTTTATTTTTAAATTTCTTAAGCGTTTTATACAATTTATAGTAATTTATTGACGATAATGATAATATTTTTCCATTTTAAAAATGAAAGAATTTTGGATTAAGAATTTTGTACAATTTCTAGAATAAATGAATCTTTAATTTTCAGTTCTTAAAATTCGCGAATTTTGAATTGCGAATCTTCACTTTTTTGCCTATTCCCCTCTTTTTTCCCTTTTTTAAAAAAAGAATTGATCTTTTTCCTCTGTTTAAATTTTTACCCTTTTTGGTGAAGAATTCATATCCTTCGGTTAAAACTTTGGTTCTTTTCTTGAAAATTTAACTAGTTAGTTAAAAAGTAAATTTTTTTAGAAAATTAGACTCCTTGGTTAAGAGTTAAACTGCTTGAAAAGAATTTTTTGTTTGAAAATTAATGTTCTAACTGAAATTTTAACTGTTTCATTTTAGGCTTATATTTAATATTTTTAGTTTAAAGTTCAACTATTTAATTAAGAATTCGTGTTTTTCAGTAGAAAATAAATAATCTTTGTTAAAAATGTATTTCCTTAAAATCAAAGGTTCTAGCCGGGTAAGCATGGCAAATCGGCCCCCACTCGTATCAGACTGCAATTTATGTCAAATGTTCCTCCTGAAGTAGCAAAAAACTTCTAAGAATTTCAACCTTAAAATTGCATTTTTATGGAACTTTCGAGGGGAAAGGAAAACAAACAAAGTGAATTTTCTCGAAAACTGCTTGACCGATTTTAATGAACAAAATATATGTTATGGAGACTGATAAGACAATTTTTCAGAAAATTCAGGGGAATTCTATCACCAAAATAACAAGTTAAAAAAAAAGTTCCAATGCCCTGAAATTTTTTTTAAGATGATGTTTTTGACCTGCATCACCCGGCTTTTCACAAAAAAATCTATACATCGCCTAGATTAACATATTTTTCCCCCGAACTGATCAGAATGGTGTGCTATAGTTAAAAAAAATAATATCAGATTTTCATAGTATACTTCAGAACGTCTTATCCACTGTAAAGATTATGTTATGAATGGGAAACGAACGAGCCCAGTCTGAAGTTCCGCACCTTGCCTAGACTCGGCTCCTTTGTTGCAGGGAACCGACGCATAGAGTGAAGTAGTGGGAGAGCGCGTGAATGCCGGGCATAACCCACGCTCTCCCATCGGTTACCCTTACCCGTACAGAGATCTCGGTCTGGCCCCGATCGGAGCCAGCCAAGTCCAGATCGGGTCCCGATCGGGAATTCTGGTCGGGGCCAGGTCGCGGATGAAACACACGCCCAAATCGGGGCCAGGTCGAGATCTCTGTACGGGTAAGGGTAACCGGTGGGAGAGTGGATTAATATAAGTAAACTCGAAAGTATCGAATGGTCCTCTCCTTTCGAAGGCCACCTTAATATTTTGAATTTCCTATTAAGTTATTTCTGGTTATTTTAAATATTATTTACAGAATATGCATTTAATTAACTTTTATTACTATTAATTAATTTCGACCTAATGGACGTTTTTATAAGTTGAAATGTCATTGTTTATAATGAAAAAGAAAAAAAACCTTGTTTATCATTTTAAACTTCGCGCGAAACCAATTAGATGCCGAATGCGACGCATGCGCAGTTGAGTAACTGGCTATTGCTGGAATGTTATGAAAATTTGTCCTTAAGGTATTTCTGTAATAAATTTATTATTAATACAGAATCAAAGTTTCAATAACATAATCGATTGTATCACATATTTTACCCTTATAATTTAAAAACATTATAATTTTGTGCATACTGCAATTCATTTCTTGTCATTTCTTTAAAAATTATACAACTAAAAATTATTCGTACCGAACTTCCATCTTATTTATTTAAAAAAAAATTTAATCACTTCAAATGGAAAAATGTTTAGTTACAAATTTTCATTTTTTTATTTTGAAAACGGCCACCCTAAATTTATACTGTTGGGATATTTAATAATCCACAGGGAACAGGCCTGCTCCCTTTTTTTCTTTTTTTTTCAAGATCTAAATTTTTCCCCTATTTTAAAGAAACTCTCCTTTTCCCCTTTTTATCGTTTTTTTGTTTAAATAAGAACTGAACTGATATAAGCCTATAATAAAATCCATAATTTTTTTTGTTTAATGTTTATTCATGCTTGTTGAAAAGTTTAATACTTTATCAATGGTTTCGAATTCATCTATTTTTTTTTAACTTTAAATATTTATTCTTTTTGGTTGAATATTTTGTGTTAAATTCTACTCTTTTTTATTAAAAATTCAAATCTGTTGTGGTTAAAATATTAACTGCTACATTTTTCGTTCACAATTTATCTTTCTTTAGTATAAAAATTTAATTACTTTATTAAAAGTTAAATTTTTTGTTTAAGAATTAATCTTTTTAACTGAAGATTTAACTATTTTGGTTAAATATTTTATTATCTTATTTAAAAATGCATCACCTTTTGAAGACATACATATTTTTTAAATTATTTTTTTTGTATGAAAATGTATTTTGTTGAAAATTCGTTCTTTATTCGTAAAAAGTACATTTTTTGGTTCGAAATTATGTTTTTGGATAAATATTCATCATTTTAGCAAAAATTTATCTGCTTGGTGCACAATGTAACTGTTGAAAATTCATTTTTCTATTTGTCAAACAATAGATTTTGTAAATTAAAATTTAACTTCTGTTTAATTAATTTTTTAAATTCAAAATTCAACTACGTCCTTTAAGTTAAACTGTTTTAAACTATTAATGCAGCCGGGAAGATTTTTTTTTCTAAAAATACAATTTTCAATATTGTTTCCCACAAAATTTAAATCTGAAAAAATAAATAGTCTACCATTTTTTCTTAGTCATCGGTGTCAATTATATGGGATCAAAATAGTTATGTAAAAAAAAATATTTTTTCACCAAAAATGAAATCAAATTTTTGTGTGGATTTTTTGCGCCCCTTTTTTAATTTTTATTCATTTTAGAAATAATGCGCTATTTATGTAAAAAATCATTTCAATTCAATAGACCATTTGGGAATTTTGGTATTTTTTGTGAAAATAGACTTTTTATGTTTTTTTAAAACTCGTCTCCTTTCTAGTAACTTTCAACTGTTGTCAATTTTCTGACGGAAATTAATCAAAAGCTGTGCCACTTAAAAAATTAGTATTGTTTTAAAAAATATGCGTCAAAGTTCAAATACTTTTAACTTCGTTAACAATTTTTCCTCTAAATGGGAAAAATAGGTGTCGCCTTAAATCTTATAGAAGACAGCATATTTCGTCGCTGAGAGATTCTGGTACTTAAATTCTATGTCTATGCCTATGCTATGGCTATGTCTATCTATGGCTATGTGTATCTATTTCTATGTCTGTCTATGTCTATCTATGTCTATGTTTGTTTATGTATGTCTATGTCTATCTATGTATATGCCTATCTATGCCTATCTATGTCTATCTATGTCTATGTCTACCTATGTCTATGTCTATCTAGGTCTATTTCTATCTATGGCTATGTCTATCTATGTCTATTTATATCTATGTCTATGTCTATTTATGTCTATGTCTATGACTCTGTGTGTATTTCTATGCCTATGCCTATGTATGTATCTGATGTCTTTGTCTACTTTGATTACAAATTCTACTATTTCCTTAAAAATATTATTATTTTGTTCGAAATTCAACTATTTTGTTAAACGAAGATGATATATTTATAGTTTGTAGGTAACGGTAAAAAAATGTTTTGAAAGATTTTGATCATGTATTATTCAAAATGTTTTCCAAAAAGATATAAAATAATCAATAAAAATCGACTAAAAGAGAATTTAGTTTGAAGAACGTTAACATTTTATTTTTGAAAAAGTTTGTTTTAAATTTCATTAAATATATGAAGAACATGTTTTATAAGATTACAAGAAAAATTGTTCTTCGTCTCTAAAATTGAAGAAATATAATTTTTAACAATTCAAAATATTATATTTCTCCAAAACAAAGCAAAATAGGAATATCAATTGATTTCAACCATAGACATCAATGACACATTTACATACAATTTTTTTAATTAGTATATTATTTTTTCATTAACAATATGTCAAAAAATTAATATTTGAAAAAAAATGCTCATTGAAATTTTGAAACTGAGTTAAAAAAAAATTTCATACATTTTGTGTAATGAAAAAAGCAGAACCTGGTCAATCTTTCGAATTTCATTGTTGTCTCCTGAAATCATTCAAAATCCTTTGAAATCCCGTGCCTTATTTTCAAATATTTCGAATCTGTTCAGATTCCTTAGCATCTTTTCAAGTCCTTTTTTAATTGTTTTTAATTTCTAAAATTCCTTAAAACTCCTTCGAAATGCATCAGTATCTCTTGAAAAATTTTTTAACCTTGTAAAATCTCTGGTATTCGTATTAATAAGGTTCCTCAAGTTACCTTAGTGTCCCACAAAATTTGGTAAAATCCTTGAAAATTTGAGATTTTTTTTGAATTTGTACTATGTAATTTCTTCAAACTGAAAATATTTTGAAGCTCCCTGAAGTTCTATAAAATCCCTAGAAAGTTTTGAAAAACGCGTTAAATTCGGCGAAAATTTTGTAACTATTTGAAATACTTTTTAGTCCTTAGAAATACCTTAAAATCCTTTCTAATTTATTTATTTGATTTTAAATCACTCCAAAATTAAATCTTTCGAAAATCCTCGAAATCTTGTTTACAGTAAAAATTATTAATATATTTTTGATATATTGAGTAAAAATTTAAAGACTTACGTAAGAAGGGTGGGGGTATTTCAATTTTTAAGCTGAGATCTAAAT
This sequence comes from Belonocnema kinseyi, assembly GCF_010883055.1. Lineage (NCBI taxonomy): Eukaryota > Metazoa > Arthropoda > Insecta > Hymenoptera > Cynipidae > Belonocnema > Belonocnema kinseyi. The sequence continues at coordinate 117,342,802 of NC_046665.1, read as the reverse complement.
ATATAGTTCCTCACCTAAAACAAAACAAAAATATAAAGATTACTCACATTATCGTGACATAAAGTGCACAAATATTTAAATTAATATTAAAAATATGGAACTCCTGGGATCTAAATTAATTAAAAATATAAGTAATTTGAATGAACTGGTCACAATTTTATGTAGCATATTAAATTTAATTTAGTATAATTCTAAAAATAATAGGTGATAATGACTTTGTGAAGCTCCTCGCCTGGTGTGCTTGCTAGAGAGATTGATCAGCGACTTGGGTCGGAGCAGTGTTGCGGAACAAACTTTTTATGTAGCTAAACAACTCGGAAATTTTAGATTAATATTAAAATCTATACTCCCTCCCCCCACTTATACCGCCTTACCCTGAAAGGAATTTAGATTAATAATTTAATAATAGTAATAATACATTTTAGAGCGATTTTAGGTTAGAAACATTAAAAATAAAACGATTAACCGATAATAAATGCTTGTTGAAATTAAATTCTGAGAATTAAGAACAAGAAAATAACTACTATCACCTTGTTTTTAAATTTATGTAAATATAATTTTCATAAGATTATTTAGAAGATTTTAAAGAAATTTTTTATAATGTTGGATTGTACAAAATATTATGAAAAATTCGATTCCTTTTAAAAGTTGTTTAGAACTTTTAGAAGGTAGGAAGGAATCAAGAAATATTTGATAAATTTTCGAAGATTTTTTCGAGTTTCCAAATATTTGTAATCTATTTAAAACGTCTTAATTTCCTGAAAATATTTTTAACTGACAATAATTTTTCTCAAAATTGTCAAATATTATTCCAAACTTAAAAAAATTACCTTACAATCTTCTTAATTTTCCAAGCAATTTTAAGAAAAATTGTTTATTCTCTTGAAAACTTTTGACATTCTTTGAAATTGTACTAAATATTTCTTGAGAAAACCTGATTCTTGTTCTTTTTTATTTTGAAATCTTACCAAATTGAAACCTTTTGTTTTAAAATCTTCTAAACTATTTTTAGAAATTTTAGGAAATCGTTTGTTGTGTTTAAAAACCTTTTTCAATTTTCTCTTAAAGTTAATTTCCCAAAATAAAAAATTATTTGTAATTGTCACACGAATATAAGAAACCAAATTTTTTTAATCTTGTCAGACCTTCTAAACCTTTTAATTTCTAAAAATTATTCAAAGTTTTCCTGAATTTTTTATTTATTCTGCAAAATTTAAAAAATTTCCTTAAAATCTTTTCGATTCGATAATATTTTTAAATAATGTCTGTATGTCTGTATGTCTGTGAACACGATAACTTTTGAAAAAATTAACCTATTAGATTGGCCTTTGGTACACTCGTTTAGTGTCCTAAACTAAAGGTCAAGTTCTTTAGCTAGTCATTTTGGATAAAAATTCGAAAAGTGGGCGTATTTTGAAAGTTTTTGAGACCATATTTTTTCATGATTCAAAAATTCTCTGTACCCTTGTTCATAACACTTGGAAAGTAAAAGGTTAATTTTCGAAAGCCCTACAAGATTATCATAACAACTTTTTGAATTTTTTTGAAAAGGTAGTTTCAATTTTAATCGTGAATAACAACATTTAAAAATTTTTAAATACATTTTTGGTAAAATGACACAAGATATAAGAGAAAGGTTGTTTGACCAAAAAAAAAAACAATTTTAAAAAAAAATAACTTCTTGATAAAACGCGTGGTTTTCGTTTTAATCGTAAAAAATAAGATTATAAATAATGCAATTGATTGTTTGAAGAAATGGCAGAAGAAAAATTAAAATGTTTATAAGGGCGTATGTTCCAAAACGTAGCTACAAAATTCCCTTCATCTATTTTTTTATATGACAGACCGTTTTTTTAAACTTTTAGAATACCAAAATTTACCAAAATTTAAAACATGAAAAATAAACCAAAATTATTATTAAATTAATTATTATTCAAAATAAATATAATATTTTTTAAAAATACTGAAATGTACAATTTTCAATTAGTTTAGAAAAATTTTAATATAACATTTCGAAAAGAAACTTATTTAAACTAACCACTTTCAAAATAAATCAGTCCTACATTTTGTAGAATCATAATTAAGTAAGTTCAAAAATGAGTTTGAAATAAATTAGGGAAAAATTAAAGAAACTTCAAAAGAATTTGATCAAATGTCTTCAAATTTGGGGTGAGTTTTAAAGACTTCAAGATGAATGAAATAAAAACTTTATAGAATGAATAGAATTGAGTAAATTTAGAAGAATTTAAAAAAATTTAGGATAAACTAATAATAATTTAGGATGAATTCAAAATGAGTTGCAAAAAATATTTTCAATTTTTTTTTTAAACAGGACAATGAAATTTCCTCTGTTTCATACCAATGCAAGTTACGAATTATAATAATATACATTTATGGGAATGATATAAAATTTCAGGGATAAACTCGAAGTGCGAAGCACGAGATACGTGATGAGAATGTGTTCGTTAAAGTCGAAGGAGCTTTAACAAAAGAGAATTCACAATCATTAAATTACTGTTGTTGATACTTTTACCTTTAGTTTTAAATAGTCTGTGTAGAAAAGTCAAGCGCAGAACCAAACTTGACAAGATTCTTAAAATATCTTTACAAGTTTTAATTATTTTTAATGGTTTCAAACCTTTTTAATATCTCTTAAACTTACTCAAATTTTTTCTAAAATTATGTAATATGGCAAAATTGCAAAATTTTGCTTTAAAATCTTTCACACTTTTTAAAAATTGTAGGAAATAATTCAAAATGTTTTGTGATCTTTTTTCGGTTTTCTCTTGAAATTCCTTACAAAACAATCATTTAAACATTTTCCATGAATTTTAAGATTTTTTTTACACCCTGACAAAATTCAGTTTACCTAAAAATTTGTAAATCTTGAAAAAAAAAGTCTCAAAGTCTTCCATATTCTTTTAACTAACATTTTTAAATCTTTAAAACTCAAAATAATTCTTTTAAAATAAAACCGATAAAAGGTTCCAAATCTGAAAAATATGGTTCCAAGTAAAAAAAATGGAAAATGTTCAAAATTATACACCAAGATTGATTAGAAAACTATCTGACAATAAAAAAACTTCCACAATCATTTGAGCAATTTACATACTTAATGGTTTAAATTTAATTTAATTTATTTATTTATATTTTTTTTAAATTTGTAATTAATTCCTCACCGATAACCCTACCAGAACCCAAAAAGGAATTTGGAATACCTGATATAAATCACAAAATATGGGGGCTTATAGAAAAAATGTCTGTTTTCTGAAAAATAGGGAAATTATAAAATTTTTTAGCAGTAATTTTAAATGTATATGATTCATACTCATAAATAGTCAACAGGAACAATAGAGGAATTATTGTAAATTTCATTCTTTACTGTTTCATTTTTTAGGAAAAGCGAGATAATTTTTGAAATTCAAGAAATTTAAATGAGATTAAAATAAAATTTAAAATCCCATTCAACGTCGAATAATTAGGTTAATGTGCAGAATTCTTGAAAGAAATCAAGAATCCAACGACAAAATTTTGATAATCACCATAAAATGTTCCTACTGCAATTTGAAAAAAATTCCCCTGAAAAGGAAAAGGAAAAAATTTCTTTTTTTTAACAAATATAAAAAAAGGTAAAGAAAAATGAGAAGGCAACCAACCAAATCCCCTTCATTCTATTTTTATTTCTTTCGTCTTTTTTATTTTTATTATAATCAAATCATAATAAAAAACATTTGTAAAAAATAATCACCAACGTTTTCGCAATTACAAAGTACCAAAAAAAAGGCAAAAAAATTCGAGCAGGCAGGAACAACAACGAAACTACGATGCTCTCTCCCTGGCTTGATTCTTGGGTGTCAGGGAGAGAGCATCGTGGTTTCGTTGCTGTTCTTGCCTGATCAATTTTTTTTGCCTTGCTGATTTTTTGTGTGAGTGCGAAAACGTTGGTGATTATTTTTTACAAATGTTTTTTTATTGTGATTTGATAATAATAAAAATAAAAAAGACAAAGGAAATAAGAAGAGAAGGAAGGGGATTTGGTTGGATGTCTTCTCATATTTCTTTCCTGTATTTTATTTTTGTTTAAAAAAGAAATTTTTTTCTTTTCCTTTTTAGGAAAATTATTATCTTCTTTCAAATTGCAATAGAAAAACTTTATGGTAATAAAATCTGCGAATAAACAAGGATAAAACATTTGCACCTTAATTTCTAGTAAAATTGCAAAACATATCACTGATACATAAAAATTAGATTTGTTGATAATAAAAACTTTTTTTTCTGTCAGAAGTCATAAAATTAAGAGTCCTATAAATATTGCACACACTTGTTCAACAATAAAAATTAAAAGTAACGTTATCCTCTTAATTTCAACATACACTCCAGATAAGATAAGGGAAACTCTGCTAAATCTGGTCTGAGTTTTTAAAATGTTTTCTACAATTTATTGTAAATTATGGAGAACAGTAATTTATGCTCTAGGCAAATTTTATCATTCACAAAATTTTCACGTTTTCCCCTATTTTCCTCTTTTCAATAGAATTTTCCTTTCTTCCCATTTATAAGAAACTTCCGATTTTTCTCATTTTTTTCTCCTAAATGTGAACGAGATTAATAGAACCCAATTTTATATTCCAATTTTTTTCCGGTTTTAATTATATTTATTTTTGTTCAAAAGTCTAATATTATATCTTTGGTTTTAAATTTCTTTGTTTTGGTTAAATATTCTATTATTTAGGTAAAAGTTAAATTATTAATTGAAAAATCAATTTTCGAATTTTTATGCTCACTAATTTTGTTTGGAACCATACCAAATAAATGCGTTTTTTTAAAAAGAAAAACGATATGATTATATATGCTCTGCAAGTCCCATAGAGTTTAACACGTATTTCCCATAAGAAAAAAAAACTTTTTTCGCAAGTTTTAATCAGAATTGTCAATATTAGGTGAATTAAGTTGAAACTCAATTATTCTCTTCACAACTATCCACAGAAAAAATTAAATATTACTTACGAAGTCCCACACCCATCAGTCTCTTTTACGGGGTTCGAGAAAATTCCATAAGTGAAAAGTGTGTTTTTTAATTTCTTATCTTTAATTGTGACTTTTTGTGGTTTTTTAAATGCAAATTGTTTATAATATATAAAATGCTATTTTCTGCTGGTTTCAAAGTTGCAGGTTTTTCTAGAAACAAATTTTCTACAAAGAAAATATTGTTATTATTGTTCTTAGAGAACATTATTATAAATAATACTCAATGGTTTAAACAAATATTTCTGTTAAATTTGATTTGTTTTTGCTTCGCACTAATTGAAGAGTTAAAAATAAGTAGTTATTTAAAATAATAATAAATTGTTTAAACAATTGATGTATGATATAATTGTTAGTGGAAAGTGGTATTTTTTGCATCAGAAACAATTTGTATTTTAAAAATCACGAAAAACCAAAATTAGTTTCAAAAACTAGCAAAACATAATTTTTACTTATGGTTTTTTTTTGGAACCCTATAAACAAGACTCGTGTGGGTGATACTTAAAAAGTATTTTCGGATTCGTATTTTATGGATAATTCTGAAAAAAAAATTTTCTTTTCAAACTATGAATAAAAAAAAATTAATATATAAAAAATATAAAGATTCAAATACCTGCTCAAAATTTAATAACATTTTTGAAAATTGATTTATTTTGTTGAAAGTTCATCTTTTTTAGTAGGACAAGAATCTTCCTGGAGGAAAAGTTCATATTTTTTATTAAAAATTTAACTATATGGATTCGAATGAATTTTTTTTTTTGAAAATTAAACTTTCTTCGTTGGAAATTAAATTTCCACCTCAAAATTGAATTATCCTTTTTTTTTACTGAAAATGTTTTCTTTGAGTTAAAAGTTTAACTCTTTTTTTTTGTTCGAAAATTCAACTGTTTTGATAAAAAATCGTTCTTTAAAATCAAAAATTTATCTTTTATGGTAGAAAGGTAATATTTCTCAGTTAAAAATAAACTTCTTTTTATTTAGGCGCATTAAAAAAAATTCGTCTTTTTGCCTTGAAAATTTAACCATTTGATTAAAATATCTGTTAGTTAAAAGATCTTTTTCGCGGTTGATGATTCTTCTTTTTTGTCGAACATTTGGTTGCAAACTTATTTCTCTGGTTAAATGTTCATTTTTGCATTAAAAATTCATCTCTTTGGTTGGATATTTTTAGCTGAAAATTTAACAATGCAATTTTTAATAAAAATTTGCTTTTTTTTGAAAATTTTACCGTTTTCGAAAAATTTGTCTTCTTAAAATCCAAATAATAAAAAATTAATCTATTTTCATAAAAATCAAATATTTAAAAGAAAATGGAACAATTTTATAGGAAATGAGCCTTTTTGTTGAAAATTCTTTTTTTGTTGTTGTTGAAGATTCACCATTTTGGTTGAAAATTTATTATTTCAGATAAAATTGATCTCCTTCATTGAAAATCTAACTATTTTGTAGGAAATTCACTTTTTCAAGAGGTGATTTCTAAATTTAAATTTAAAAAGTTGAAAAAGTATTTAACCTTCTGCTAAGATTCTGAATATGGAATTTTTGTAATAAAACATACACATAACATTTTAAGCTTTTATTATTCTGCAATTATTTAAGTTTTTACTTGTAGCGCTAAAAATTTCGAAGTTTAAAGTGAATTTAAATACATCACAAAAATTAAAATTTAAAGGACTTAAATCTCTTAAAGCCTATACCGTCTGCAGCCGGACTTTTATTGGAAGCACCCGCATATGTCGAAAATTTTGGCCAGAGGAGTGAAAAACTGCAGAAAAAACTCCTAAGTACAGCCGGTTACCATTGATCAGCAGGATAGTTCAGAAAAGCTGTGTACGGTTTACTCTGACGCCAGATATTAGTTCTAGAAAAGAAGAAAATTGTTTTTAAAAATTCACTCAAAAAATGAACTGTAAACTTTTGGAATTAAATATTCAAAACTTAAATTTTAAAGATACGAATGGAATTTTCAAGGAAACTCACAATCTATTGATCACGTTGCAAATCTTTTTACCAATGTCTTCTGAAAATTTTGATTCATCTGCTTTCGGATCGCAGATTTTTTTACCAATTCTTAGGATAATGACTTTATGTTTTCATCTTTCCGGCACCCTTTCACTTTGTCAAAACTTTTTTTGTCGCCAGGATTAACGTAGTCTTTGTTATGATAATCCTGTAATGCTTCCGCCTCATGATACCTGTTAATTATAAAATTAAGTTATGAGGGATCAAATCTTTAGCACTATGTCAAAAGGTCCCGAATCTGAAAAAGTTGATAAAAACTATTAAAAAATGTTTTAAAATTTACAAAACTATATGCCAAGATTTATTAGGAAAGTATGTGGCAATAAAGAAACTGCAAAAAAAACTAACTGCAATTCCGAACTAACAACCATTAGTTAAATTTAAACATTATCGCAAATTTGAACTTCATTCGACCTTGCCATGACCTTCATGAAAATATCATTTTTTAACGTAAAATTTTGTGCTCTTTTTAAATCTGGGGTCAAAAATAGGGGTTTTTATTTAAAAAAATCATTTTGAACTTCAAATTACCTTGAAAATTGAATTCAGGGTCAAATTAATTGGTACCAGTAGAGGATTTTTCTGCCTCTAATAACTTTTGTCCGAAACATTTCGTTGTTTCCAACTTCAATTCCGAGCTAACACCCATTTTTTAAACATTATCGCAAATTTGACCTTCATTCGACCTTGGCATGACCCTCATAAAAATATTATTTTGAACGTACAATTTCCCGCTCTTTTCAAATCTGGGGTCAAAAATAGGGGTTCTTATTTTAAAAAATCATTTGGAAGTTCAAATTACCTTGAAAATTGAATTCAAGGTCAATGAAATTAGTACCAGTAGAGGATTTTTCTGCCATTAATAATTTTTGTCCGAAACATTTCGCTGTTTCCAACCTCAATTCCGAGCTAACACCCATTTTTTAAATATTATCCCAAATTTGACCTTCATTCGACCTTGGAATGAACCTCATAAAAATATTATTTTGAACGTACGATTTCCCGCTCGTTTTTAATCTGGGGTCAAAAATAGGGTTTCCCATTTCAAAAAATCAATTTGAAGTTCAATAACCCTTGAAAATCGAATTCAAGGTTAAGGTCATTGGTACCGTTTATATCTTTTTTTTAAATGTTGCTAGAGGTCAGGTAATTCCAGAAAGTCAGGGAATATGTCAGGAAAAACCTGACGGAGTTTGGGAATCTTCGATAAACTAAAGTTGAAGTTAATTTTATTATTATGGTTAACAATCAAAAATATTTGGTTAAAAATTTACCTTTTTTGGTCGAACCAAACTATTTTTGGAATAAAATTAAAATACTTTTCGGTTGAAATATCAAATAACGAGTTTTTCGTTAGGAATTCATCTTTTTTGGTTCAAAATTATTATTCTTTAAAAATTGATTTTTTTTGGTTGAAAATTAGTTTTATTCTTATTTAGAATTAATTTTTGTAACGAAAAATGTAACTGTTCAATTTCTTGCAAAAAATTCATCTTTTATGATAGAAATTAAATCTAAAAAAATTAATTTTCAAAGGATTTTCATCCTTTGAAAATTAATTTTTTTAGATGAAAGTTCATCATTTTAGTTAAACATTCACTTTAACTATTCCATTTCTCGTTGAAAATTCGTTTTTTGTTGTTTATAGAAAATTCATCTTTTAGTCAAAAATTTTCACTATTTGGTCAAAAATTTTTAATTTTGGTTACAAATACATCATTTTGATAACAAATTAATTTCTTCAGTGGAAAATTCATTTCTTTTTTGCTGAAATTTGATTTTTATTAACTGAAGATATAACTGTTCCATTTTGCTTGAAAATTAAATTATTTTGTTGAAATTTTCTAATCTTTTTGCTTGAAAATTGATTATTTTAACTGAAAATTTAATTCTTCAATTCTTGGCTGTAAATTTACCCTTTGGTTAAAAATTCCACTTTTCCATTTGAACATTAATCATTGCAGTTGAAAATCCATTTTTTTTTAATTCAACTATTCCAGTTCATTATTTTAGTTCCACTTTGACGAAAATTCGCTTTTTTGGTAGAAAATTAATTCCATTGGTTGAAAATAAATTTCTTTTGTTAAAAATTGATTTTTTGTTGATTATTAATAATTTTTATTGTAAATTCATATCTTTGATTGAAAATTAAACTATTTAGTTAAGATTTTAAATATTTAGTTAAATTTATTTACTGAAAATTTAACTAATGCAGTTAAATATCACATCAGTTTAGATGAAAATTCATCTCTTTGCACGAAAATTAAATTTCGTAACTGAAAACTTTCAATTTTAGAGGGAAATTCTTCTTCTTTGGTAGAAATTATATTTTTTTAAATTCATTTTTTCGTTTTGAAGATTCATAATTTTAACAAGAAAAAAATCATCTCTGGTTGAAAATTGCACAATTTTGGGTATAAAATTGAATAATTTTGTTGAAAATTTATTTTTTGTTGGAAACTGGATTTCTTAAACTGAAAATTATTTCATTCCATTTTTGCTTGAAAAATAATTTTTTTTTGTGAAAATAACTATTATGTTGAAAACTAGATTTCTTTTTTTGCTTAAAAATATATTTTTCCAAGATTTTAACTATTTTAATTTCTCTTGAAAATTGATCTTCTTTAAAAGAAAATTCATGTACTTTGTTGAAAATGAGTGTTTTTTGGTTGAAAATTAATCTTTTGGGTTGAAAATCAAACTTGCTATTTGGTTAAAAATTCATATATTTGATTCAAGAATCATCATTTCAGTTACAAATTTACTTATGTCTTTAAAAATTTTATTTTTTATTTGTTTCCTTGAAAACACAACTACACATTGCTTAAAATATATTTAGAAGAATTTAGAACTTGGGATATTTAATATTTGAAAAATGTAATTATTATTAATGAAGATAGAAAATACAATTTTTTAAATCACTACATAAACTTCCAGGATTGGAAATGGATTCGGTTTAAGTCCATTTGGAGTGGAGAAGCAAAGCAGTGTAAAGAAATAATAAATATTTTT
>NC_046665.1:117324086-117332643 GCF_010883055.1 Belonocnema kinseyi | reverse complement strand
TCTCTTTTTTTAAAGTATATTTTCTATACATTCTCTCTGTAATCGCGTCTACCTTTTGTGCGGTGATTCGCAATGGCTCAAAAGACTCCTCTTCGATATCCCCACTATTCACACGAATAACTATCCCCACTATTCCCGCAAATGACTATCCCCACTATTCCCGCGAATAGCTATCCCCACTATTCCACCACAAACCAAACTCTCTGGACTCACGCGCGTCCTAATGCATTAGTATAGGACGCTAAGCGCATCTAAAATTTCACTTTCCCCAAGTGGCCCCACTACCACACACATTTTTATACTCACAAATAGTGAACAGGGCCACCAGAGAAATTGAGCACCTCATTTTTTACGGATTTGCTTCCTCAGTAAAACTGAGAATTATTTTGTAAACAAAGCGAAATAATTTTTATCTTAACAAACTAACATTCTATTTTTGAGAAACGATTATATACCCGTTTGAGGTAATAAATCGAAGGAAGAAAATTTCCTAATAAACAAGGATAAAGCATATGTGCGTCTTAATTTCTGATGAAATTAGAAACCTGTATATCACTCATGAATAAAAATTGAATCTGTTGAAAATAGAAAAAGTATTTTTACCTGTCAGAAGTCATGACATGGAAAATTGTATAAATATTGCACAAATTTTTCTGAAAGAGAGCATAAAAATAACCAAAGACTCTAAATCTCGTCATACACTCGAGATAAGATAAAAGAGATTCTCCTAGAGTCATTTATTCGAATTTTAGTTTTTTAACTGTTTGGATACTCTATATTAAATTATTAAGAATTGTAATGTACGCTATGAGGTGATTTAAATATCTACAAACTTGGCTGTCTCTTCTCTACTTTCCTTTTTTCCTCTTTGTAAACGAATTTTCTTTTTTCCACTGTTTTCGAAAAACTCCACTTTTTCCCTTCCTCTTTTTTTTTCTTAATTGGGAACTGATTTAATAGAACTCAGTAATAAAATCCCATTATTTTGGTTTTAAAGTGGAAAGAGACCACCGGGCAGCAGATAATGAGCCTTGAGTAGATTATCATTAATTTTAAATGTTAATGTATCTAAAATAATTAATTGAATTGAATTATTAGTTGGGGGTTTATTTTTCTTAATGAATTAAAATTATAATGTATTATTCTAGTTATATTTGGACTTTTAATTAACAACTGCCTGCTGTTGAGTGGTCTCCCTAATTCACTTTTGTTCAAAATCTATTGTTGTATCTTTGGTTCATAATTCATCGCCGTTGGTTAAATATTTTATTCAAAATTTATGGAAATTTATGGTATACACGAAATTTATAGAATTCAAGGAATTCATGGAATTTATCGAAATCACGGAATTTACGACATTGATGGAATTCACTGAATTCAAGGAATTCAAGCAATTCACTGCAAACACGGAAATACGCGAAATACGCTTAATTATGAAATTGATGGAGCTTAAGGAATTCAAGAAATTCGCGGAATTCATGGTATTCATGTAATTTTCAGAATTCATGGCATTGAAGGAATTGACGGAATTAAAGGAATTCACGTAATTCAAGGAGATCATTGAATATCCCGCGAATTCCGCAATTTAATTAAATTTCAATAACTTATGAATTTTTATGAATTACTTGAATTTCACTAACTCATTAAATATAATGAATTCCAGGATTTTCTTGAATTTTACGAATTAGTTAAATTCCTTAAATTCTTTAAATTGCTCGACTTCCGTAAATTTCTTGAAATTCATGAGTTTTGTGATTTTTATGAAATCCGTGTATTCCACGAATTCCTTGAATTCAATAATTTCCGTGAATTCCATGATCCAGTAAAGTCCGTGAATTCCGTAAAGTCCATGAATTCCACGCATTGCTTGAATTTCATGAATTCCTTGAGTTCCGTGAATTCTTTGGAATCCGTAAATTCCTTGAATTCCTTGATTTTCGCCAATTCCGTGAATTCATAGTATTCTTAAATTCTGTGAATTATTTTAATTTCCTGATTTTCTTGAATTTCCTAAAGTGTGTGAATTTCGAGAAAGCCCTGATTTTTTCAAATTCCGTAAATTTATTGAATTCCGTCAATTCCCTTTGTTTATTAAATTCGTTGAATTCCGTAAATTCCATGTATTTTTTTGAATTTCGTGAATTCGTTGTATTCCGTGCATACCGTGAATTTCTCGAATTCCGTGAATTCCATGAATTCCGTAAAGTCCATGAATTCCACGCATTGCTTGAAGTTCATGAATTCCTTGAGTTCCGTGAATTCTTTGGAATCAATAAATTCCTTGAATTCCTTGATTTTCGTCAATTCCGTGAATTCCTAGTATTCTTAAATTCTGTGAATTATTTTAATTTCCTGATTTTCTTGAATTTCCTAAAGTGTGTGAATTCCGAGAAAGCCCTGATTTTTTCGAATTCCGTAAATTTATTGAATTCCGTCAATTACCTTTGTTTATTAAATTCGTTGAATTCCGTGAATTCCATGTATTTTTTTGAATCTCGTGAAATCGTTGTATTCCGTGCATACCGTGAATTTCTCGAATTCCGTGAATTCCATGAATTCCGTAAAGTCCATGAATGCCACGCATTGCTTGAATTTCATGAATTCCTTGAGTTCCGTGAATTCTTTGGAATCCGTAAATTCCTTGAATTCCTTGATTTTCGCCAATTCCGTGAATTCCTAGTATTCTTAAATTCTGTGAATTATTTTAATTTCCTGATTTTCTTGAATTTCCTAAAGTGTGTGAATTTCGAGAAAGCCCTGATTTTTTCAAATTCCGTAAATTTATTGAATTCCGTCAATTCCCTTTGTTTATTAAATTCGTTGAATTCCGTAAATTCCATTTATTTTTTTGAATCTCGTGAATTCGTTGTATTCCGTGCATACCGTGAATTTCTCGAATTCCGTGAATTCTTTGAATTCCGTGAATTCCATGAATTCTTTAAATCTCGTGAATTTCTTTTATTCCGTGCATACCGAGAATTTCTCGAATTCCGTGAAAATCGTGAATAATTTTCATTCCGTGAATTCCATGAATTCCGCTTATCCCATGAAATCAGTAAATTCCAGGCATTATATGAATTCCGTGAATTTCTTAAATTTTGTTTTGTACTGTTGAAAAATTTTTCGTCGAGTTGATTGATTAAGAGTATCACTGTAACTGTCTTAATCAGTTAATTGACGAAAAATTCGTCAACAGTACAAAACAAAATGTAAGAAAAAACCTGAATAATCTCAAGGATGTTTTCCTATGAGATTTTTTAGGTTATATCGTAAAATATACGTTTCCATTTTTTAAAACAATAGTAAATTTATCATTAATATTCTGGTCATTTAACATTTTTTCATTAAAAAAATTATACCAAAAAAATATATATATATTTTTTTTTCTAGGATAAGCCTGGAAAAGGACCTTAAACACAGGTTGAAGCATGTCGTCAAATTTTTTATAATAAAAAATGTTTTAACGCCAAAAAAGCGGTATAGGTCTTAGAAAACATTATTTAAATAATTATTCCTATCCGTTTTAATTGACTGTTGACTCGCACTAACTGAAAAGTTGAAAATTCGAAAAACCCGCAATATTCTAAAACTATTCTAAAAAGAAAAAAATTACTCAAAACAATAATAAATTGTTTAAACAATTTATATTAATATCCATTTATAGGTTTTTATTTGGAACCCTATAAAACTTACTTATGGGGATAGAATTTAAAAAATAATTATTAATTCATAATCCCCAGCTAATTTTCAATATAAATGTTGAGTTTCAACTCGATTCACCTAATATTGAACGACTCAGAATAAAATGTACAGAAACGTATTTTTCTCTTTATTGGAAATACGTGTTAAACTTCCTGGGGCTTTTTGAACCTCTAAATATAATCTTTTTTTTTGCTTGAATTTTTGAGTGAATTCGAACCAAATTGGTAAAATGTAACTAATTCCTAGTGAAATTTTACAGATTCTATAAGCGCTAAGCGAGCCACTAAATATTAGTAGAAAATTATACTAATTCGGGTTGTCCAGATATTTCCTAATTCAGTACTGAAAAACTAATTGGTTGAAAAAAAATGTATCTCTTATATAATAATTTTAAAAAATTGTAAACATAGAAAAATTGAAGATAATAAAACGTCTCTATGATGCAACATTTTTAACTCTATTGAAATAATAAGTGGGTCATATTAAGAAAATTGTAAACGGGATATTGCCTGGCTTTAATTCAGAAATATTACCTTCGGATTGTTTGAACAGAGTTTAAGATTTTAAACATTTTTTCCTTTTGGACATTTTTCGAATTTTCTACAGAAAATCTAAATTATTAAAAAAAAAACATTGTAAAAATGCTTTGCCTTAAATAAGCATGAAATTTAGCGTTTTTTTTCAATTCACTCGATTGCTTCTTAAATTCAACTTGATTTCTTACGAATTTCGTCGAATTCTTCTCATTTCCCTTTAATTCTTCTAAATCCACTGAAGTTTCAGTGAAATAAATGGATTTTTCCGATGTTTTTTTCTTTAATTTTTCCAATTCATTATAATTTTTTTTTATTTGTTTTGTAGTCATTAGCAACTTTTTTGGTTTGAAATTAGTAGGGTTTTCAAATATTTCAAGTTAACTGCATTTTTTAAAATTCATCCTCAATTCTTATTAATTTGCCCTGAATTAGTTTAAATTCTTTAGAATTCCTGACATTTTTCTAATTCACTTCAATTTTTCTAAATTTACTCGATTCAATTCGAGTAAATTGGGCTTCTTTTTATTTTTGACTTAGTTTCAATTTACTTGATTTCTTTTTTAATTCAGCTTGATTTTTTATGAATTTAATTGAATTCTCCTCATTTACCTACAATTTTTCTAAATTTACTCAAGTTTCACTGATATAAATGGATTTTTTCGATTTATTTTTTTTTATTTTCAATTTATTTAAATGATTTTGATTTCCTTTGTAGTCATTAGTCCCTTTTCTTGTTAGAAATTATTAGTAGGGTTTCAAATATTCAGAATGATTTTAAAATTTCTGCAATTCATCTTGAATTCTGAGTAATTTACCCTGAATTCTTTGAAAATCCCTTGAATTTTTTTAATTCTTATAAATTTACTCAATTCTAATTAAGTCAATGTCTTATTTTTTTTTTTTTTATATTTTTCAAATTATTTTCAATTCACTTGAATGCTTTTTTAATTCCGCTTGATTTTTTAATGAATTTTATCGAATTCTTTATATTTCTCTTAAATTTTTCGAAATTCACGAAAATTTCACTGAAATAAATGGATTTTTTCTATTTTTTCAATTCGTTAAAGTTTTTTAAATTGTTTTATAGTCATTAGTAACTTTTTTGGTTCGAAATAAGTAGGGGCTTCAAAGATTTTAAGTGAATTGATTTTTTTTTTAATTCATCCTGAATTCTTCTTGATTTAGCCTGAATTCCTTTAAATTCTTTAGAATTCTCTTGAACTTTGAATTTACTTGAATTCTTCTAAATTTACACAATTCTAATTAAGTCATTGTTTTATTTATTTTTTCATATTTTCTAATCATTTTCAATTCACTTGATTGCTTTTTTAATTCAGCTTGATTTTTTAATGAATTTTATCGAATTCTTCATATTTCTCTTACATTTTTATAAATTCAATAAAATTTTACTGAAATAAATGGATTTTTTCTATATTTTTTTTCTATTTTTTTCAATTCGTTAAAGTTTTTAAAATTGTTTTATAGTCATTGGTCACTTTTTTGGTTCGAAATGAGTAGGGGCTTCAAAGATTTGAAGTGAATTAAATTTTTTTGGAATTCATCCTGAATTCTTATTGATTTACCCTGAATTCCTTTAAATTCTTCAGAATTCTCTTGAATTTTTTTAATTCATTTTAATTCTTCTAAATTTGCTCAATTCTATGTAAGTCAATGGGGTTTCTCTTTAGGTTTTAAATTATTTTTAATTCACTTGATTGTTTTTTTAATTCAGCTTGATTAAAAAAAAAATTAATTTAATCGAATTGTCATCATTTTCCTTCAATTCTTTTAAATTTACTTAAGTTTCACTGAAATAAATGGATAATTTTATTTGCTTGTTGTTGAAATTTTTTCAGTTCATTTGGAATATTTTGAGTTGCTTTGTAGTCATTAGTAGTCTTTTTTATTAGAAATTAGTAGGGTTTTCAAACATTTGAAGTGATTTGAAATTTTGTTGGAATTCATCCTGAATTCTTATTAATTTACCCTGAATTTTTTGAAATTCCCTTAAATTTTTTAATTGACTTTAATTCTTCTAAATTTACTTAATTCTAATTAAGTCAATGTTTTAAAAAAATTTGATATTTTTCAATTATTTTTAATTCACTTGATTGCTTTTTAAATTAGCTTGGTTTGTTATGAATTTTATCAAATTCTCCTCACTCCCTTTAAATTCTTTTAAATTCATTCAAATTTCACGGATATAAATTGATTTTTTTTGTTCTTTGAATTTGTTAGAAGTTTTTTGAATTATTATGTACTCATCATTAACTATTTGGGTTAGAAATTAGAAAGGGTTTCAAATATTAAAAGTGAATGGCATTTTTTTTGTTGGTTTTCATCCTGAATTCTTATTAATTTAACCTGAATTCTTTTTAATTCTTTGGAATTCCCTTCAATTTTTTTCATTTACTTTAATTCTTCTAAATTTATACATAATCTAATTAATTCAGATGTTGTTTTTTTATTTTCCAATTATTTTCAATTCACTTGATTGCTAATTTAATCCTGATTGATTTTTTACGACATTCATCTAATTTTTCTTATTCCCCTTAAATTCTTCTAAATTCACTCATGTTTCACTGAAATAGATTGATGTTATTAATTTTTTTTAAAGTTTTTCCAATTTATTTAAATTCTTTTGTTGCAATGGGCAACTATTTGCGCTCAGTAGTTGAACCTAGTAGTTGCATTTTTAACGAAGTAGGTACATTTTTAAATAAAAAATATTAATCTCCAACTAAATAGTTTAATTTTTAACTAAACAAATATTCGATTTTAACCAAAAAAGGAAATATTAAATTTTCAGTTAAAAATGTTCATTTAAGAAGATTAATTTTTAAGAAAAGAGTTTAACTTTTAACCAAGCATTTGCATTTTCAACCAATTAGATCAATTTTCTACGAAAAGACACATATTCAACAAAATGTATAAATTAAAAAAATTAATTTTCTGCAAATAATTAAAATTTTTACCAAAGAGATGCGTTTTCAACTAAAATGATGAAACTTCAACCAGAAAAGTTTAATTTTCAATTTAAAAAACATAAATTTCATGAAATAAAGAAAGGAAACTTTCAACTTTGAAATTAAAGCAATTTTCTTTATTTGATTAAATTTTGATGTATTTGAAACAAAATAAAAATATTTTCCTGGTTGGAAAACTTAACTTTTATTTTGAAAATTTGATAAAATGGTTATGAAAATTTAATTATTATTATATTATATAAAATTTAATTATCTTTTAAAAAATCTAACTTTTTTGTTAAACATTTGTCTTTTTGAACAGGAAATTCTGCTTCTAAAGTTAATCTTTTAGCTTGAAAATTCAACTACTTAATAATAAATGCAACTATTTTTGGTTGAAAATCTGTTTTATTAAAAAATTCGATCATTTGGTTGAAAATTGATAATAAATGTAACTGTTTGGTTGATAATTAATTTTCGTTGAAACTTATCAATTATACATAAAATCTTATTTGATTTAATATAGTTTATCTTTTATTTGTTTCAGGTAAGTTTCTGCTTTGGATTAAATAGCATATAATTATGCAGCCTTCTGGTAAGGAAAAATTATTTACTGATTGTTATCGTAAACCTTTTAAAAGTGGGAATCTGAACTATAATTGGGTACTTCTCCCCTATTGGAAAACTGGCCCGTACAAAACTGTCCGAGCATTTTTTTTTCAAATAAAAAACAAAGCTGGTCTAAGGTAAATATAATGGCTTGTTTAGTTAGAAGAGTTACACATTTAGTTACTTTATGTAAATTGCTCTCGTAATTCAGGAATTTGGAAAAAATTGCTAAGTTCGAAAGTTTATTATTTTCGACAGACTATGTATAATTGTATTATCTTCGGATTAGAAAAAAAATTTAGTTGTTATAGAAATTTATTAACTTACAGTAGCCAATTTTTCGTCTGGTATTGCGAAAATGAATTTCCCTGAAATCCGTGTAATGCATTTGGAGGTCAAGTTTGTTGTTTTTATCGCGTTTCTTGATATTTCAATATAGTTATCGCCTATAATCGAAACAAATGTAAATTACTATTACTGCATCATAAACTCCATTTAATATGAACAATCGCGCACATTTTAAGTGGTTTACATTTGTTTCTTATTTTGCTTTAAATTGTATTTTAAGCTGCGCTCAAACATGTATCATTGCAATAAATTTATATCATTACAATTCATAATGTGCATAAAAATGGAATAATACTAATTTTTATTTCCTTGTTTTTATCATTTATTTTCATTTTTAATCTTGTTTTTTACGATTAAATAAAAAATACTGTGCATCTGTATATGGTCCAATACAGG
>NC_046665.1:117319754-117323986 GCF_010883055.1 Belonocnema kinseyi | reverse complement strand
CTTTCGTCTTTTCTGCCCTTTTTCCAAAAATTTAATTTTTTTATTTTTCATCTTATTTTTTACAATTGAAAGAAAATCTACTCGTCCTATATAAAAATGATTAATAATAAATTAATAGTTTTGTCATTTTGAAAAAAATTTAATATTTTTATTTTGAATGTTAATTTTTATGTCTAAAGCAAAAACTACGTGTCCTATCTAAAATTATAGCTCTTTTTTTGATGAACAAGTTTTTCTCATTTTTTTCCGTAGCTTGTGTCGCTAGTCCAAAAAATATTAATTTATGTTATTCTTAATGTTGTTTTACGACTAAAAACAAAATCTACGCATCCTATCGAAAAGTGATTTATTATAAATTTGTAGATCTTTCGAGGGCGCGCAATTTTAGCTTATTCATTTTTTTGGTATCTTGCATAGTTTGACCAAAAAATGGAATTTTTGGATTTTTCATTAATTTTGGTACAATCAAATTTGGAATTTTTAACTATTCGAACAAATTAAAAAATTTGTTATCATAGGCTTGTAGGGCTTACAAAAAGCAACGTTTTTTTTTTCGTGGCTTTTCTTCATATTGTGCGTTGTTTGGCTTAAAATGTTCATTTCAGTTTGTTTTTTTGGATTTTTAAAATGCTCTAACTCTGATCATTTTGTTTTTACAGAAAAAAGTCATAAGGATAAATTATTTGAGTTTCTTAGTACTATGAATAACTGTTCATCGAATTTTGAAATCTTGAAAAAATGTGGTTTCAAAAATTTGTGGTACGATCAAATTTTGAATTTTCAACTTTTCGTCCAAATTGAAAAAGTTCTTATGATCATCTTGTAGAGCTTTCAAAAGGCAACGTTTTTCTTTTTGTGGCTTTTTTTCATATTGTGCGTTTTTTGGCTTGAAATTTTCATTTTATTTTGTTTTTTTGGATTTTGAAAATGCTCTAACTCCGATCATTTTCTTTTTATAGAAAAAAGTCATAAGGATAAATTATTTGAGTTTCTTAGTACTATGAATAACTGTTCATAGAATTTTGAAATCTTGAAAAAAGGTGGTTTTCAAAAATTTTGAAAACGCGCTCACTTTTTAAATTTTGATCCAAAATAGCTGGTTTACGAACTTGTCCTTTATTTTAGGACACTAAAAGAGTATACCAAAGGCCAATCCAATCTGTTAATTCTTTCGAAAGTTATCGTGCTGACAATCTAAAAATCTACAGGCACACATACACACACACACACACACACACACACATGCACACACACACCCATGCACACATATTGTAAAAAACTGTTTTTCGGATTCAGGGGGTCTCAAAACTTGGACATTTGACAAAAACAGGGAGCGGGGTCAAATTTTACACCTTCTCTTGATGAGAATTTAAAAATTCATTAATTTGCCATGAATAATGTTTTGATACTTTTGTTTTTGGTTTTTTTTTTGTGAAAAATAGCATTAAGAACATTTAAAAATAAGTAAATTTTTTGTTAACCCACACATGAGACGAAAAAGAAATTAAGAAACATAAGTTGTGATGAGAATGTGCCCACGCAACGGACCGATTTTTTATTGTTAATATCGTGTTTTACAATTAAAACACAAAATTTACATGCTATCAAAAAGTTATCTATAACAAATTTGTAGATCTTTTTAAAATGCATAATTTTTGTTTAGTCACCTTTTTACCTATGTTGCACATTTTAACCGTAAAATGTCATTATTTTATTTTTCATTCTTTTTTATTGTCAAAATTGGAATTCTCAATTTAAAAAAAAATCAAAAAGGTGTTTAAACAATCTTGTAGGACATTGAAAAAGAAACAGTTTTCTTTTCCTGGCATTTTTCCATATCATGCGTTATCTGGCTTAAAATCTTGATTTTCTTGTGTTTTTTGAAATTTTGTAAATGCTATAACTGTGGTAAATTTTGGTTTTATAAAAAAAAGTCATGAGGATAAATTGTTCGTCTGATTGAATACTATAATAATCCGTACAGACAATTTTTGAATTTTAAAAAAGGTGGTCTCAAAAATGTTCAAAATACGCTCACTTTTTGAATTTTCACCCAAAATGATTGGCTAACGAACTTGCCCTTTATTTTAGGACACTAAAAGAGTATACCAAAGGTTAATCCAATTTGTTAATTCTTTCGAAAGTTATCGTGCTAACAAACTAAAAATCTACAGACACACGCAAACACACACAGACACATTCGTAAAAAACTGTTTTTCGAATTCAGGGGGTCTCAAAACGTTGTCATTTGACAAAAACGGGGGGGGGGGGGGGGGGGGGGTCAAATTTTACACAAATCTAATACCCTCTCTTGATGAGAATGTAAAAATGCGTTATGATTTTGTTTCAGTAAAAGTATTATTTCTTATATAAATTAACAAACGTTTTAGCCATATTTACATATCAGTCACATTTTTTTAAAAGGAACATTAATTGCCTAATAAACCTTACCTTAAATTATTTCTCAAACATATTTATGGGGAACGTTAATTTATAAAATACTCTATCCTCTTTCATTAACAAGTTGATGCTACACGGAGAAAAATGGATGTTCAAAAGTAAAATCTACATGTTCAGGGTTAACATATTATATTTTTTACTATAGGACAACAATCTAGATGTTCTAAGTTAACATCTGTAGATCTTAAAAAGTGAAATGTTACCCTCTAACATTCAAAATGTTCAACTGAAATATCCGAGATATTACATGTATGGTTATGTCAAATTACGTCTGTAAATATTTGAGGAGTTTACTTATTTATGGTCATTTAAGGAATTAATTGATAACTTATTTGTAAATTTTAAATTAAACTTTCGTGTTCGTAAATGAACGAAAAACAGACAAAGGGTATAAAATGTCGACCAGATGATGCATTCAGTCAAGTTGACGTTATATTCAATATTTCTAATTCAAAATAAAAACGGGGATGAATAATCGGAGAACGAATGATCTGTAGTCTGAATTAAATATTCTATCTATTTTAAGTTACTCAAATTCAAATTTTATTTCAAATTTATAAACCTTTTGTCAAATGTGTTAAGTCAATAAACCTAAAACATAACATCGTTGTTCTCTTCTTCAGACAGAAAAAAGTCGCTATCCAATTTCATTTAAGGACATCTAATTCTTATTCTGTGGAAATTTTCCAGAATTGTAATATTCCATAATTTTAATATTGAATATATATAGCTATCAAATATAAACGTGAAATTGCAATGCGCGATGCGCATGCGCTCGAACGGTTTTAACATCTGAATGTGTTTCAGTTTAACATAAAAATAATTTTACGCCCAACATTTTATAAAGATGTTAAATGTTTGGCATGAACATCCATTTTTCTCCGTGTAGGTAACATCTCTACAATTTCTTTCTTAGCTACGTCGGAGACATCCTTGTGATCCAACCTAATCATTTGTTTAGAAGTTGCATAACTGCTCGTAGATTCTTTTTCATTTTCGCATTCAAAATCTGTGAAAACATCTTCGACTGTGTGTTTCTTGTTCTCTTGATATGTCAAGCCTCCTATTTTGAAATGTTCGCACTATCAGAATCACAGAAACAGCTCAAACTGCTTATTGTTAGTATTGTTAAACGAACTTTTCTACTCATTTGATGAACTTTAAGGGTGCCATTGAAAGTTGATGAACTTTAAGGGTGCCATTGAAAGTCGTTGCGTTAAATACTTCTTATTGTCTTAATAGCTTCATAGTCAATAGTGCTTATAATGATTCCAGGACACTTTTCCTGAATCACTCTTAAGAATTTTTCCATAGATTATTTATCGACGTAAACTAATGTAGCAACATTTTTTTATATTTGGAAGTTGTTTTGGTAGCTTTGTAGCCAAGATATGAAACATGGTTTTGTTGCAACATTGGGCTACGGATCAAGTGCTTGAAAAATTAAGGCACGTGATATCGGGGGCAATGCTTTCAAAATGGGTAGAAATGTGCCAAAATAGCAGTTATGGAATGAGATGTGTTTAAGAGTGCTATACGACTTAGTCATATTTTCTAAGTAGACTATAACAGTGTGAAGGCTAATTTATACGAGATAACCTCCAAAATGAATGGGTAGAATTTCTTGAGATGTATTTGCCGGCATAATTTTGAGAAAAATCCATGTGTATTAAAGGGGGCCCGTTCATTTTTCGGAACGGATAAAATTTAAGAAAGGTAAAATTTCAGAATGGGTTATAATACATAATGGTAAAACTTAGGAATACCAAAAA
>NC_046665.1:117313137-117319654 GCF_010883055.1 Belonocnema kinseyi | reverse complement strand
GCGATAAGCATTTGTTTGCTACCATAAATAAACAATTGTACACCTGCTAATAGGTATATTTAGTAATAATTCCGAATTTTTCTACTTTCCGAATTTTTCCTCCCCGTATATAATTTTTCCTAATTTTAACGCTTCTGAATTTTCACCCATTCCGCTTCTTTGGTTTCCGAAGAAATAACTTTCAGAGTTTTGGATTTCCTACTTATTGCTCTTTCCTACTTTTTGCTATTCCTAAGTTTTACCATTATGTATTATAACCCATTCTGAAATTTTACCTTTCTTAATTTTTACCGTTCCGAAAAATGAACGGCCCCCTATTAAAGCATCATCATTAGGAATGTTTTTCTTTAGAGTATTTATTACATTAAACTGGTGGACAAGGTTTCTATCGCGAAAAAAAATGTATCTAAATACTCTTGCAGTTTTTCTATGAGTTTCCGTGGCTGGATGATCAACGTCTTTTTCAAATATTTTGTTAATTTAAGTGGTATATATAGCTTTGGGGTCTATGAACTATTGTTTTTGAGCCATCAAATTTCATAAATGCAAGGGTTTGTCATCAAATTTTTCGTTAGCAGGAGTTTTATTGATACACTTTTGACACTGTCTGGATAAGCAGTGTTCACTGTAGCGATCACAGCATAATCTCATTCAGCAGTTTCTGATAGCTATGGATGGCTATTCTCTCTTTCTTTTCAAGATTGATTACCTTGTTAAAATTTACGAAATTTAAATTAGACCAAAATCCAAATCAAAAATCCCATTCAACGTCCAATAATCAAATTGATGAAAAATCCTGTTAAACAAAACAAGAATGCAACGACCAAATTTGGACCACAACAAATAAACGAAAACCAAAAATCCTATTGTAATCTGAAAAAAAAAAAATTTCGGAAAAAAATAAAAAAAGAGGAAAAAAAAGAGGAAAGAAAAAGGAGAAGGCAGCCAACCATCATCCTCTTCTTTCTCTATTTCTTTCTTTCGTCTTTTTTATTTTTATGACCATCAAATTACAATAAAATAAAAATAAAAAACATAAATAAATAAATTTGAATTACCAACGTTTCGGTACTCGTACAGTACCCTTATCAAGGCAAGAAAATTTTAAGTGGTAGAAATTGACAGCACCCACGAACAGGTGCTCATTCGATTCTCAAGTATCAAAGAGAGAGCACCTGTTCGTGGGTGCTGTCAATTTCTACCATTTAAAATTTTCTTGCCTTGATAAGGGTACTGTACGAGTACCGAAACGTTGGTAATGCAAATTTATTTATCTATGTTTTTCATTTTTATTTTATTGTAATTTGATGGTCATAAAAAAGAGACAAAAGAAAGAAAAAGAGAAGGAAGGGAATGTGCTTGGCTGCCTTCTCATTTTTCTTTCCTCTTTTTTATTTTTTTCCGAAAATTTTATTTTATATATTTTTTCCCCCAGATTACAATAGGATTTTTGGTTTTCGTTTATTCGTTGTGGTCCAAATTTGGTCGTTGGATTCTTGTTTTGTTTAACAAGATTTTTCATCAATTTCCTTGTTAATTGTTTTTTATTTGTAGGGTGCATTGTTGACCATCAGGTCCCTTGGAAATTATTAGTTTGTCAGTCCCTTGGTAGTTCCATTAGTCCCCTTCCTCATTCTGTTGGAAACGTTCCGTTTAACGCAAAAAAAAGACTTTTTGTTGCACATAGAATGATTAAAATAATTTTCAGGTTGAACCAGGGGACTGTCTGCAAAAACCGAGGGACACAATTAAGCTCAAGTTTTTTAATATTTAATGTTAAATTTTAAAAATATGTGACACAGAAATTTATCTTCCATTATCACAATATTTAAAAATTGTAATATAAACGACATTTTTCTTTTAATTTATTGTGAAATCTTTAGCTTTGATTGTGATTCTTAGACTGTGACACGCCAGGGGACTGATTTTTAATGTACTTAAAAGGAAATAATACAATTTTTATTCTTAATTTTGATGGTTTACGCAGTGGTTTATTAAGAACAATTAATAACCTTCTATTTTTAATAACATTTTACAAGAAAAAGTTTTATATTATATGTTTAATTTGCCCGGGACACTGATTTTCCCAATAGTAGAGAAGTACCCAATTAGATCTATAGAAGCATTTTTCAAACAAATATTCTTAATTTCCAGAATTGAATATTTCCCTTTTTTTGTTTCATAAAAATTAATTTTTCTAACTGAAAATTAAATTTTTCCAGTTCAAGGTTCATTATTTTATTTGAAAACTCACCTCTTTGGTTAAAAATCTAACTATTTTGTTAAAACATCGTTTTTCGTCGAAAAGTAATTCATTTTTCGTCGAAAAATAATTTTTTTACTACAAAATTAAGTATTCAATGTTTTCCCAAAAGTAAAAAATTAATTTCCTTGGTTTAAAATTGACTTGCTTTTTTGAAAATTCGTTCTCTTTTTTACAAAATAATTTTTTTAAATGAAAATTTAACTGTTTCATTTTTTATTAAAGGTGCATCTTTTTCCTAGCCAAAATTTGATGTTATATTTTAGTCTCTTGAAATCAAAATTGATAAAATTTAAATAATTTCTAGTTAAATTTTATAGATTTCATAAGCGAAGAGTGTGCCACTAAATATTAGTAGAAAATTACTAATTTGGTTAGTTGTAAACAACGACAACATGAAAAATAAAAAAGTTTAATAAAACCTATCTTCGATTCAGAAACATTGCCTTCAGATTATTTGAACAAATAAAAAAAAAATAAATAAAAATTTGCGTACGCATTAAGGATCTTCTTATTGCGTTTCTTTTTAAGACAGTTCTATTTTCAATTTTCAAAATTTCTTTCGGTTGTAAATTTTTCTAATGTAAAAAAATAAATTCTAGTCATTTAGGGGTTTAATTTATAAAAATTGTTATAAATAATAAAGAAGAGAGTATATCAAGAATGAATGTTAATAATAATAGCTGTAGGTTTTGCAACAATTTTAGGGAAAATTATGAAACTGGTTGAACTAGTCAATAAATAATTTAAAAGATTGAAAAATCGTTTAAAAAATGCACCAGGATTTCTTAAGAATAACAAATTAGTATCTCGGGGACATCTTAGTGCATATTATATATTTTTTAATTAACATTCTTGGCTAAAAATAATCTTTTTTGTTTATAAATGCAACTGCTTGGATGCAAAGAATCTTGTTTGGTTTAAAATTTACTTTTTTGTTGTGGAAAATTCTAATTTTTTGGTTGAATTCAACTGTTCTTATATAAAATTATTCAAGTTTTCACTTGTATCGCTGAAAATTTCTAAGTTCAAAGTTAATCTAAATGCATTACGAAATTTAAATTCTAAAGGACTTTAATTTCTAAAATCCTCCACCTTCCAGGGTTTTACCCAAAATGTTTCCAGAATAATCTGTTAATTTAAATTAATAAAATTTAAATGAGATTAAAATCAAATTTCAAATTCTTTTTAACACCCAATGATCAAATTAATGTGCAGAATTCCTGAAAATAAAACCACGAATCCAACGACCAAATTTGGACAACCACCAGAAAATGTTCCTATTAAAATTTGAAAAAAAAATCAAATAAAGGAAGACACTTTTTTTCTTAAAAAAGAAAAGAAACTAATTTTCCTCCTTTGACAAAAATAAAAAAGAGGAGAGCAAAATAAGAAGGCAACCAACCAAATCCGTTTCCTTTCTTTTTTATTTCTCTCGTCTTTTCTAGTTTTATTTTTATCAAATCACAACAGCAACAAATCTGTATAAAATAAACACCAAAGTTTCGGCACTTATATAGTTTCCTTATCAAGGAAAACAAAAATAAAAATAATAAAAAAATTAAAAATATCCAAGCAGGCAGGAACAGCACCAACACCACAATGCTCTTTTCCTGACACCCGAGAATCAAATGAGGTTCTGAATGAAAACCTATCATAAACATATCGGAAATATTCGGTGAGGGTCAAAAGGTAAACCGGTTATAAACATACCTGAAAAATCCATCATAAGCACATCATAAAAAGAGAAAGTGAAAGAAAATTAAAAACTTATGAAAACTCAGTGCTAAATATAATTAATCACACCAGAATAATTCTTGCTTAGCCTGTCCGAAGCAGGCTTTAAATTAATAGATAAATTCTTTAGTTTTTTAATGTAAACCATTTCCATACATTTTCTCTTTCTCTCATCACTTTCACTATGCAAAATAACAACATTATCGCAATAAAAATCCTGGTTAACATTAATTAAATACTTTGAATGTCTGACAAGGACATTCTTAAAATAGCGTCTCAAACAAACATCACTTTTGTGTTCCTCTATCCTAGTATTAAGAAGTTTGCCCTTTTCTAAATTGTACAAAGGATTCTTTCAAAAAGTTATTATTACATCCATTTTAAATGATATATGGAAAATTGTACGAATCTTAAACTTTTTCAACATCAGTTCATTAGTTTTCGAAATTTGACCAAAAAGTGGAAGAACAGAAGTATTAAAAGAACTATACTTTCTCAATTCCCTCTGATTATTTGTAGGCAAAACATTCTTTTGTCTGCCTTTACTGTGTTGATTTCTAATTTTAATATTTTTTTCAATTAATTTTTTTGGGTAATTATTTAGAAAAAGGATATTCCTAACAATATTTAAATTTCCTTTGTGAAATGAAACATGTGGCAAACCCAGATCTCTGTCAACTAAGTTTTTGATTACTGCAACTTTGTTTTGAAAAGCATGAGCAAAGAGATATTTAAAATTCTGCCAGAATATGTATGTTTGCTGTAGAACTTACCATCCTGACCTTTAATTACTTCTGTGTTCAAAAAACAAAGCCTCCATAACAAGTTAGATTTTGCTTAGCCTTTTTATTTTCGGTATGTTGATGATACCTTTTTATGTATTTCTCTGACAAAGTTGCAGATGGTTGTCAACGCTTTCAACAATTTTCATCCGAAACTTCAATTTGCATATGAAATTGAAAGGGATAATAAAATCTGATTTCTGGATATAGAAGTAATTGAAGGTCAGGATGGTAATGTTATTACCAATTAGTACAGAAAAATACATAATTAGGTAGAATCTTAAATATCTTTTTTGCTTATTCTTTTCAAAAGAAAGTTGCAGTAATCAAAAACTTAGTTGACAGAGCTCTGAGTTTGTCACATATGTTCTTTTTAGGCTGCAAAAACGTTATATTTTAAACGTATTCAGATATGTCGATTATAATTCAGAACCTTCTAGAACAATTAGACAAAGAGAGATATATATTAATAGATAAAGAGAGAGAGTTATGTATTAAAAAGTGTTTTAAATCGAAAATAATTTTCTAAAATTTTCAAGACTGCAGAAGTGTTTGCTATTGAGCGACTCGAAACCAGTTGCAAATCTCACAGCATGCCTCATCAAAATGAATTACATCATGTAAAAAAATTTCGCACGAATCTTGGACAATGCCAACATATTCTTAAGAGATCCTTTTAAAAATAGTGTGTAACTGCAACAGATTTAGAATTAATACCAGGTAGCCTCGTAGCATTGAATCAACTATTTTAAGATGAAAGCATAATTTGAAAGCGCCTGTTAGAATTTACTTACTTGCAATAGATTAGCATGAATGATAAGAATACCTTCAGTAGTATCAAGTTTTAGTGTAAGGAAACTGCGAAACTCTTAAGTAAAAATTTAGTGATATAAAAAATACAAAAATTAATACAGTTTATAGAAATCGAGGATGACGTATTGCTTTCTAGCTAGCTAATTTAATTCAGAGACCATAGAAATTTGCCTTACCGGTATTCTATAGATGTTGTGGTTCATGCTATGTTTCCAGAATATTCTCAATAATGTCATCGAATTCCTACTACGCAATTTTTTTCGTAAACAACTTCAAGGTTATTTTTAATGTTGCATTAACTTTTCGCGTTTTTCAATATTATATACCACAAGTGTCGATTATAACTTAAAACCTTCTAGCTAATTGCAACAAAAAGAGGATATAAATAGATAAAGATGATAAATCATATGCAGAAGGTATAGTTTAGGGAGAAAAAGAGATGGAAAGAGACAGATAGAGAGCTATGTGTTAAAAAATGTTTTAATTCGACAGTGGATCACTGTAACAGATTTAGAATTTTATAAATATTTAGCTAGGATGCCAATTCAGCCATTTGAGATAAAGAAAATACAATTTTAAAATAAAATCAATCAGCTCCATAAATATTGGAGTTGACTAAGAAACGTTGAAATCATCTTTCACATAATAGAGTGATCTGCGAACAAAGATTAAATTTACTTACTACAAACATTAAAATAAAGCATCATAAATAACAAAAATAAATTCAGCAGTATTAAAATTGAATAAAAAGAAACTGTGAATCAAACATTGAAAGTTAAGTATTGAACACGTATATTAAAATGCACTATTATGTATAACAAATAAAAATCTTGGTTTTTCTTAGAACCAACAGTTTGTTTTAAATCGTAGTTAAGTAAACCCATCTATAGGTGCCAGAATTTCAAGTTAACAGAATAATGAA
>NC_046665.1:117310187-117313037 GCF_010883055.1 Belonocnema kinseyi | reverse complement strand
GTATCAGCCTTGGAGGAGATTATGTTGAGAAATAAAAAAAAAAAATTCTTAAAAACGTTGTTTTTATTGGTCAGGCCGGAAACTTATCAATCCACCCTCGTAATGTCTTGTTTCCAACTACTAGGTGTATCTCCACTCTCGTTGCTGTAATCTGCACTAAGCTGGTTAAATCGCCATCCTCATGTATCATCTACATTGAAGTCTTAAATCAATATTTAATTTAATAATGCTGTTCTTGAAGTATCAATTATATTAAAGTCTGCTGTAATACAACAGTTGCAAATAATTTTTTTTCTTAGAACCAACATTTAATTTTTATTAAATTTATCCAGTTAAACAGCTAATTATTTCCGATTACTAACACCTCCTCCTTTTGTAACTCCTCTTCCAAACAGTTGAAAAACATGTGCACTTTTAACCAAAAATCTTGGGTTAAAAAACTGTTTTTCAACTGTTTGGAAGAGGAGTTAATATCATTGATACTTCACGAATAGCATTATTAAATTAAATATTGATTTGAAACTTAAATATAGTTGATACATGAGGATGGTGATTTAACCAGCTTAGCGCAGAATGCAGGATCGAGAGTGGAGATACACCTAGTAGTTAAAAACAAGGCATTACTACCTATAGTTCCTTTAGTTTTTGGTGTTGTTTGGAAGACAATGGCACTCTATGCTAATCTTTGTTAACCCAGGATCCCGTTTTAATGAAAGAAAGTTGCATTTGCTATTTTGAAATAGTTGAATCCACTATATATATTCATTATTCTGTTAATTTGAAATTCTGGGCCCTATAGATGGGTTTACTTAACTACGATTTAAAACAAACTGTTAGTTCTAAGAAAAACCAAGATTTTTATTTGTTATACATAATAGTGCATTTTAATATACGTGCTCAATACTTCACTTTCAATGTTTGATTCATAGTTTCTTTTTATTCAATTTTAATACTGCTGAATTTATTTTTGTTATTTATGATGCTTTATTTTAATGTTTGAAGTAAGTAAATTTAATCTTTGTTCGCAGATCACTCTATTATGTGAAAGATAAGATGATTTCAACGTTTCTCAGTCAACTCCAATATTTATGGAGCTGATTTATTTTATTCTCAAATTGTATTTTCTTCATCTTAAATGGCTGAATTGGCATCCTAGCTATATCTTTATAAAATTCTAAATCTGTTACAGTGATCCACTGCCGAATTAAAACATTTTTTGATACATAGCTCTCTCTATCTCTCTCTTTTCATCTCTTTTTCTCCCTAAATTATACCTGCTGCATATAATTTACCCTCTTTATCTATTTATATCCTCTTTTTGTTGCAATTAGCTAGAAGGTTTTAAGTTATAATCGACACTTATGGTATATAATATTGAAAAACGCGAAAAGTTAATGCAACATTAAAAATAACCTTGAAGTTGTTTACGAAAAAAATTGCGTAGTAGGAATTCGATGACGTCATTGAGAATATTCTGGAAACATAGCATAAGCCACTACATCTATATAATATATCGGTAAGGTAGATTTTTATGGTCTCTGAATTAAATTAGCTAGCTAGAAAGCAATATATCACCCTCGATTTCTATAAACTGTATTAATTTTTGTATTTTTATATCACTAAATTTTTACTTAAGAGTTTCACAGTTTCCTTACACTGAAACTTAATACTGCTGAAGGTATTCTTATCATTCATGCTACTTTATTGCAAGTAAGTAAATTCTAACAGGCGCTTTCAAATTATGCGTTCATCTTAAAATAGTTGACTCAATACTACGAGGCTACCTGGTATTAATTCTAAATCTGTTGCAGTAACCCACTATATTTGAAAGTATCTCTTAAGAATCTGTTGGCATTCTTCAAGATTCGTGCGAAAATGTTCATGTCATGTAATTCATTTTCATAAGAATGCTGTGAGATTTTCAACTGGTTTCGAGTCGCTCAATCACAAACACTTCTATCGTCTTGTAAATTTTAGAAAATTGTTTTTGAGTTGAAACATTTTTTAATACTCTCTCTATCTCTCTCTTTCTCCTAAACTATACATGCTGCATATCATTTAACATCCTTATCTAATAATTTTGAAAAACGTAACAAAAAGTAATTCAACATTAAAAATAACCTTGACGTTGTTTTCGAAAAAAATTGCGTAGTAGGAATTCGATGACATCATTGAGAATGTTCTGGAAACATAGCATAAACCACTACATCTATAGAATACCGGTAAGGCAAATTTCCAAGGTCTCTGAATTAAATTAGCTAGCTAGAAAGCAATATATCATCCTCGATTTCTATAAACAATATTAATCTTTGTATTTTTTAATTTTTACTTGACTAAATTTGCATTTAAAAGTTCCAAAAAGTAGATGTTCACGTGACCACTGTAGCATTTTTCCCAATGTTTGATTTACAGTTACCTTGCATTACATTTTAATACTGCTGAATTATTTTTGTTATTCATGTTGCTTTATTGCAAGTGTTTGAACTTTAATTTTTCTACTTTTGAATCTTGAATTTTACGCACAGCGCTCAGCGCCGCTTGTCTATCTTCTTGATGTATTAATCAGTATGGCGAATATATAGTTTTGAATACCACGCACTTGCTTCTTACTCTCGATAAACCCTATGTGAAATTCCAGCTACAAAATTTAACATGGTCCTTCTTGCCTGATATTTTGATTATAGAGTTCTTTGTGCTTCAAGTGATATATTTTTCTTAAACAGAAACTATAATAAATAAATATATAGCATATAGCAGTCAAAGTAGAAAATGTAGACGTTTCGATTTTTGAACGATACCAAAGCTTGCCTCAGCTGATAAGAGTTATAGCTTATTGTAAAAGATTTGCAA
>NC_046665.1:117283132-117310087 GCF_010883055.1 Belonocnema kinseyi | reverse complement strand
GCCGCCTGTCTATCTTCTTGATGTATTAATCAGTATGGCGAATATATAGTTTTGAATACCACGCACTTGCTTCTTACTCTCGATAAACCCTATGTGAAATTCTAGCTACAAAATTGAACAGCAAGTACGTAGATTCTAATAAGAACTTTCAAATTATACGTTCATCATCTCAAAATAGTTGATTCAATACTACAGGGCTATCTGGTATTAATACTAAATCTGCCAAAGTAACCCACTGTTGTAAAAGGATCTCTTAAGAATCTGTTACCATTGTCCAAGATTCGTGCAAAATTTTTTTATATGATGTAATTCATTTTGATGAGACATGCTGTGAGATTTGTAACTGGTTTCGACTCGCTCAATTGCAAACCATTCTGCAGTCTCGAAAATTTTAGAAAATTATTTTCGATTTAAAACACTTTTTAATACATAACTCTCTCTCTCTTTATCTATTAATATATATCTCTCTTTGCCTAATTGTTCTAGAAGGTTCTAAATTATAATCGACATATCTGAATACGTTTAAAATATAACGTTTTTGCAGCCTAAAAAGAAAAATTGAAAAATAACCTTGAAGTTATTTACAAATAAAATCGCGTAGTATAATTTAATGATGTCATTAAGAATATTCTGGAAATATAATACGTACCAGCCGCTACAACTGTAGAATATCGGTAAGGTAGGTTTCTATGGTTCTTTATGATCTCTGAACTAAATTATTCAACTAGAAAGCAATACATTATCCTCTATTTCTATATACTATATTATTATTTTTGTAATTTTTAATTTTTTTATATCACTAAATTTTTTATTTCCAGAAAGTAGATGTTCATGCCATCACTGTATCATTTTTTTCCTATGTTTGATTCACAGTTTCCTTACACTAAAAATGTTAATATGGCTTAATTTATTCTTATCATTTTTCATACTTTATTGCAAGTACGTAAATTCTAACAAGAGCTTTCAAATTATACGCTCTTCATCTCTAAATAGTTGATTCAATGTTACGCAAAAATGTTTATATAATGTAATTCATTTTGAAGAGGCATGCTGTGAGATTTGTAATTGTTTTCGAGTCGCTCAATCGCAAAACCTTCTATCGACTTGTAAACTTTAGGAAATTGTTTTCGTGTTGAAATTTTTTTTAATACATAGCTCTCTCTTTCTCTCTAAACTATACATGCTGCATATCATTTGCCATCCTTATCTAATAATATATCTCCCTCTTTGTCTAACTGTTCTAGAAGGTTCTAAGTTATAATCGACACGTGTGGTATATTATATTGAAAAACGCAAAAAAAAATTAATGCAACAAATAACCTTGAAGTTGTTTACGAAAAAAATTGCGTAGTAGGAATTCCATGACGTCATTGAGAATATTCTGGAAACATAGCATAAACTACTATCTCTATAGAATATCGGTAAGGTAGATTTCTATGGTCTCTGAATTAAATTATCTAGCTAGAAAGCAATATATCATTCTGGATTTCTATAACCTATATTAATTTTTGTATTTTTAAATTTCTATTTGACTAAATTTGGATTTAAAAGTTCCAGAAAGTAGGTGTTCACGTGACCACTGTAGCATTTCTTCCAATGTTTTATTCACAGTTTCCTTGCATTACATTTCAATACTGCTGAATTATTTTTGTTATTTGTTTTGCTTTATTTTAATGTTAGAAGTAAGTAAATTGAATCTTTTTTAGCATATTACTCTATTATGCGAAAGAGATTTCAACGTTTCTTAGTCAAACTCTAATATTTATAAAGCTGGTTTTATTTTATGAATTCTAGCAAGCGTTTTCGAATTGTATTTTCTTCATTTCAAATGGTTGATTTGACATCCTAGCTATATCAATATAAAATTCTAAAATCTGTTACAGTGATCAACTGCATGTACTCGGACCTCTTAAGAATCTGTTGGTATTTTGCAAGTCGCTCAATCGCAAAGCCTTCTGCAATATTACAAAATTATTTTTGATTGAAAACATTTTTTTAATACATAGCTCTTTATTTCTCTTTCTCCCTAAACTACACATGTTGCATATCATTTACCATCATTCTATATTATTAGATTCTCTCTTTGTCAAAGTATTCTAGAACCTTCTACATTATAATCCACACGTGCGGATATAATTTTCCAACATCGCAAAAATGTAATGGGTCATTGAAAATAACCTTGAAGTTCTTTGCGAAAGAATTGACGGACCTAGCATATGGAAAAGAATGAATACGAAAGCAAACGATTGCGATCTGTAAAAAGAAGTGATCTCTGCATAGAACGATAGCATAGGATAATGAAATGTGTGCAGCCTCAGACCCACCATAAGAAATGCTTTTTTATTACTTCCTTACCTTCGATTAACTTTAAATTTATCTTTTTTTAATTCTAATTTTTTCTCGAAGATTCTAGACTGCAGAAGAATGTTTTTCACAGACAGAAACTTTTATTTAAAGAATCATCTATCAGGAATTTTTAATTAAATTATAAAGCAAAACAGAATGCCATGCATAACCTTCATATCAAATTTCATCTGTCGATCGGCATCTTTTACGCATTAAAAAAATAATGGCAGAATTTTTTAGCTAAAGTGTCATCTATCAGGGAGCAATAAGTCAAATAAATAGTCAAAACAGGATGCCATATGTAGGTCTCCATATAAAATTTCGCCTTTACACCTGCATCTTTTGCGCATTTAACGAACGTCTTATCTGTCAGGAAGTAATAAATCATCCTTGTTTTTCTCACTTAACCTTGACACATGCATGTGACAACCTTGAACCTGTTTACAAAAATTGGCTACAGACTATTGCATAATCGTGAGGTCATCAGGATACTTCGAGATCATTCTAGAAGCTTAGCACGGACACGAACCCTTTTTTCCCAGAAAATTTAGCACGGACACGAACCACTACAGATCGAAGCTTCTCGATGCCGGTAAGGTAGGAATCGTGAGCCAGAACGCAGCCTATACATCTACTATTTTGCATAGTGCATATTTTTTATTTGTTTTGTTTTTGTTTGCTTTAATAACGGTGCTGTATGAGTGCCTAAACGTTGGTGTTTTTTTTTCTTCAACAGGAACATTTTATGGTGGTTGTCCAAATTTCGTCTTTGGATTCTTAGTTTTATTTTCAGGAATTCTGCACATTAATCTGTTAATTATATAATAAAGGTATGAGCGACAAAATCTTTACCATTGTGTTAAAAGGTCTCAAATCTGAAAAAGCTGCTAAAAATAAAAAGTAATTGTTCTTAAAAATGTAAAAATTCTGTATCAATTTTTATCAAGAAAAAGTAATAGACAATAAAGAAACTGCAGAAAAATAATTTCAGTAATTTATATTTTCAATATATATATATATATATATCGAGAAAACTTGGTCAAAAATTGGTTAAGAATTTCGTCCTAAAAGTTATAATAGTCCCAATAAAAAAATTAATATCTTCCAAATTTACAGTGCCCTCCATTTTTGTTGTAAACCCCTACTTTTTATCCGGGAATTGAAAACAGCTGTTTCCAATCGCATTTCCGAGCTAACAACCATTATTCAAACATTATTGCAAATTTTACCTTCATTCGACCTTGCCATGACCTTGAAAAAAAATATCATTTTCAACGTAAAATTCTCCACTTTTTTCAAAACTGAGGACAAAAGTAGGGTTTCCAATTTTTTAAAATCACTTTGATCTTCAATAACCCTTAAAAATCGAATTCAAGATTAAGTCCATTGGTACCGTTTATATAATTTTTTTAAATTACATAGTTGCTACAGGTGAAGTAATTCCAGAAAGTCAGAAAATATGTCCGGAAAAACCTGATGCAGTTAGGGAATTTCCGATAAACTAAAGTTGAAGTTAATTTTATCATTATGGTTAAAAATCGCAAATATCTGGTTAAAATTTTTTTTTTTTGGTCGATGCAAACTATTTCTGGAATAAAATTAAAATCCTTTTTAGTTGAAATATCAAGTAACGTGTTTTTCGTTGGCAATTCATCTTTTTTGGTTCAAACTTTAAGTACTCAGTTGGAAGTGTTTGTTCAAAATTTATTTATTTGGTTCATGGATGATCATTTTGAATGGACACTTTAGTCAAAATTTAATTTAAAAATTCGAATATTTTGTCGAAAATTAATATGCTTTGTGAACATGTAATCCATTTTAGTATACAAATCATCTTATTGTTTGAAAATTGGTCTTTTTGATTGAAAATTAGATTTGTTCTTATTTAGAATTAATTTTTGAAACGAAAAATGTATCTGTTCCATTATCATTGTGAATAAAAATTAATATTTTTAGTTGAAAATTCATTTCTTTTTAGTTGAAAATTGATTTTTTTTATTTGAAAATATAACTGTTCCATTTTGCTTGAAAATTAAATTATTTTGTTGAAATTTTATCACCTTTTTGCTGGAAAATTGATTATTTTAACTAAAAATTTAATTCTTCTATTCTCGGCCGCAAATTTATCTTTTTGGTTCAAAATTACACTATTCCATTTGAACATTAATCAATGTAGTTGAAGATCTATATTTTTGTTTGAAAATTCAATTATTCCAGTTCGTAAATTGATTTTTTTGACTGAAAATTATTTTCTTCCATTTTTGGTTGAAAAATAATTTTTTTTGTAGAAAAAAACTATTTTATTGAAAAATAGATTACTTTTTTTGATTAAACATTAATTTTTCTGAAATTTTACCTATTTTAATTTCGCTTGAAAGTTAATCTTGTCTCGGTCTTTGTGCATTTGGGTTGAACAAGCAAAAAAGTGTAAAGAAATAATAAGCTTTTTAATTATCTTAGCAGAGATTTCAAATATATATTTTTTAAGTTAAAAATTCTTTTGGGACGGGAGCGAATTGGAAAATACGACCTTGGAAGTGTCTTTCTTTCTCTAACGGAAGTCTCTCTCTCTCTTTTAAGTATATTTTCTATACATTTCCTCTGTAATCGCTTCTCCCTTTTGTGCGGCGATTCGCAATGGCTCTAAAGACACCTCTTCGATATCCCCACTATTCCCGCGCTAAGCTCTCCCCACTACTCCATCCCTATGTAAGTTCCTGTGCACTCACGCGCCTCTTGAATGCATTAGTGTAGTCCATAGGACACTAAGCGCATGTAAAGTTTCACTTTCCCGGTGCGGCCCCACTGCCACATATTCTTATACTCACATATAATGAACAAGGACAATAGAGGAATTGAGCATCTCATTTTTTATGGCTTTCCTTCTTCGGTAAAAGCGAGAATTATTTTGTAAACAGAGCAAAATAATTGTTATCTTAATGAACTGATTTCCTCGATATAAGATAAAAGAGACTTTCCTAGAGTCATTTCTTCGAATTTTAATTTTCTGCTTGTTTTGTATACTTTATATTAAATTATTGAGAATAGGAATGTACTCTGTGAGGGGATTTAAATATCAACAGACTTGGTGGTCTTTCTCCTATTTTTCTCTTTTCCTCTTTGTAAACGAATTTTCTTTTTTCCACTATTTTCCAAAAATTTCAATTTTTTCCCTTCCTCGTTTTTTTTTTGCCTAATAATGAGCCTTCAGTAGATTATAATTATTTTAGAATGCTAATGTATCTAGAATAATTAATTGAATGGAATTATTAGTTAGGGTTTTATTCTTGTTAATAAATTAAAATTATAATCTATTATTTTAGGTATATTTGGAGTTTCAATTAAAAACTATCTGTAGAGTGATCTACCCTAATTCATTTTTGCTAAGAAAACTTAAAGTAATTCTTTGTTTTGAAAAATTAATTTGAAGAGATTGTTTAAAAAGATTTTAAAAGATTAGTGTAAAAATTTTGAATATTTTTTTATATAAAAAATTAACTTCAAGAGAAAATTGAAAAAGGTTTTTAAACATGACGAACGATTTCCTAAAGCTTCTAAAAATAGTTTAGAAGATTTTAAAGCTAAATGTTTCAATTTGGGTCGATTGCAGAATAAAAACGAACATAAATTGGGTAAATTCAACAAATACTTAGAAGAATTAAAAAGAATTTCGAAAGTTTTTAAGAGAATAAACAAATTTTCTTAAAATTGCTGGGGAAATTTCAAAGATTGTGAGGTCATTTTTAAAAATTTGGAATGATATTTGAAAATTATATATTTATTCGAAAATTTATCAAATATTTATTGATTCCTTCCCAACTTCCAAAAGTTCTTAACATCTTTTGAAAGGACTCGAATTTAATTGCAACTTGGATTTATTATAGCACTTCGAAAAATAATTTTCGATTAATTTGAGTGTTGTAAAAAATAAAAAAATATTCGTTCATGGTCTTTCTTTAAGAGTCACATAGAAATATTAAAATATTTTAGCTTCATTAGAAATTCTAATTGATTAAAAAAAAGATCACATTTAAGAGTTTGTTATTTCATTGTAAGAGAAAAAAATATTTTTGGATTTATCATATTCCTTGTTTGTCATCTATAGAAATAAAAATAATATTTATTATATGGTATCATTATATTTCAGAACGGCAATATAAAAAAAATAGTTTTTCATTACTATATTTAAAAATGTTTGAATGTCTGAGAATAACACAAAATAACGAAAAATAAATGACAAAATCACAAATTAGCAAGAAAAAAAATTGCGGAATTATAAAATAAATGAATTGTTACACATAATTTGAAAAAAAAACTGTTCAAACAATTTCAATTATTATTTGTTTAAAATTTTATTTTTCTTTAAAAATTTTGTTGATTGAAAAATATTTTTTGATTAATATTTCAACTATTTTGTCGAAAATTCATCTTTTTGGTTTAAAAATTTATTCTTCAATTAAATTTTCTTTTTTTTTCAGCAAAAATAAATCTACTTGGTTGAAAATTGATCTGTTTAGGTTGGAGCTTAAACAACTTCATTGAAAATTCGTTATTTAAAAAAAAATTAACTTCTTTCAATTTGTAATTAAATTTGTTGCTGTTGAAATATTATCTTTTTTTGGCGTGAGAATTCAATAATTTGGTAGAAAATGAATGTATTTAGTTGATAATTAACTTTTTTGTGCAAAAATTCATAATTAAAACATGTTTCGGTTGGAATATCAACTATTATATGTTTTGATAAGATTTTATCTTAATAGGTAGAAAATTAGTCTTTGTGAATTTAAAATTCAAAAATTTGTTAGAAATTTGAAATCTTAGGTTAACAAAAAGGTGAATTTTGATAAAAAATATAAAAGTTAATATATCAACCAAAAAAGGTATGAAATCAGTTGAAATAATTTAAAAAAAAGGAATTTTCAATCAAACTGCTGAAGCCTCAACCTAAACAGAATAATTTCCAACCAAAGAGTAGCATTTCTGCGCAAGAAAGATTGATTATTTTTTAATAAATGTATAATTTGTCAGAACAGAAATAAACAGTGAATAATAACGAATAATTAATAAACAAATGAATAATTAATGTTCAAATATATCCCCTTTATAAAGTTTGTTTTATAGGGTCCAAAAAATCCCATAAGTTAAAAGTCGGGTTTTGCGAGTTTTTGAAGCTAATTATGATTTTTTGTGGCATTTTTTATACAAATTGTTTCTTATACATAAAATGCTAATTTCTACTAATAATAGGATATGCACGTGAATTGTTTAAACAATCTTCTCTTCTTTCTAGCCATTTCCTCTTAGAATATAGTTAGAAACAACGCGGGTTTTTTAAATATTCCCACTTATTTTTAACATTATAGTCAGAGCGAGGCAATAATTAATTATTTTGGCAGAAATATTTTTTGAGCAATATATTATTGTTCACAAAACATTTTCTTTAAATAATGTTAAAAAATTACTGTTTTTCTTAAATATACATCTTGTTTTATACTTTTAACTTAGAGTGAGGTAATAATTAATTTAATTAAACAAAAATAATTTCTGGAACAATTCATTATTATTTATAATAATATTTTCTTAGAACAATGATAGAAAGTTGCAACTTTTTCTAAAATTTCCTAATTTTCATCAGTTTTTTATTTAGAGCGAGTTCCCGTAAGAATAAAAAATAAAGAGAACCGTTTTAAGTTATGTTTTACTTTTTTCAAATATATCTTTCTGAAGTAAAACAGATATTAAAAATATTCTTTAAATTTTCGACATTTATCATATTAAATGTAAACTATTCTTTATGTAGTTACTGAAAGCTTTTTTGGTCAAACTAATATTATTATTCCATTTTTTTTAACTTGCTTCAATTATTATCTCGCTAATAAGAAGTCGACTAAAAATACAAAATTTCATCAAAAAACCTAACTATCTAGCATTAATATAGGAGAAGATAGTTATGAGAAATACAAATTTGTTTAAAAAGTTATGTTTGTTAAATATAATTTATAATTACCAGTTTCTAAGTAAAAAGTACAAAATAAGCTGAATATTTCAGAAAAAGCCTCAACTTTCTAGCACTATTCTGAAAGAACATTATTAAAAATAATAATAAATTGTTTTAACAATTTGGTTAACTTTAACTAATTATTACCTGCAGTTAATTTAAAAGTAGACCGAAAGTGGAACATTTTTAAAAACTGCAACATTCTATTATTATTATAAGAGAATATTATTATAAATAAAATGTAATTGTTTAAATAATTATTTCTATCCTGTTTCTTATCCTCGAAAGAACTGAAAAGTTGCAAATTCGGAAAACCCGCAAAATTCTAATTTTATTCTATGTGAAAATAGTTAAATACTATAAGAAATTGTTTAAACAATTCATATAAATATTTAATTATCTGTGGAAAGTAGTATTTGATGTTTCATAAATAATTTATATAAAAAAGTCTTCAAAAAAGTTATAATCAGCACCAAAAATTTGCAAACCCTATTTTTTCAGTTATGAGTTTTTTTGGGGGCCCTACAAAAAAGACTAATGGAGATCATATTTAAAAAATGCAGTTTTCATTTTTATTCTACAGCTAATTGTGAAAAGAATTGTTGAGTTTCAACTCGATTCAACTATCATTGACGACTCTAAATAAAATGTACCAAAACTTATTTTTTTTTGCATAAGAAATACTTTTTAAATTTCACGGCGTTTGCTGAACCGCTGAATATAATTCTTTTTCTTGGATTTCTTTTTGGACTCGAAAAAATTGGTAAAATTGAACTAATTTCTAGTTAAATTTTTCAGATTCGATAAGTGAAACGTGAGCCACTAAACATTAGTAGAAAATTACTAATTCGGTTAGCCCAGGTATTTCCTAATTCGAAAGTGAAAACTAATTGGTTAGTAAAAAAACTAATTTAGGGCTTTATATAATAATTAAAAAAAAATTGTAAACATGGACAAAGTAAAAAATAATGAAACGACTCAATGAAGTCAGATTTTAACTCTATTGAAATAATAAGTATGTGAAATTGTGAAAGGAATTCAGCCTGTCTCCAATTAAAGAATATTGCCTTTAGATTGTTTAAACAAAGTTTGGAAAAATAAAAAATGTTTGCAATCTTATAATGATAAGTGATTCGTAGGCGACTCTTCCACGGAATTATTTTTTCGATTTTCAAAATCATTTCCGGTTGTACATTTTTATCATTTTCCATCGAAAATTACAATTATTCAAAAAACTATTGTGAAAATGATCCGCCTTAAATAAAAATTAGCTTGAGTGTCTCATTAATACCTAAATAAAATTATTTGTCATCTTTCACCTTCGAGACACGTGAAGGAGAACAAAAAGAAATTTAATTTTAAACGAATTTTAAGTGTATTTAATGTTTAAGGCCATGTATCGAGTGGGTCACGTTACCAGATTCCTACCTTACCCTCACTTTTTTTATTTCCCAACATATTTTCACACAAAGGCCCACATCTAGTTGAAAATTTGGGATATTAAATAAGAAGCACTAAGAAAGGTGGGTCTGATTCTAAATATTAATAATTTTGGAAAAAGCGAAACAAATTATTTACAACAAAAATTTTTTTTTCATAATTATACAAATTTAGGACCAGATCCAACATTCTTAGTGTTTCTTGT
Source organism: Belonocnema kinseyi (assembly GCF_010883055.1). Classification (NCBI taxonomy): domain Eukaryota; kingdom Metazoa; phylum Arthropoda; class Insecta; order Hymenoptera; family Cynipidae; genus Belonocnema; species Belonocnema kinseyi. Next base: position 117,300,098 of record NC_046665.1, on the reverse strand, counting down.
TTAGTATTTCAAATTCTCAACTCGATGTGGCGTTTCGTGTGATAATAAGCTGGGAAATAAAAAAAGTGGTGGTAAGGTAGGAATCTAGTCACGTGACCCACTCATCACATGGCCTTAAAGAATAGTTTGTATTAGCGCAATAGTTCGTATATTCGATTTCTTGGTTATATCGAAAAAGATTTTTAGTTTGCAGTGTCTTAGGTACTTCGTAGTCCAAGCCTGCAAATTCTTGCAGAATTATTCTTATTTCTTCACCTACGTCAACATAATTCACGAGAAAGCCAACCAAGTTAAAAACATTTTATAAGGCTTTATTTTATTATTTTCAACTAAAAATGTTTTCATTATTTTGACTTGTTATATCTTTTCAAAAACAAATACATGTAATGAAGTATAATTCTGGATCGGAACATTACAACAAAATTAAAATTTTGACTTGCAACGCGGACTTTTCTAAAAGAATAATAATTCTTCGAAAAAAAAAATTTTCGGGAAGAGTTATGCATTACTGAAATAATGCTTTTCGAACACATAAGCAAATTTTATGATTTTGTTGGAAATGCTGCTATTTTTTAAAAAGCCATCTTTGTTGCTAAAAAATTTGGCTACTTAGTTAAAAGTTGAACTATTTTTTTTAAAATCATTTCTTTCTTTTGCAATTGACGTATTTTTGAAAAATTCATCTTTTTCGAAGGAAAATTAATCTTCTCGGCTGATAATTCTTCTTTATGGTTGAAAATTTACCTGCTGGATTGAAAGTTGATCACTTTTTTTTTTAAATTTATTTATTTGGGGGAAGTTTACTCATTTTAGTTGAAAATTCATATTTCCAGTTGAAAATTCATTTTTTATGAGAAATTTCATCTATTTGGTTAAAAACTTTTTATTGAAAGTTTAACAATTTCATTTTTGGTTAAAATTTGCTCTTTTCTAGTTGAATGTTTTTTTCTCATAGAATTTGTAACTATTTGATTGAAATTCAACTACTTGATTGAAAAATAAACTCATTTTTAAAAATTCATTTTGTTCTGGTTGGCAATTAAACTTCTTAACTATTTTTTTTTTTGTTGAAGATTCATCATTTTCGTGAAAAATGCATCCTTTCTTTGAAAATTTATCTTTTAGATTGAAAATTCATTATTTAGACAAAAATTTACCTCTATAATTTAAAATTTAACTATTTTTTTTAATTAATCTTTTTTGCTAAAACAATTTATCTTCTGAATTAAAAGTTGAACTTCATTGTTTGAAATTCATTTTTTTTTGGAATTCGTGTATTTTGTTGAAAAATCGCCTTTTTTGAAGAAAATTAATCTTTTCGGATGATAATTCTTCTTTTGCATTGAATATTGAACTGCTTGATTAAAAGTTTGAATCTTTTGTTACAAATTTATTTATTTAATGGGTGTTACATCATTTTAGTTGAAAATTCATTTAATTGATTTGAAACTAGCTTCTTTTCGTAGAAAATTAATCTTTTTTATTTGAAAATCAATCTTTTTGGGTAATTTTACTTAATTGAAAGTTAAACTCTTTTATTTAAAATTTAACTTTTTGGTTGAATATTTTTCAGTAAAAATTTGGCAGTTTAATTTGTGATTAAAGTTTGCACTTTTTAGTTGAAAATGTATATTTTTTAGTAAAAAATGTAATTATTTGTTTGGTAATTCAACTAGTTGGCTGAAAGCTTGTCGAAAGCTTTTCCCTCGTTAAATTTTAATTTTTTTCTGCTTGATAATTAAACTTTTTGGTTAAAAGTCGAGCTAAAAGTAGAATTTTTTTGTTGAAAATTCATTTATTTGATTAAAGATTCATTATTTTAGTTCAAAATTTGTATTTTTTTCTTGTCGAAAGTTTAACTATTTTGTTGAAAATGAACATTTAACTGCTTGATGAAAAGTTAAAATCGTTTGTTAAAAATGTATTAATTTGGTAAAAGTCTCATTTATTTAGTTGAAAATTTATCTTTCTGGTTTAGAATTAATTTTTTGATTGAAAAATCATCTATTTGGTTGAAATTTAGCTTCTTTTCTAAGAAAATTAATCTTTTTTGGTTTGAAAATCCTTCTTTATGATTGAAAATCATATGATTAAAAGTTAAACTTTTTTATTTGCAATTCATCTTTTTCGCTAAATATAGTTAACTAAAAATTTAACTATTTCATTTTCGGTTGAGATTTTCCCTTTTTTCGTTGGAAATGTTTATTTTTTTAGTAAAAGTCGAGTTGAAAGTTGAATAAAATATATTGTACACAAGAATAATGATCATATTTTTTCTACACAAAACTTTTTTTTACGCAAAATGTTTCCTACACAGAATTTAATACTGTTATATTTTTTCTACACGAAATTTTGTTTACAGAATTTAATACTGTTATATTTTTTATACCCAAAAGTTTTACTACAAAAAATATTTTCTACAAAGAATTAAATAGTAATAACATTTTATTTTAATACTTAATAAATGAATTGAAAAAACTGAGTTATCAGTTATTACCTTAGTATTTATTAAATTAGTTGAATTTTTGCTCATTCAGATGTATGACAGTGTCGAGCATTTTAAAACAATTTTTGAAAAACATCGTTTTAAAAATACAAAATTTACTTTTTCTGAAAAATTATGGATTAGTTTCTTTACTCTTATTTTTCTAATTATTTCATGAAGATTTTATTATATTAATTTTTTTCTTTTGAGCTTTCTATTTGTTTCGCAATTTGTTTCTGGTCCTTAAGAACAGTGTTCTTGAGGAAAAAAAAACTCATATGTACTAAAATTTTGCATTAGAAAATATACTTACAGTGATATTAAGTATTGGTGATACAGGCTCTATAAAATAAAAAAACTGTAAACACGATCATCGCGATTGGATTATCTAAAACCGAAAATTTTAATATTTTTCCAAAACAGGCGAGATAGGTAAAAACTTTAAAAATAGACTGAGTTAGGACTTTTTTGTTACAGATTATTAAAGAATTTTATGTAAAATATATTGTGTGCAGGAAAAATATTACACATAATATTATTTTGTACAATTTTTAGAGACTATCTTGATAATAAAATATTACTATTTACTTCTGTGTAGAATATACATATTTTGTGTAGAGAATATTTTGTGTGGGAATAAAATAATAGTATTAATTAATATAAAATTATTTGTAGGAAATCTTTTGGGCAGAAAAAGTTTCGCATAAGAAAAATGTAACAGTATTAAATTTCTACGTAGGAAATATTTTTTGTAGAAAATATTTTGTGTAGGAAAAAAATAAAAGTATATAACAATATTAAATTCTGTGCAGGAAAAATTTTGTGTAGAATAAGTTTTGCATAAGGAAAATATAACAGTTTTAAATTATGTGTAGGAAATATTTTGTGTTGAAAAAGGTTTGTGTAGGAAAAATATGATCAGTATACTTGTGTACAATATATTTTGTGTAGAATAAAATTTTGCGGGAACAGAGTTTTCCCGTTTAATAGTTTTATTTCTTTCCTACAAAAAATATTTTCTAAATAAAACGTTTCCTAAACAGAAGATTTCCCACAAAGAATTTAATATTGTTTAATACTTTTATTTCTTTCCGACACAAAATATGTTGAAAAAAATTTGCGTAGGAAAAATATAATAATATTAAATTTTGTGTAAGAAACATTCTGTGTAGAAAAAAATTTGTATAGGAAAAATATAAGAGTGTTAAATTCTGTGTAGGAAACATTTTTTGTGGGAAAAGTTTTGTATAGGAACAATATAACAGTAATAATTTCTGTGTAGGAAATATTTTGTGTAGAAAAAAACAAAACTGTCAAACAATATTAAATTCCGTGTATAAAATATTCTGTGAAGAAAAAAATTTGTATAGGATTAATAAAAGAGTGTTAAATTCTGTGTATGGAACATTTTCCATAGAAAAAGTTTTGTGTAGAAAAAATATGGCAGTTTTAAATTCTGTGTAGGAAATATTTTGTGTAGAAAATCTTTTGTGTAGGAAGAAAGTAAAACTATCAAACAATATTAAATTGTGTGAAGAAAATATTCTGTGTAGAAAAAATTTTGTGTAGGAATAATAAGAGTATTAAATTCTCAGTACGAAAATTTTTGTGTAGAAAAAGTTTTGTGTAGGAAAAATATGATCAGTATATTTGTGAACAATATATTTTGTATAAAATAAAGTTTTGTCTACAAAACTGAAATAAAAATTGGTTAAAAATTTCTCTCTAAAAGGCATAAAAACCACAATAAAAAATAACATCAACGAAAGTTATGATGTCCTTTATTTTTTTTAATGAAATTTAATTTCACCTTGAAAAGGAGTTTTTGACACGGAAGGCGAATTTTTTTAAAGAATTAAAACTAGGATTTAAGAAAAAGGCCTTTAAAAAATCTAATCCTAGTCAAAAATCGTCACAATTTAGAAGTTCCTTCTTCCAAATTTTATAAAAGTAGTATTTCGAAAAGAAAGTATTTGTGAATTGTAATATAATTTTTTTTTTAATTTTTCATTGGGAATTTATATTTTTTTCTTGAAAATATAATTGCTTGCGTTCAAAAGCTAAACTCTTTTGTTAAGAATTAATTTTGTTGTTGAAAGATTCGTGATTTTCTTTGACAAACTATCTTTTTTTAAAAATGTAACTAACTTGTTAAAAACCAATTTTGTAACTAAAAATTTAATTATTCCAGTATAAAATTTAACTATTTTCCTAATAATCCGTTCTATTTTTTTTTATTTGTTACAAATTCAATTTTCAACAGAAAATTCAACTATTCTATTTTTGTTTGAAATTATATCTTTTTTGGATGAAAATTCGACTACTTTGTTGAAAATTGATATTTTTTATTTTAGAATTCAACCATTTTTTTTTAATATTCTTATAATTTGCAAAAAATTCATCTTTTTTTTGTAGAAAATTCATCAATTTGGTTAAAAGTTAATTTTTTAACTAAAAATTTAAACCTTCCATTTTGGTTGGATGATTAAAGTTTTCAATTTCAAAATTTAACAATTTGGATGCAAATTTTTCTTTTTAAATTGAAAATTTATTTACTTCCTTAAAAAATTCACGTTTTTTAAAAAAATAAAATCGAATTTTTATCTTAGGAAATCGATTTTTTTGGTAGGAAATACTTGTTTGTTCAATTAAATATTTATTTCTCTGGTTGCAAAATGAGCGTTTTGATTGAAAAATTGTTTTTTCTTTGGATGAGAAGGAATTTTTTACCGAAAATTTAACTATTTTTCTAAATGGAGACCTGGGTTTTTACGCAAAATATACAAATTTTTTTGGGAAGTACGTATGTAGTGTGCCCCTGTCCCATCAATAGGTATTCGTAGTCAGGAATTATGGCAAGGAAAACTGACCCAATTTGTCTGGGAATAGGAATTAAGTGTTTAATTTCATAGATTTCGGTTTCTGGGATGGGAATGTGGATGGAATAAACAAATCTATTCTTGGTGATAGCCACGTTGACTGTCGAGATATCGACAATATGCTGGAAGTTTGTCTGTTTTAAAGGGATGGTGTATTTGACGTTGAACTTTTCTTCGAATTCTTTCACCTCAAGTATCAATATTGCTGGTGTTAGGAGCTGAGGATGAATTATTCCGTTTTTTTCCGTCATTTATCGTATCTATCAGTAAGTTGATGTCTTCACCCAATTCATCAACTATCATCATGCGAACCGTCATTTGATTTGAGATGACTATATTTTTAGTATTTCTGTTGATGTCGTTAACTATTTGATTGATACAATTATTATTTTCTCAACTATGTATTTCAAGTTTCTTGAAATCCATAGAGGCTGAATTCAAAAATACTTTTATTATCTTCGTTTGATTAGAAATACTTTGTGACATGACTTTGTTGTCATTGAACAGTTTATCTAACTCTTTGTTGATATATTTCATATCGTTTTAACTTAAAGTACCAAAAAGTGTTTTGGATACATCGCCTATGAAGTTAAAAAACCCTCTTCTAGCTCGCGTTTTGCCTAGAAGTTGATTTAAAAGGTTTCTTTGATTGTTTAAACGCTATATTCTTGATTTTATTAAGTTCAGCTCAAATTGTTATAAACAGTCATCACGTTGATGTAACGCGGATGCGAAAATGTGTTGCAATGATTCATATCGCTTTTCTATTTCATTGGTTTCTACTCCGAGTATCATATTCCAGGTGTCGTGATAGAGTTGAGCTTGCCCTAATTCTTCCGAGTAAATAGTTACCCCGGTTAGGTCAGATGGAATGACCTCAGCTGAGATGATCTTCAAGATCCATAATAAGATTAGGCCCATCATCTGAAACATCATTGGTAATAGGGCATCAGTTGATTTGTATGTATTCTAGTTCGCTTGTCGTTGAACAGGATTGTGTAATTATTGTTCTCCTGTCTCTCTGTTATTACTGCTGGGCCCTTCCATGAGAGAGAAAGTTTGTTCTCTGGATGTTTATTAATAAACTTGACCAGATCCCCATGCTCAAAGATACCTTGCAGTATAGACATTTTTGAATCTTGTAACTTTTTGTATTTGATTTTTTGTATCTCTATTTTCTCTTTTGCTTTTTGGAGATAGTGTTCATGCTTTCTTTTCCATAGATTAATTAATTCCTCATACTTGACATTTGGCGTGGTGCTTAACATCGAGGGCAAATTTACATCCCTACCAAAGGTCAGTTGAAAGGGTGAGTATCCGGTGCCTTCATGTTTCATAGTATTGTATGCCATACAAATTATTTTAAAATTTTGATCCCATTCAGTGCTATGATCCTCGATGCTGGTTTTCAGTAAATTTTTAATAGTCGAGTGGGCTCTTTCTAGTGCCCCATTGCTTTGTGGATGATAAACCGTAGTTTTGTTGTGCCTAATCCTGAATAGATTTTCAAAATTCTGTACCAGTTCAGACACAAAATTTTGTCCCTGATCTGTTAAAATATTCTTTGGTGCTCCGAATAGGTATATGTAGTAGTCGAATAACCCTTCTATAATACTTTCGGATGTCGCATTCCTAAGAGGTATCAAGATTAAGAACTTTGTGAGCATATCTTGGATGCTGAGAATATACTCGTTTCCTGAAAGTGTCAAGGGTAAAGGTCCGAAAATGTCCATAGCTATTTTATCGTTGGGGTTGATAGGCCTGTCTGGAATAATTGCTGGACATTGTCTTTTAATTCTAACCGTTTTTTGTAGTTGACAAACGGGACATTGTTTGATGTAGTGGATGATTTCTTGTTCCATATTTTTCCATTCTCCAAGAGTTCTAGCTCTTTCAATGATTTTTTTCTCCCCAAAGTGTTGTGCCGTAATAGATCCATGCGATTCCTTTATAATTTCCCTTTTTTCTTCTTGTGTGAGCTCTGCTCGTGGCGTGTAGCATGTGTGAAATTGTTGGTCTTCATGCTTTTGGCTCAAGAAGTTGAGATAGTCCCGAATCTTTACCTTTTCTAAAGGCGTAATTGTTGGGTCTATGAAGTGGTATCGTGTAATTGTTAGTTTAGAGGCCATGGCCTCTCGGTTTATTCTATAAACACTTCCAGCCATTCAGCCTCGTTGTGAGCGGTTTACAAATTTGTGAGAAATTTTGTATGAACTTCCTATAGTATCCTGCGAGTCCCAAAAAACTCTGAACTTGTGTGACATTCTGTGGCGATTTGAAATCACGCACCGCTTGTATTTTTACAGGGTTAGGTTTCACTCCGTCCTTGGTTATGAGATGTCCCAAGTATTCGAGTTCTGGACGTAGACACTCGCACTTATCGGGCTCTAGTTTTAACTCTGTCATCCTTAGTCTTTCAAATAACTTTATTAAATTCTCATTATGCTCTTTCAAGGTTGAGCCAAATAAGACAATGTCATGGAGATAAACAAAACATTGCTTTCCTACTAATCCTCTCAAGGCGTTGTCCATTATCCTTTGAAACGTGGCAGGCCCATTTTTGAGACCAAATGGTAATCTATTAAACTCAAAATGACCTTCAGATGTCGAGAAAGCCGTGTATTTCTTTGATGTTTCACTCATTGGGATTTGATGAAACCCTGAGCTGAGGTGGAAGGCAGAAAAGAATTTTGCATCCCCTAATTGATCTAAAATGTCCTCATTGATAGGTAACGGATATGCATCTTGTTCCGTTTCCTCGTTTATCTTTCTAAAATCGATTACTATGCGCCATTTCTTTTTGCCAGGCGCGTCTTCCTTTTTTGGGACCACCCAAATGGGCGAATTAAAGGGTGAATTTGAATCTCGTATGACGCCTTTTTCTTTCAAGTCCTGCATTTGTGTTTTTATTTCTTCTTTGTGACATTGGGGAGGACGATAAGATTTAAGATTTACTATTTTTCCAGTTTTATAAATTATTTCATGTTCTACTAAATCGGTACATGGAAAAGGGTCTCCTTCAAGGTTAAAAATGTCACTGTATCCTGCTACCATTTTCCATAAATAAGGACGTTCTTTTTCTTCAATGTGGCCCAATCTCGTTTTGTTTAATAGATCTTGTATCTGTTTTGCCTGATTTCCTTCTGAACTAGTGTCACTGACTCTACTTTTTTCTTTAATTTGATCTATTTTATCATACTTCAAACAGCTTGGTATTTTTAGACATCTTGATCCTTTTCTACCACTTTGATCCGAGTAATCTGTGCTGTTTTTCCCGAAACAAATGTTCCGTCTTCATAAAGGGGTAACTTTTTGTTATCAAGATAAAGGAAATCTTTAGTTATCTGATATTTATTAATTGCATTAAAGAATTGTCGGCCGATAATACCTTCTTCTGGTAAGGGGAAATCATCATCAATTATGTGAAATAAATGCAACTTCTCTAAGTATGGTATTCTCACTGCTTGATAAGAATAATTAATATCTCTCCCCATGGATTCTTCGTAGCGTTCGATTTCATCCTGTTCCTGTGGTATCACTTCGTAACATTCTAATGGGTCTTGTAGATCTTCCATCTCTTGTATATTTCTGATTTCTGGCGGTCTTCTCTGAGATGTTCCATTTCGAAAACCCTGCTGTTTTGATTTCGCATAGCATTATCTCTCCAAATGGCCCGATTTCTTACAGAAGTTACAAGTCATTTGCATCCTATGTTGTGAAGGTAGTTCGTGGTTCGGACTATCGGAGGGTTGATTTCGCATTTGTGGCTGTTGATTTCAAACTGTTGGTTCAAACTTTTGGGTTTCAAGGGCCGCACTTGATGGCTAATGTCATCGCGTAGGTTCATAACGTTTCTCTTTGTGGCAGATTTTTCCTTCATTCGAAGAGCTAATTTCCGCTCTATTCCGGCCGAAAATTCTGATTGAATTGTATAAATCAATTCATTATACGTGCTTCTAAATTTTTGATTATAAAACCATACTGAATCGTGATTTTGCCTGATTGTTTCAAGCTTACTACGACACGATTCCAGAGTGGTTGTAGTAGCTAAATTTGTTTTTAAAGCGCTGTAAAGCTCGTCGTAGCTATTTATAGGGTAGTGCCTGATTGCTCTTTCAGCACTTCCAATTGTTTTCTCTGTTAAAATGTAGTCTAATAGTAAACTAGGTTGGGAACATCTTAGCCTCGCACGTTTCACGGTATTAATCAAATCATGTACGCCAACATCATCTTGGCGGTTTAAAATCTCGACCGTGAGGATTATTTCTTTAGCTTGGGAAAGTGGTTCAACGTTTTCCATTCGGTGCATCGCTGGTAGCGATGGGTTGTTTCTTGGAAAAATGCGATGAGCTGGTTCTGGCAGCCGGTGAGCATACTGCGTGAAGGAATTTGGGACCTGAACATATTGTTGGCCAAAGACCTGCGACGAGGAACTTGAGGGCTTTTCACCTATTCGGCTAGATCTCACATATTCACGTGTTGATGCTGGCTGCTACACTGAATGACAGGATTTGGGGGCTGAAGTCGAACACGCGGCTGTGGGTCTGTGCTAGGCCACTGGGGTACGAAATGTATGGGCTGAACATTTTAAAACTGATCACCACACTGTGCGAAGGAATTTGGGGAAACGCCGGGCGAGATGGGTCTCTCGTTAGTGTTAGACCACTGGGGGACGGGATGTATGGGTCGGACACTTAGAAACTGATCACTACACTGTGCGAAAGAATTTGGGGGAGCGCCGGGCGAGATGGGTTTCTCTGGGCCACCCGCTGTTTGCGTGTGATCGTGCGTTTCCTCATCTGGCGACAGTGCCTTTTCAGACGACTCCGAGTGCTGTGGCGGCGATGCTTCCTTTTCAGAGGACTTGGAATGCTGTGAATGGTCATTCGATTCATCCTCTGTGACCAAGGCATTGTTAAACTGAGCGAGGTTTCTGATTTCGTCCGCCCGCTTCAGGTTTTCTTCGTTCAAAGTCATTAGGCTAGTTTCAAACCTGCCCTGTTTCTCATCTATTATTTGAAGTTTATTCAGGATCAATGTTAGAACATCCTGCTGTTGTTTTGACGAATCTTCCGTAGCCATAGTGGGAGCGGTCGTACTGCGCTCAGATATGGACTATCCGAATCTGTGGAAATGTCTGTAAGTGTGCGATAATGTGTACTTAAATTTTCCCTATAGGCGTGGAAAGCCGGCTTTAAACCTGATTGCGAGTGTCGGATGTAAGTGTCGCAAACGCGTAACAATATGAAGTATGACGTCTAAGCACAAATTTTCTAGCTTTTTTCCTAAATCATTTATTTTTTCAAAAATTAATTCTACGCTTACGCTGTCGTGCTATGCCAACAGTATACCGACGCCAAAAAAAATTTTCCATTTGATTTTCGAAAAATTCGCTTACTTTCTCTTTGTTGAAACTCTGCTTCCTGGTTGTCGGGCTGCACCGTAGTAACGGTCCGGAGTCTTGGATTTATCCCTCGATATTAATCACCGTAGAGATTTCATTCCACTGCAAATTCGGCTTCCTGGTTGTCGGGCTGCACCGTAGTAACAGTGCGGAAGTCCTCGATTTTAACCACCGTAGTGATTTCCGTTTTCCAGATTATCTTCCCAAGATAGGGTCTTTTGATCTCTAAATTGCTCCGTAGAGACAAGAATCGTGTACTCCTATCCTGGCAGGATCGCCAATTTTGTAACGGGTCAGAAGAATCACTTTTAAATACTCTTTATTGTGCCTGAACTATATTGCAGGACTTCTTTATTTTAACAGACCTTTGCCGGTCAAGGGTACAAAATGGACTGACTACCCCATACAAGGGAAACAGTGGCAACGGGTCCCTCCTTCGAGGACTTGACGAGTGGGGAGGATGGAAGATCCTTTAACATTCTTGTTACACATTTTGTGTAGAAAAGCATTTGTATAGGAAAAATATAAGACTGTTAAATTCTGTGTAGGAAACATTTCTTGTGGGAAAAGTTTTGTATAGGAACAATATAACAGTATTAATTTCTGTATAGGAAATATTTTGTGTAGAAAAAAACAAAACTATCAAACAATATTAAATTCCATTTACAAAATATTCTGTGTAGAAAAAAATTTGTATAGGTTTAATAAAAGAGTATTAAATTCTGTGTATGAAACGTTTTCTATAGAAAAAGGTTTGTGTAGAAAAAATATAGCAGTTTTAAATTCTGTGTAGGAAATATTTTGTGTAGAGAATCTTTTGTGTAGGAAGAAAGTAAAACTACCAAACAATATTAAATTGTGTGTACAAAATATTTTTGTAGAAAAAATTTTGTGTGGGAATAATAAAAGAGTATTAAATTCTCAGTACGAAACATTTTATGTAGAAATAGTTTCGTATAGGAAAAATATTATCAGTATATTTGTGTACAATATATATTGTATAAAATAAAGTAATGTAAGAATATCGTTTTTCTAATGTAAAAGTCATTGTTTCAAAAAATGTAATTCTTTCGTATTCATGTGATACAACATTTCTGTCATACAACCTTCAATTTTATTTAAAACTCATTCTTTTTAAAAAAAAATCAATTTCTTTCTACAAAACTGAAATAAAAATTGGTTAAAAATTTCTCTCTAAAAGTTATAACAACCACAATTAAAATTAACATAAACGAAAGTTATGGTGTCCCTTATTTTTGTAAATGAAATTTAATTTCACTTTGAAAAGGAGTTTTTGACACGGAAGGCGAATTTTTTTAAAGAATTAAAACTAGGATTTAAGAAAAAGGCCTTTAAAAAATCTAATCCTAGTCAAAAATCGTCACAATTTAGAAGTTCCTTCTTCCAAATTTTATAAAAGTATTATTTCGAAAAGAAAGTAGTTGTAAATTGTAATATAATTTTTTTTTAATTTTTCTTTGGGAATTTACATTTTTTTAAAAATATAATTGCTTGCGTTTAAAATCTAAACTATTTCGTTAAAAATTAATTTTTATTGTGGAAAGATTCGTGATTTTCTTTAACAAACTATCTCTTTTTAAAAATGTAACTAACTTGTTAAAAACCAATTTTTTAACTAAAAATTTAACTATTCCAGTATAAAATTTAACTATTGTTCTAAACATCCGTTCTTTTTTTGTTTGTTACAAATTCAATTTTCAATAGAAAATTCAACTATTCTATTTTTGTTTGAAATTACATCTTTTTTGGATGAAAATTCGACTATTTTGTTGAAAATAGATATTTTTTATTTAAGAATTCAACCATTTTTTTGAATATTCTTCTAATTTGTGAAAAATTCACCTTTTTTTGTAGAAAATTCATCAATTTGTTTAAAAGTTAATTTTTTTAACTAAAAATTTAAACCTTCCATTTTGGTTGGAGACTTAAAGTTTTCGAGTTCAAAATTTAGCAATTTGGATGCAAATTTTTCTTTTTAAATTGAAAATTTATTTACTTCCTTAAAAAATGCACGTTTTTTTAAAAATAAAATCGAATTTTTATCTTAGGAAATCGACTCTTTCGGTAGAAAATACTTGTTTGTTTAATTAAAAATTCATTTCTCTGGTTGCAAAATGAGCTTTTTGGTTGAAAACTTGTTTTTTCTTTGGATGAAAAGGAATTTTTAAAAGAAAATTTAACTATTCTATTTTTGGGTGAAATTTCATCCTTTTCAGAAAAAATTCAGCTGTTTGGTTCCAAATTGATATTTTTATTAAACTATAATATTTTTTGAAAATACATATTTAGGTAGGTACATAATTCAAATATTCCAGTTGAAGACTTATCATTTTAGACGAAAATTTCTTAGTTTTATTAAAAGTTAAATTTGTTTTTTAAATTAAAAATTAATTTATCACTTTAAAAATTCAAATATTTAGTTTAAAAAATGCTTTTTTGATAGAGTTTAGACTTTTTCTTTAAAAGTTATTCTCATTGTTTAAAAATTATTCTTTTTGGTTGAAAATTCAAGTACTCTAGTTAAATATTTATCATTTTGGTAGGAAATTCATCTTTCAAGTTAGAAATAAATTTAATTGGTAGTAAAAAAACTCTTTTGGTAAAACTTTTTTTATATTGAAGATTCATCATATTATTTAAGAATTTAGTTTTGGTTGAAAAATGATCTTTTTGCTGAGAATTCCTCTTATTGGTTGAACATTAATTTTGTTAACTTAGAACTTAATTATTTAAGTTTTGTTTAATTTTATTATATATAATTTTAATTCTTTCTTAATGCATTTTTTTAGTTCTACTATTTCAGATCAAGATTCATTGTTTTAGTTAAAAAATCTTTTTTTTTGTAAAATTCCTCTACTGTAGTTGAGGATTCATAATTATTTCAGTTGAAAATTCAACCATTTCCTTAAAGTTCATGCATTTTGTTGAAAAATTGTATATTTTGGTAAAAAATTAATCTTATTGTTTAAAAATTCATATTTTTGGTTACAAATTTAAGTATTTTAGATAAATATTCATAATTTCAGTTGAAAATTCCTTCATTTTATTTCTTTATTTTGATATGTTTCTTTTAGTTGACCAGGAAAATTGAAAAAATTGACCGGGAAAAATCGGGAAATGACCGTGAATTTGAAATCGACCGCCGAATCGCCACCCTCATACTTTTAAATGAAAAAATGAAATCCAATTTTAGTTTATTTTTTTAACCCTTTTTAAATTTTTCATTGTTTATAAATTGCATCAAGAAGTCCTATAAATGATTCGATAAGTAATTTTAAACTTCTTCAAATTGTCTGTCGTATTTCACAAGTGGTTTGTTAAGACCTCGCGGAAAATTTTTTCTCTCAAACCGGAAAAATACGTGTTGCCTAATTTTCTCACAACTTTTTTTAGCAATAATTTTTAGCGTATATGATTTATACTCACAAATGATCAATAAGGGCAACAGAGGAATCGAGAACTTCATCGTTTTTTGGTTTCCTTCTTCAGTAAAAGTATATCATACATGAATAAAAATTGAATGTGTTGACAATGAAGTAGATATTTTTTTTCATGTCAGAATTCATGACATTAAGGTTCGTACAAATATTGCACATGTGTTTTTTACAGTAGGCACGAAAAATAACATTGGCCTCTAAATTTCCACAGACACTCCAGATAAGATAGTCTGCCAGTCAACGAGGAAGTAATATGACCCCAATATTTTAATTAAATGTTAAAATTCACAAAAAAACATTATTTTCAACCATAGTTTTTGCAACTGAATTTTTTCTAACTTATGTCTATGGCTGGAATCGATATATCTTTTTTTTAAAGAAAACATTTTTCAACAAATAACTATATATTAAGATTATATTATTATTATTTTTAAAATTGGAAACAGTAAAGTCCTAGAGAAAGTTTTCCCGGAAAAATAAGCCGTCATTTATTAATATCCAATCATTTTTCGAAAATTGGTAAGAAGCGACGCACAGTGGGAGGTAAAGCACATTTTTGGGACAAAAAACGACTGACAGTGCAATTCTTATCGGGTTTTGAGTTTTATTTTTTAGGATTGATCCTAAGGTTTCTAGGTATAACATTAAACAGTGGAATTTTTATTTCGACTTAACGGAAATTTGTTATTTAACAACAAACTTACAACTTTTTTTGCTGAACTTTATCATGATACCATTTCTTCTAAGACTTTGAAATTCATTAAAAAAAGGTCATAAATAAATGTAAAAACTAACTACAAATAATTAATTAGTGAGTTAGAGTAACAGTTTTTAAAAATCATGTTATAAATTAATTAATTAACAAAAGTAATTTTTTCGTGATTTGCAGTGATTAGCTAATTTTGACCCAAAGCTTTTGCATAAAGTATCTCAGATAATGATGTGGGCTTACAATAAGTTTAAAATAGCTAATTATGGCCAATTATTTAAACATATTTTATAAACAAATTCACCTAAGACTCCTTGCTATCATATTTTTCATAGTGACCAAAAAATGTTAATTGTTTATACAATGGTTTATAGGTTTATATGAATTCTATGGTTTCTGTGAATTTCTTGAAGTCTGTGAATCCCGTAAATTCTTTCAATTACGTAGATTCTTTGAATTCCGTTAATTCCATGTGATCCGTAAATCCCTTAACTTCCTTGAATTCCATGCATTTTTTAAACCTCGGCCATTTCTTGAATTCCTTGCATTCGTTTAATTTCTTGAATTCCGCGAATTAACTGAATTCCTCGAAATCCATGAAATCCGTTAATTCCGGGCGTTATATGAAATCCGTGAATTCCTTGAATTCCGTAATTTCTGTGAATACCTGGAATTCCTTAAATTCCACGAATTCCATGAATTTGCACGTTATATACTGTACACTGTTGAAAATATTTATAAATCTGCAACTCTTCTAGAATACTAGAGTGAGGTAAAATTATAAACGTGATATTAAAATGAAGAAATTGTAATACATGTATTTTAATTGTTATAAATCGTGAAGTCACCGATCAGCATTCCAGTACATGTATTAGAGCGTTTGTAAAGCGAAAATTTTGCACAAGAAACTCAAGGAATTTCATGAAATTCACGGAGTTCATGGAATTCGCGGAATGAACGGAATTTATGGAGTTTACGAAATTCAAGGAATTCGTGGAATTAGTAGAAGTCAAGGAATTAAAGAAATAAACAAAATTCATTAAATTCGCAGAGCCACTGAAATCTCGAAATTCATGAAATTCACGGAATTCAAGAAATTTACGGAATTCATAAAATTAAGGGAAGTCACGGAATTCGCGGGATCCTATGAATTGAAAAATGCATAAAATTTTTTGAATTCACGGAATTTATGGAATTCACGAAATGCAAGGATTTGGTGAAAATAAAGCAGTTTACGAAATTGATGGAATTCATGAAATTCGCGAAATTAATGGAATTCAAGGAATTTACCAAATTCGCAACATTTAAGGAATATGCGAATTGAGGAAATTCCCGGAATTTATGGAATGCAAGGAATTAACGGAATTGCTGCAATTAAGGAATTTACGGAATTCGAGGAATTCATGAAGTTCATGTAACGTCCAGAATTCGTGGTAATCACGAAATTCGCGAAATTCGTAGAATTTTCGGAATGCATAGAATTTAATTGAATTCTCGGAATTCATAGAATTCTCGGAATTCATCGACTGCTCGGAATTCATGGAATTAACGGAATTCATTGAATGCTCGGAATTCATGGAATTAACGGAATTCATGGAATTTAAGGAATTCATGGAATTAACGGAATTCATGGAATTTAAGGAATTCAGGGAATTTCAGGAATTCACGGAATTGATCTAATTTAATGAATTCATGGGATTCAAGGAATTCATGAAATTCAAGAAATCCACTGATTAGGCGGAATAATCAATTAAGCGAATTCCATGAATTCCGTGCATTCCCCTGATTCCGTGAATTCGTTAAATTCCGTGAATTGCTTGATTTCTGTGAATTCCATGAATTCAATTAAATGCGTGATTTCAGTGAATTGCATGAATTTCTCTAATTTCGTCAATTCCTTAAATTCCGTGAATTCCATAAATTCCGTTAATTCTATGAATTCCATGAAATCATGAATTCCGGGCGTTGTATGAATTTCGTTATTTCTATGAATTCCTTAATTTCCATGAAGCAGTTAAATTAATATACATG
>NC_046665.1:117269860-117283032 GCF_010883055.1 Belonocnema kinseyi | reverse complement strand
TATATTAATAAAAGTTTTGGCTCCGTTAGAAAATTTATTTCTCTGCGTGGAAATGTTTAACAGTGTGGCTTTTTTTATACAAATTGATTTTAATACATAAAATACTACTTTCTACTAATAATTAGAAATTCTCATGAATTGTTTAAATAATCTAATATTCTTTTTAGCAATTTCCTCTGAGAATATAGTTAGAAAGTCGCTGTTTTTCTGAATTTTCTCACTTATTTTCAACATTTTAGTGAGAGCGAGGAAATAATTAATCAATTTTGGCAGAAATTATTGTTTAAACAATAATTTATTGTGCAACTTTTTCTACATTTCCTACTTTTCATCAGCTTTTTATTTAGAGCCAGTTAATTAAACATAATTTATCATTGTTTATAACTGGATGGAAAATTTTAGATGATTGCTAGAAAGTTCCCGTTTTTTCAAAGTTTTTTTTTCTTTTGTGTGGCTTTTATTCATGAACAAATAAAAAACAAAGAGAACCATTTTTCAAATTATCTCTCACTTTTTTCAAATATATCTTTCTGACATGAAGCAGATAAACAGAATATTCTTTAAACTATTTTATATGTAGTTACAGAAAGCTTTTTTGCTTAAACTAACATTAATATTTCATTATATTTTTTAACTTGCTTAAATTATTATCTCGCACAAAATTCCATTTAAAAAACCCAACTATCTAGCATTAATGTAGGAGAAGATAGTTATGAGAAATACAAATTTGTTTAAATAATTATGTTTAAATATTTTAGAAAAAACCTCATTTCTAGCATTATTCTAAGAGAACATTATTAAAAATAATAATAATTTGTTTAAACAATTCAGTTAACTTTAGCTAATTATTACCTGAAGTTCATTCAAAAGTAGACCGAAAGTGGAAAATTTTAAAACCTGCAACATTCTATTATTATTCTGAGATAATATTGTTATAAATAAGATATCATTGTTTAAACAATTATTTCTATCCAGTTTATTTGACTATTGCCTTGAACTAACTGAAAAGTTGAAAATTCGGAAAAACCGCAATATTTCAACTTTATTCTAAGGGAAATAGATAAAAACTATAAGAAATTGTTTAAACAATTTATTTAAATATTGAATTATCTGTGGAAAGAATTAAATAAAATGTACCAAATCTTATTTTTTTTTTCTTCATCAGAAATACTTTTTAAACTTCATGGGGTTTTCTGAACCTCTGAATTTAATCTTTTTTCTTGGATTTTTTTTTGCGACTCCAAAAAATTGGTAAAATTAAAATAATTTCTAGTTAAATTTTACAGATTAGATAAGTAAAACGTGATTCACTAAACATTCGTAGAAAATTACTAATTTGGTCAGCCCAAATATTTCCTCATTCAAAAGTGGGACACTAATTGGTTCGTAAAAAAATTATTTAGGACTTTATATAATAATTAAAAAAATTTTAAACATGGAAAAAGTAAAAAATAATAAAATGACTCAATGATGTCAGATTTTTAACGCTTTGAAATGATAAGTAGGTCAGATTAAGAAATTGTAAACGGGATGTAGCCTGTCTCCAATTAAAAAATATTGCCTTTAGATTGTTTAAACAAAGTTGGGAAAAATAAAAAATGTTGACAATCTTAAAATTACAAGTGATCAATGGGCTTTAAATTAATTATACACGTTCGGATTCGTAGAAATTGTAAATATTTGATTGAAATTCAACTACTTGATGGAAGAATAAACTCATTGTTAAAAATTAATTTTGTTTTGGTTGAAAATTAAACTTCTTAACTAAAAATTAAACTCTTTTGTAAAAAAAATTGTTTCTTTGTAGAAGATTCATCATTTTGGTAAAAAATTAATTCTTGCTTTAAAAATTTATCTTTTTGATTGAAGATTCATTATTTCAAAAAAACTTGACCTCCACAGTTTAAAAACTAACTTTTTGTTTAAATTCATCTTTTTTGCTAAACAAATTTAGCTTCTTATTCAAATAGTTAAACTCCATTGTTAAAAATTCATTTTTTTGTTTTGGAATTCGTGTATTTTGTTGAAAAATCGCCCTTTTTGAAGAAAATTAATCTTTTCGGTTGTTAATTCTTCTTTTGGATTAAATATTTAACTGCTTGATTAAAACTGATTAAAACTACCTTGTTTTTAGAGTAGAAATAGTAAATCAAAGAGAAAGTATTTTTGCATTGTTATAGAATTTTTTTCTTACATTTTTCACGATAATTTATCTTTTTTTGCTGGAAAATTCGACTACTTGCGTTTAAAAGCTAAACTGTTTTGTTAAAAATTAATATTGTTGTTTGGAAGATTCTTGCTTTTTATTGTAAATTTATCACTTATAAAAATGTAACTACTTTGTTAAAAATCACGACGATTCTATTTTTGTTTGAAGTTTTATTTTTTTTTGATAAAAATTCAGCTATTTGAATAAAAATTTAAATTTTAAATTTAAAAATTGAACTATTTTTCTGAAAATTCATGTAATGTGTTGAAAAAAAATTTTTCGTAGAAAATTCATCAGTTTGGTAGAAAGTTAATTTTTTCAACTTAAAATTTCACCGTTCCATTTTTGTTGGAAAACTGACCTTTTCTAGTTTGAAATGGAACAGTTAGGACGTGAATTTGCATGTGAAATAATTTTTTCTCTTTGAAAGTTAATCTTCTTATTTAAAAATTCTTCTTTTTTATCAAAGATTCAACTATTTCAGTTAAATATTCATAATTTTAATTAAAAATTCATTTCTCTGGTTGAAAAATCAGCTATTTTTATTGAAAACTGTCTTTTGTATGAAAAGAAATTTTTTTACCAAAAATTTAACTACTTTTCTGAAAATCCGGTTTTGTTGTTAAGAATTAAATTTTTAACGGAAAATTCAACTATTCTGTTTTTGATTTTTTTAAATGAAAATTCAACTATTTGGTTGAAAGTTGATATTTTTTATTTAAAAATTAAACTATTTTTGGAAAATTCGTCTTTTTTTTATAGAAATTTAACTTTAATGGTTGAAAATGCATCTTTTAGGTAGATAAAAAATTCAACTATTCTAGTTAAAGATTTATCATTTTAGTTGAAAATTCATCAGTTTGTTTGAAAGTTAACTTTTTCAACTAAAAATTTAGCCGTTCCAGTTTCAGTTAAAATTGACATTTTCTAGTTTAAAATTTAACAATTGGATGTAAATCTAACCTTTTTAATTAAAATTTAATTTCTTTCTTTGAACATTCACTTATTCATTTAAAAAAATCCTTTTTGGTAGAATTTCTATTTTTTTTTTCTTTGAAAGTTAATCTCATTGTTTAAAAACGCTTCATTTTGCTTGAAAATTAAAGTACTCGACTTAAATATTCATCATTATTGTTAAAAGTTCATGTTTCAGGTTATAAATAAATTTAATTGGTTGAAAAAGAAACTCTTCAGCTGAAAATAATTTTTTCTTAAACTGAAAATACTACTCCTGTTAAATATTCCATAAGTTTAGTTAAAAATGCCTTTTTTAACATTCATTTATTGATTCAAAATTTAATTATTTAATTGTTTGTTGGTTAATAATTCTGAATATGTTTCTCATAGTTGTCTGGGAAAATTGACGAACTTGAACGAGAAATAACCGGAAATTTAAAATCGTCCACCAAATTGCAACACTGATACTTTGAAATGAAAAATAAAATAAAATTTGATTGTATGGATCTTGTAAACCATATTTAAAATTTCTTTATTGTTTTCAAACTGCATCAAGAAGACCTATGAATGATTCCCTACGTAATTTTAAACTTCTTCAAATTTGTTGACCTATTTCGAAAGAATATTCTCAAAAAATCGTGGAAAACAAACTTTTTTAGAAATTGTTTTAAATGTATATGATTTATACTCATAAATGATCAAAAAGGGCAACAGAGAAATCGAGAACTTCATTTTTTCCTTTCTCAGTAAAAGTGTAAATTGTTTCGCACAGAGAGAGAGAGAAGTAATTTGTTTTCCTAAGAACTGACTTCCTACTTTTTATATACGTTTACATACCTACTTGAGGAAACTTGTGAGAGGAAATAAATTCGCTAATAAACAAAACCCTCAAAAACAGTTTTTGTCATATCTTTTTTCGTACAAAAATTGACTTGCTTACACTTCCATTTTTTACAGAATTTTCTTACAACTATATCTTACAAAATACCATCCATCCACACCTTATAACTAATCCGCTCTCTTCTATAGCCTAACCTTCCTCGCTGTGTCTCGCATGACCATCCTCTGTCTCTGCAGCTAATTTACAATATTCACCGTTTTCTTACATCTATTTCCTCTCCCACTTAGAATCTTTCCTTCTCCATTCCTCTTCCTCCGTCCTTCTCTTTTTCTCCATCTTACACAAAACCCCTTTCACCCATGCTACAGCCCTTTTGTCCCCCCTCTCATGCAACAATACCGCCATGCTCATCCCACTCCTTTCCACCTCTTCACACTCCTCCAACCAGTGCTCAACTTTTGCATCCCCTTTCCCGCACAGTTCACACATTCTCTTCTCTCTAGAAAACCAGAACCTATTATAATTCTCCATACAACCGCATCTCATTCTCGCTATAAGTTCCTGATTTGCTTGCTCTCCTTTCTCATACAAATATTGCGCTCTCTTCTCTCCCTTGGTATAATTCACACATAGCTCCCGTTAAACCTTGACTCTCTTATTCTCTCCTCTCCTTCGGCCTGCTCTTTCTCCATGCCATTCTTTTGAACCAACTCGTATACCTCCCTTCCTCGTGCATCCTTCTCACTTCATCCATCTGCAATCCATTCGTTCTAAAATACCTTTCCCTTTCCACCTCCATCTTTGCACCACTACGTCTGTTCTCCTTCTTCCATCAACACTCTCCAACCAGCTTACTTCCCCCTCTTCCAAAAATTTCTCCTTATATTTACACGTTCGGCTCCCTGTTATAATCCCTAAACTATTGCCTATTTACCTTCTCACTTACCTTCCATCCCTACACCTCCACCCCGTAATATAAGACACTCATCACTAGCGTATCAAACAATTTCATTCTTCTTACAAAATCATCTGCGAACAACCTCTTCCCCAGGCCCCACATGTGCCTCATCACCACATTTGCCCTGCTCATCCTCTCTTTTATATGAGCATCCTCTCCCCCATTCCTTCGAAACAGGAAGCCCAGGTACACAAACTCTTTCACCTCGGGTACCGCTTTTCGCTTCCACTTCCACTCCCCTCCCTTATCTCTCCCACCTTCTTTCCTGAACACCATAACCTTCGACTTGTCCGCATTTAACTCTAACCTATTTTGGTCCAAGTATCTTCTCAAACTCTTCTTCATCTCCTTTAAAGCCTCTTCGCTCTTTGCCAGCAACACTATGTCATCCGCATATGCGAGTGACCATATCCTGACTTCTCCTACCCTAACTCCTCCTACCACTCCGGATACAAGCTTATTTTCCATATCCGCGATCAAAATTGCAAATAGCGTTGGGCTAAGTGGGCACCCTTGCCTCAATCCCCCATCCATCTAGAATCCCTCCGAGATTCCCTCCCCTCATCTCACCCTATCTTTAGTCTCCTCATATACGTCCCTTACCCTCTCGATCAGGCCCTTCTGTACTCCCCTCTCTTCTATTGCCTCCCACAACCTTCTTCTATCCACAGAAGGTCAATATTCCTTTCCCCTCAACATCCTTGCACAGCCTATCTGCCAATACCATCGCGTATATTTTGTACGCT
Source organism: Belonocnema kinseyi (assembly GCF_010883055.1). Lineage (NCBI taxonomy): Eukaryota > Metazoa > Arthropoda > Insecta > Hymenoptera > Cynipidae > Belonocnema > Belonocnema kinseyi. Next base: position 117,277,321 of record NC_046665.1, on the reverse strand, counting down.
GTATTCATTGGCGTAATTCCTCTATAATTTTCCTGCCTCTCCCTGTCCCCTTTCTTATACAGTGTTACGATCAAGCCCTCCCTCCACCCTCTTGGGAATTCCACTCCCTCCATACTTTTTTCACTACCCCCTTCAGCCTCTGCCTTACTTCTTGTGTGCCAAATAGCCACGCTTCGTTCTTTACCCCGTCCATCCCTGCTGCCTTAGATTTTTTCAACTTCCTTATCTGCTTCACTATATCCTTGTCATTCAGCTCCTCTCCATCTACCTCCCTCGTTCTTCTAATCCCCTCATTTCTCTTATTTTATCAATTTTGATTAATTTTTAATTAATTATCTTCCACACGTTCCCTTCTGTCTTAACACTTCTCAACTCCTCTTCCACCTCTTTTTCCTTTTCCTGTTCTTTCTTCTTACAAGTCGCCCTAAACTCCTTCCTCATTTGTACGCACTTCTTTTTTTTCGCGGTTCCTTCCTTCCACTTCATGTACTTCTTTTTCACCTTTCTCTTCATCATTTTACATTCCCTATTCCAACCACGGCTTCACCATTCATTTCTTCTTCTTCCTAAATGCCTTCTTTTGCTCACAACCTTGCACTTTTTTTTTTTTAGATCCTCCCATATCTCGCCCATCGACTCCCCCTCGAAACTCACGTTGCCCAACTGCTCCTGATGCTTCCCTATCACCTTTCTCGTCTATGATACCCTCTCCCCTAACGACCCTTCTTCCCCACCCTGCCATTCGCCAGCCTAACAAACTCTGGTGGGTTTGACTTTTGAGGGCTGCAACCCCTATTTTTAATAGGCGAAAAATTGACATTAATTTCTGCAGTAAAAACTTGAAAAATAGTTTAATTATGACCAAATATTTATGATTATAAAAAAATACGGAAATAAAGTTTCCTTTTTGCATTTTTAATAAAAAATGTTTTAGTGGCTAAAACCACTCCTATCAATGAAAATTAGTATTTGGATCATACAATAGTTTAAAAGTGAATTTTTAAATTTTCATTGCTTCGTAGATGTCATTATAGTAAAAATATTCTAAAAACTCATTTAAGAGGTAAAAACCGCTCTCAAATTTCATCCCCAAGAAGAGTTTTTTTTTAAATCTTTTTTGTCTCCAATATTTTTTAGTAAAACTAAGCCGGTAATAATCCTTATAAAAAGTTTAACAAATTCTGGTACGGTTTTTAAATATTTCAAAATTGATTTAAAAACTTTACACAACAAAAATAACATTATTTTGTTTGATAATTACAAGTAGAATATCATAGTGTATACATTATTATTAAATTTATTCAAAATTTAATATTTGAAACTTGCGTTCGAAAACGCTATAATAATATTATAGTACTAATTAAATTATTCGTTAAGTTTTTATAATAATTTTGTACAGCGACGGCCACCGAGTACTGTAAATTGAAAAATTTGTGTAAAACCATCACATTAACTACTCATTAGATACTAATTTTTATTAATAAGGGTGGTTTTACCCTCTAAAGATATTTTTTATTAAAAATGCAGAAACACGTTTTCTTTATTTTTCTATTTCCTTTATAAACATAAATGTTTGGTGATAATTAAACAATTTTTCAAGTTTTTACTGCAGAAATTGATGTCAATTTTTTAATTTTTCGCCTATTAAAAATAGGGGTTGCAACCCCCCAAAAATCAAACCTACAAGAATTATTTACACTTTTTATCACCCAATTGGTTTTACTACAAAATATTGATTACAAAAGAAGATATTTAAAAAAAAAAGTTTTTGGGGGTAAACTTTTGTGGCGGTTTTCACATTTTAAGCATCTAATATTTTAAATATAAGATCTTTCGTAAATGGAATAAAACAATATTTCACATGAAAAATACAAATTTTGAAAATTACTCATTTATTTAGAAAAAAGACTTTCGTTTTCAATAAAATAAATGTTAAAAAAATAATTAAATTTTCAACCTAAAAAGATAAATTCTCATCAAAAAAGAGTGATAGTTCATATTTCAACCATGAAAGATGAAGTTTCATTAAAAAAATTAATTGCACAACCAGAAAAAAGAATTTTCAGAAATAAAAATTTTTCAGTTATTAAAGAAAAAAAGTTTACCTAAATTGTTGAATCTTCAAGCAGAAACATGATTTTTCTGTACAAAAATTGAATTTTCAGCGATAAAAAAAAATCAATAAAATAAGTAAATTTTCATAAAAGAGATAAACTTCTATTAAAAAAAAAAACGAATGTCAACAAAGTATTTTATTGGTTACCCACGAAATAAAATTTTCAGGTAAAAAGGATCAGTTTTCCAAAAAATAGTTAAAAAACCAACTAAAAAGATGAATTTTCTACTAAAAACATGAATCTTCGACAAAAAATTATTTCGCAACAAATTGGTTCGAACAAAATAGTTGAATCGTCAAGCAAAGAAGATTAATTTTCAGCCAAGCAGTTGCATTTTCATCTAAAAAGGATGAAATTTCTACTAAAACAGATAAATTTTTTGATTGAAAATACAAATTTTCAAAACCTATATTTTAATTTTTTTAAAATTTTATTTTGACTTTCCAACATTAAAATATAAGTTTCAAACAAGAAATAAATTTTGTTACGAAAATTTTAACCCTGAAAAAACGAATTTTTAAGAAAGCAATTAACTTTTCAACCAAAAGGGATGACTGTTTAACAAACTTGATGAATCTACAAAGAAAGAGTTGCATTTTTATCCAAGAAAGATAAACTGTTCACTAAAACAGATTAATTTTTAAATCAAAAAAACAAGTTAAAAAAACAGTTGACTTTTCTTCCGAACAAAATTTTGAGTTGACTTTTTAACACCAAAATATGAAATTTAAACAATTAAGTTTTATATTTTGTTGAAAAATCGTCTGTTTTTGAAAAAAATTAATGTCTTCGGTTGATAATCCTTCTTTTTGTTTGAACATTTAACTACTTTATTAAAAGTTGAAATCTTTTCTTTTTTAATTTATTCATTTAGTAGAAGATTTATAATTTTTTTTTAAATTTTGTCTCTCCGTTTCAAAATTTATTTTTTAATTGAAAATTCATCTAATTGATAAAAAAATGGCTTTTTTCGTAAAAAATTAATTTTTGTTTGTTTTTAAAATCAATCTTTTTGGTTGAAATTTATTTCGTTAAATGTTAATCTTTTTTATAGAAGCAGTATTAACGGATTTCATTTAATTCGCAGAATTAACCGAATTCACAGAATTCCCAGAATGGAAGGAATTTACGGAATTCAAAGAATTAACGGAATTCACTATATTCATGGAATTCACGGAATCCACAGAATTCACGGAAATCAAGGAGAGTTCAAGAAATTTACGGAATTCCTTGAATCCCGCAACTTCTGTTAATACGATAAATTTCGTTATTCCTTGAATTTCATTAATCCCGTGAAGTCCTTGAATTCCATTATTACAGTCCATAAATTTAGCGAATGTCGCCCATTCCTTGAATTTCAGGAATTCTTTTGATTCCGTGAATACCTTGGGTTAATTAAATTCCGTAAATTGAGCAAATTCCGCAAATCCTGTAAATTCCGCGAACTCCATAAAGTAAATGAGCCCCACGAACTCCTTGAATACCATCAATTCCGTGAGTTGCATAAATTCAATGAATTCCGTGAATACCACTAAACCTGTGAATTCTCTAATTTCGGAAATTCGTTGAATTTCACGCATTCCTTGAATCCCATGAATTCCTTGAATCCTATGAATTCCTTGAAACCCATGAATTCCTTGAATTCTATGAATTCCTTGAATACTATGAATTCCTTAAATTCCATAATGTTCTTAAATTACATCAATCCTTGAATTTCATAAATTGCGTGAATCCCTGGAATTCTATGAATTTCACGAATTCCGTTAATCCCTAGCATTCCTAGTGTTACATAAATTCCATGATTAATGTCAATTTCGCGAATTCCTTGAATTCTATAAATTCATCGGATTCCATAAAAATCATGCATTCGGTGAATTTTAGGAATTACCTGAATTTGATGAATTCCGAAGATCTAGTGCATTTCGCGATTTAAGTAAATTCCTCAAATTCCATTAATTTTATAAATTCTATTAATTCCGCAAATTCCGGGCATTACGTGAATTCCGTGATTACAGTTAATTTCGCAAATTCTTTGATTTTTGTGAATTCCATGAATTAGGTAAATTCCACTAATTATGTAAATTCCATGAATACCGCGAATTCAATAAATTCCGAAAATATGGCGAATTCCTTCAATTCCATAAATTCCGCGAATTCCGTCCTTTCCATGAATTCCTTGAATTTTTCGTGTTTCTTGAATTTAATAAATTCCGTGAATTCCTTTAATTTCGTGAATTACAAAAATTCAGTTAATTCCTTCAGTTCAATGAATTTCGAGAATTTCCTGACTTCTGCGAATGTCATGATTTTCGTGAATTTTGAGAATTCCTTAAATTCGATTAACTTCTTAATTGCGACTAATTCTTTGAATTCCATTAATTCCGTGATTTCCGTGTGCACATTTTTCGTCTTACAAACGTTTAATACATGTATTATATGTATTTTATTACAATACCATGTTTGCAATTTTACCTTACGCTTGTATTGTAAAAGAACATAAAAATCTCGACTTTGTACTTCTTAGTCCCTAATAATCAGGGGTAATTTTTCTGTTTTTAAAATTAAGGAAGTAAAAATAACCTTAAAAAGATGGAATAATGAATTTATTTTTGCAGTTTCTTCATTGTTAGATACACCCGACTGAACTGACTGAACCGACTGAACTGAAAGACAGCCTAGAACTGTTGACCCCGCAGTTTCTCAAAGCGCAGGGCGAGATACGATTGCGACTTTCTCCCCGGAGAGGCCGCAGTGCGCGAGTATTCAGTCGACTAGATTGCGCAATATTGTGCATTCCAATTAGAAACGGCTTAGGCGGCCCTAAACAGATTATTCTGACAATATTTTGCATAAACGCCCTGCTAAATCCGTAGATCTATCGCAACTTATTTTCTCTATTCTTGCTTGTAACACGTACATACAAATTTTCCACATAGTTGGTTTGTATAATATGATGGAATATTACAAATGTATTATCACTTAGAATACTAAAGATTCAGAACCAAGGAATATTTTCCAACAGCCCAACTGTGCGGAGATAATTTTTGGATGTACAAATTATCAGAAAGCTTTGTTAAAAAATTCTGAAAATCAAAAAAAGATTAATTAAGAATTGCACATGCAGTTTATCAAATTTTTGGCAAGAGCTAATCACATAACTGCCACGTCAGTCGTATGTTTTTCTGAGCAAAGATATTTGGAACATCGCGAATCACTTTTCAGACAGCCCTAGTGTCTCGTTAAATACGGACTTCTGATCAAATATCGTACATCACTCGGAAGGGCTAGACAGGTCCTCACTTGCAGCTAAATGTCGATAAGCGGCTGCCCTTAGGAGTTTTTTCTGCAGTTTATCACTCATTCACTTTTTGAACCAAAGAGATGAAATTTATAACAAAAGAGATACATTTTCAACTGAAATAATAAATAATTAACTGTGGGAGTTACATTTACGTTAAAAATTTAATTATTCACAAAAAATGCGAATTTTCTACAAAATAGTTCTATTTTCAACTAAGGAGATCTATTTTTATCATAAATAATAAATCCTAAATAAAGAAGGTTAATTTTTAAGCAAGAAGATACGTTTTTAACTAAAATGACGAATCTTCAAAAATAACAAAAAATCATTTTTAATGAGAAAGTTCAAATTTAAAACAGGCAGTTGAATTTTTAACGTAGAAGTCTAGTTTTCAACTGAATACTTGAATTTTCAACCAAAAATGGAATCGTTTATTTTTCAGTTCAAAAATGTTTAACAATGAAGATGAATTACCAATAGAAGAAGATCAGTTTACTAAGAAAAGAAATAAATTTTTTAAAAATTCATGAATTTTAAACCAAAAAGATGAATTTTCAACTCAAATAGATCATTTTTTAATAAAATTATGAAACTTTAACTAAAAAAATGCATTTTTATCAAAATAGTTTAACTTTTAACCAAGTAATTGAGTTTTAAACCAAAAATATGAATTGTCGGCAAAAAATATAATAGTTGATAATAAAAATAAAATATATTTTTAATTTTAATTCAAAAAGTCTTAAATCTATTTAAAAGACGAATGATTTAAAAAAGTGCTGAATTCGCTATCAAAAATTATTTTGTAGTCTATAATAAGAAAAAATTAGGCAAATTATAAATGGAAGAAAAAAAAATTATTTTTAATATATAAAATACAAATTGCGAATTACTATTAATTTTTATTTTAAATTATGTTTACTAATTTATTTTAAGGTTGTATGAATGTAAATCTGCTATGTTTCTCAAGATTATTCAAAAAGATTTTTTCAATATCAGATATGTTGAAAAAATATCTAGAAAGATTTAAGAAATTTTTTTTATTTTTCAGAATTTTACAAAATTGTAGGATAAATTTGACTAGTTTAAACGATATTTCAGACTTTTTGATTCTTTGAAAAAACCTAAGAATATTTGATAAATGTCTTAATATCTTCCAAAGTTTTAAAATATTTTTAATCTCTTCAAATTTCCAAAAATTCCGCCATATCTTCTAAATTTACTTGAACTATTCTTAAATTTGTTTCAAACTCTTCCAGCTTTATTTTTCAAAATTTTTGAAATTATTTTAATGTTTTATAACATTTTTCCAATATTCTCTTAACAGTAATAAAAAAATAATAATTTTAAATATTCTTAGGAATCTTGAGAAATTTTTTTTTTATCTTGAAACTTTTCAAAATATTCAAAAAATTGCAATATTTTATCGGGAAATCTTGAAAAACCTACATTTCGTTTTAAGTTTTTTAAAATTCTAAAAAAATTATGATTATTTTATGAAATGATTGAACTTTTTATAAAATGTAGACAAAATTCTGCAAATTAAAAAAATTTTCCTTAAATTTTCTAGATTGTTTTTTGATTATTTCGAAAATCTTTTAGAATAATAAATCATATAGCAAAAGAAAAATCTTCAAACAAGGAGAATACATTTTCATCTAAAATGATGAATCTTCAATTTAAAAAATTGATAAAGCCATCAACTTGCAACAGAGAAAAAATTAATAAAGGTGTTCAACTTTGAATAAATTATTTGAATTTTCAACACAATATTAAATTTTTCGACAGAAAAAGAATAATTTTGAACCAACTGGTTTCATTTTTTACCAAAGAGACAATTTTTCAACTAAAATAATAAATTTTCAACTGAAGAAATAAATTTTAAACAAAACTTTCAATTTTCAATTCATTAGTTAATTCTTCAATTGAAAACATGAATTTTCTACAGAAGTTCTCATTATAGCGGTAGATTTCTTTTTGCTTTCAAGAAATATGTCTTCTACCCCGGTGTCTATTCCAGTGGAGGTTAGACTTGTGGGGGGGGGG
>NC_046665.1:117268440-117269760 GCF_010883055.1 Belonocnema kinseyi | reverse complement strand
TAATTCTGGGTCAGGCCGGCTCAGGGTCATCGGCTTCTGGAAGGCGGCCTTCGCGGCCTCGAAGTGCTGTAGATTCTCGGGTGTCATCTTGTACGGTCGTTTTGTCGAAAGCATATTCGACAGAGGGGCGAGAATGATGGAGGAGTTTGGAATATACTCCTTCACCCAGTTGCAATTCCCTAGGAAAGATCGCATCTCCTTGCGGGTTCGTGGCGGGGCGGCGTTTTGGATAGCCTCCACATGCCCTGTTTGCGCCGAGTTTCCTTCGGTCCAAAGCTGCATTTCTTTGGCGCGACTGTCAGACCGTAGATGCTCAGCCGTTCAAATACTAGAGCCAGGTGCAAGAGGTGCTCGTTCCAATCTCGCGAGTAAACGACTATATCGTCGAGGTACGCGATTGCGTACGTACCCCATTGTTCCGCCAGGACCTGCCGCATTAAGTTTTGAAAAGTGCCGGGCGCGTTTTTCAATCCGAAGGGCATTACGCGGAATTGAAACTGCCCGCCTCCTGGGGTTGAAAAGGCGGTATATTGACGCGAGCCTGGCGCCATGGGTACTTGCCAGTACCCACTCTTTAAATCCAAGGTGGAGAAAATTTTGGCCGTGCCGAGATCCTTTAACGTTTCGTGGATTCTCGGAAGGCACTGGGGAGCATCTACCGTCATACCATTTAAACGACGGTAGTCTACGCAAAATTGGTAATCGCCGTCCTTCTTACCGGCGATTACGATTGCCGAGCTGAAGGGCGATGTGGTGGGCTCAATGATGCCATCACGGAGCATTTCCCGAACTTGTAGGTCTATGTACTGACGTTTCTCGTCTGAGTAACGCCTGGGGGCTTCTCGAAAGGGGTGTCCATCCTTTAGTTGGATATGATGTTGCACGTTGGCCAGTGTTTGTTTGAGGCGTCCGCCTCCGTGGAACACTGGTGCGTGCAAATGTAGCAGCTGCTGGAACTTGGACTGGTGTTCTGTTGGAAAGTTGTTCGGCACATCGATTTTTTCCGTGGGGGAGGGGGCTCAGGTACACCCTCTGACGTCCTGTGGTGCCCACAAATATACAGTCAGCCACATGGTCGTGAATGACCATGTGCTGTTTTAGCCAGGGCCGGGATAATCGGCGTGCTGAATGGTAGGGGACAAGTTAATGGTACCATTCAGCTTGATGGCTGCCCCCACGGCAGCTAATAATGCGTGGGGGGGGAGGGTGTGAGAAGGGAGAGTTCGGAGGGTGTCAATATGGCCTGTTTGACAAAATTCTCCGAAGCCAATGTGTCGATCTCTGCGATGACCTCTCTTTTGCCCAGGAGTAGCCTGACTC
>NC_046665.1:117265977-117268340 GCF_010883055.1 Belonocnema kinseyi | reverse complement strand
GTATCACTGCAACGAGCAGGAGTGCTTAGCCATAGTGTGGGCTATTAAAAGGTACCGGCCCTTCCTGGAGGACAAACCGTTCACATTGAGGACGGACAGTAAGACGCTCACCTGGTTAGAGCGTCAGAAGGACACAAGAGATAAACTAACCAGGTGGGACCTTTTCCTTAGCCGTTTTCCACGCGCGGTGGAACACGTGCCCGGCAAGGAAAACGAGTTGCCTGATGCCCTCTCACGGCATCCGAACCCCGACGAAACTTCACCCGGGGAACTCGACATGGAACAGATGCTGCCACCAACGACCAAAATAGCCCGCCCCGACAGCGCTACGACAGTGCCCGTTTTGAGCGCTCTGGCCCGGCCTCCGCTGTATCACGAGGTGATTGAAGCGCAACAGGAGGACCCGGCCATCACCAAAGACGTCCTTGAATGGAGGAGACTGGCCAAATTGCCAGAACTAACGCAGCCAGAGAGGGAGTTCCTGGACCGACACCGCTTGACGGATAAAGGGTGGTGGTACCAGGATGCCGCCGGGATTTGGAGATCACGAGTGCCTTTAGCGTTCAGAGCTAAAGTCATCTGGGAGCATCACGACGCCGCGATAGCCGGTCACCCAGGGACCGACGAGACGATACGGGCTGTCAGGGAGAACTTTTTCTGGCCCGGAATGAGCCGGGAAATCCGCCGATACGTGGCCGGCTGCCACCTGTGCATATGTTGCAAGCCGGTCAAAGCCAAGCATCTGGACAAACAAAGACCCCGAGCAGCGAAGCGAGCGTGGGATACGGTCGCCGTCGATCTCATGGGTCCGTATCCCCGAACTAGTTAGGGCCACAGCTATATCCTGGTGGTGACTGACTTGTTCACACGTTGGGTAGAGGCTTTCCCACTGAGGACAGCCGAAGCCCCCAAAATTACACGCCTCCTAGAAGAGGAGGTCTTCAGTCGCTTCGGCTACCCGCGCAGGGTGCTGAGTGACAACGGCCCCCAATTTACGAGCCAAGTTTGGGCCGAGGCGAGCCGCCGATGGGGCGCCGAGTTATGAACGACCCCAGTCTACCACCCACGTGTCAACCCAACAGAACGGCGGAACCAAGAACTAAAGAAAGGTTTGAGGCTCCGTCTGCACCAAGAAAATCAACGCACGTGGGACCAGCATTTACCCGATCTCCTGTTCGGGCTAAGAAGACGCAGGAACGCCGCCACTGGAGTTACTCCTAGCCATCTCCTCATGGGCAGGACCATTCTTCGCCCAGGAGAGTGGGAACTTCAACCGGAAGCACCCGACGAAGTACCAGCAGCAAGCTATGAGGATCGCGAGCGAGAAGCTCGACAACAGCAGACAGCTTATCAGGCCAAGCATACAGCTGCACCCAACCCCCCACGCTATTTTCCGGGAGACTGGGTATATGTACCCAACCATCAGTTAAGCAGCAAGGTGTTGGGGTACAATGCCAAACTGGCCCCAGCCCGCCTGGGTCCCTACCAGATCCTCGATCACATCTCGGGCGAGGTTTATTGGATCTGGAGGGAAGGATCAGCCCAGAAAGTGCACGGTAGTGTACTGGTGCCCGCACCAGCGCCCGCAAGGGTGGTGCCACCACAGGAACGAATTACGGACGAGCCAGAGGTCGGCATGTCGCCACCTCCCACGAAACCACTAGCCGAAAGCGTCGGCGGCGCAGCGCACGTACACCCTGTCGAAACCGTCGACAGGGAGGAGGACAGTGAGGACAGTTCGTCTCACTACACGAACGACGAGAAGCGATACGACGACGAGGAGCGACACAACGACGAGGAGCGATACGACGACGAGCAGGAGGACGAGGTCGACCCAACCGGGCGTCGACATGACAGGCTAGGTACCGCCGGAAGGGCGTACCACACTCCATCGGCAGAGGCTGACGAACAACCGGAGGACGTCGGACGACGTTATCCACGACGACAGCGGGCACCCGACAATTATCGGGATGCCAGAGCATACGCGCCTCGGCGGAGGCGCGCACCATTGTAAATAATTAGAAGCAGGACGGCCGAGAGGCATCTTTCGAAATTAAGATGGGTCGGGCTGCCGCGAGGCACCCGAAGTAGAAGTAGAAAGGGCCCAACCAGGGCTGCCGCAAGGCACCCTATATAGAAGTATATTAAATAAATTTAGACCCGGCTAACCAAGGGAAGAGTGGGTCCTTACGATTTAAAAAAAAAAAGAACAACACGCGGGTAAGCAAACTCTATCCGGGAGGGGGTGGAGTTGATGTATATCAGAACGACAAAGATGAGAACCTCAAGCGTCCAGCAATTTGTTCACACGCCTCCACTTGAAATTTTCCGAGAGGAAATTCCAAGTGAAGGCCTAACGTGAC
>NC_046665.1:117259250-117265877 GCF_010883055.1 Belonocnema kinseyi | reverse complement strand
GGTGGCAGATGTGCCGAGACAATGGTAATTACTTACAGGAGGGCAAGCAAACTCGTCGCGGAAGCTCAAGAATCCTCAATTTGTCACGTTAGGCCTTCACTTAAATTTCCTCTCGGAAAATTTCAAGTGGAGGCGTGTGAACAAATTGCTGGACGCTTGAGGTTCTCATCTTTGTCGTTCTGACATACATCAACTAAAACCTCGATATGGACAATGTACAAGTTTCAAATTTTTCTGTTTAATATATTCTGTTTCATTTTGTTAAAAAATTGTATTTTTTGTAGAATATTGAGTTTATTGTTCGAACATTCTTTCCTGGTTCAAAGTTCAACTATTTGCTTAAAAGTTTAACTCTTATTAAAAATTCACATTTTTGGCCATACATTTTTTAATGAAGATGTGAATATTCCATTTTTGGTTGAAATTTTCTCTTTTTTATTTGAAAATGAAAATTTTTTTAGTATAAATGTTAACTATTTATTTGAAGATTCAATTATTTATTTCAAAGCTGAACTTATTTCTTAAAAATTATTTTTTCTACTTAACAATTAGGTTACTTCTTTGAGAGTTAAACTCTTCTGTTAAAAAAATTGTATTTTTGTTGAACATGTATAATTTTGGTAGAAAATCCATTCCCCGTTTAAAAATTGATGTTTTTTAATTAAGATTTATTATCTTAAAATAAAACGGATCTGGTTGGTTGAAAGTTAAGCTACTAAATTTTATTTTTTTGTTGCAAAATTGAACTATTTTTAGTTGAAAGTTCATTATTTTTATTTAAAATATTTATTGTATGAATAAATATCTTAACCGTCCGCTAAATTACTGAATATGGTGTTTTTGAAATGAAAAATGCACATAAAATTCTAAACTTTTATTATTCTGAAATTATTCAAATGCTCAATCTTATCGTTATAAACTCCGAAGTTTAAAGTTAATATAGATACATCCTCAAAGTTAAATTTTGAAGGGATTTCAATCTCTAAAATCCCCTACCATCTGCAGACGGATTTTCAATAAGAGCGCTCACATTGGCCTGATAAATTTGGCTAGAGGAGTGAAAAACTGCAGAAAAAACCCCTGGGCGCAGCCGGTTTAGGACGGACGAGTTCAATGACCTTCGTGATAAGGATACTCCCTAATAGATGTTACAGTATTTTGATCAAGACGCTTGGCCTCAACGCTAGAAAGAAAAATAATTTTTTTTTAATTCATTTGAAAAATAAAATGTATACTTTTTAACTAGAATATCCGAAGTCTGGATTTATTAGATACAAATGGAATTTTCAGGAAACTTACAATTTGGAAACCATGCTGCAAATCTTTTTACCAATTTCTTCAATCATTGTTTTTTTATCTGCTTTCGAATCGCAGAGTTTTTCGACCAATTTTTTCGTTAATGACTTCATTTTGTCATCTTTTAAACACTCTTTTGATTTTTTATAATTTTTTTTGTCTTCATAATTTAAATACTCATCTTCATAATATACAAATAATTCACCTTTCTCTTCGAATAAATTTTTTGTTTGGCAATCTGATTTATACTGTTTTGAAGTAAAAACCGCCTTAATAGGTTCCTTTATGTTTAACATTTTAGGAAACTCACCCAAACTGTCATCACAATAACCTGTTAATTATAAAAAAAATAAAATTGTCCAAAGTTTAAACAAAATTTTTGTATACAAAATTATAAACCAAGATTGAATAGGAAACTTTCTGACAATGAAGCAACTGCAGAAAATAATGTCAGTGATTTAAATTTTCAAAGAATCTGAGTTAGGTCGAAAATTATAGGGGTTAAGGAAAAAATGTTTGTGTTATTTTTTTAATTCTAAATTAATATTTTTCATACTCACATGTAATGAATAGGGACAGCAGAGTAATTAACAACTTCATTTCTTACTGCTTTCTTCTTTAGTAAACGTGAGAAATACTTCGAAGACAGAGCGAAATAACTTTTTTTGTAAGAACTAATTTCCTGTTTTTTTATATAAGCTTATATACGTGCTTGAGGTGACGTATCAGACGAAGAGATTCTACGAATCAACAATGATGAAACATCTGCGCCTTAATTTCTGATGTAATTACAATATTATTTATTGTTCATAAACATAAATTATGTGTGCAAACTATAAAAAAGATATTTTTTTCCTGTCTTAAGATTTCTCATTTCTAAATTTTTAATATAATTTATGGTATATTATTGAGGATAGTAATTTACAATGTGGGTAGATCTTAATATCCACATGATTTTCGTTCTTTCTCCTGGTCTCCTCTTTTTTTCACAAGATTATTCTTTTTACCCTTATCTACAAGAAAAAAATTGTAAGTTCTGAATGGCTCCATTTAATGACCGAAGAGACCTGAAAAATTTTCCATCCCCTAGCGTATTAGCCTTCGAATTTATTTCCGAAATGGAAAGTAACGGTATAATATATAATGTTATAGTTTCCAAACGCTAGCATTGATTTTTTTCCGAATATCTCGACACCTGTTGAAGCACAACATTAAAAAAAATGTAAATCTTTTCTCAGGAAATCATGAAATTCGCGAAGTTCACGGAATTCACGGAAATCATGGAATTCACGAAATTTAAGGAATTTACAGACTTCAAGAAATTAACGAAATTCATCCTGATTCAAGGAATTTGTGGAATTCATGAGATTTAATGAAATCATGGAATTCACAAATTTTATGGAATTTATGAACTTCGAAGAATTCCGTGAATTCCTCAAATTCCATGAATTCCTTGAATCCCTTAAATACCTTAAATCCCTTAAACTCCATTTAATGCGTGAATTCCTACAATTACAGAAATTCTGCGAATTCCGTGAATTCCATGAATTCCACTAGTTCCTCGAGTTTCGTAAATTCCATTCATTCCATGAATTTCGTAAATTCCATTCATTCCGTGAATTTAGTAAATTCCTTGAATTTCGTGAATTTCATGAATTCCGCGAATTCCATACATTTAATGAATTCCTTTTTTCCATAAATTCCGTGAATGCCTTACATTTTTTGCATTTTGGGAATTCCTTGAATTTGACGAATTTGGTGAATTCAATTAATTCCGCGATTTTCTTGTGCATAGTTTTCTTCTTACTTTTGTTAATATATAGTATGCAACGCGCATATCCATAGAATTCAAGACATTTATGGTATTTAAGGAACCCGTGGAATTGAAGGAATTTACGGAATTCGTGGAATTCACAGAATTTGTGGAATTTAAGGAATTTGCCGAATTCGTATAGCGCCTGAAGTTCACGGCCTTAATGAAATTTGCGATTTCTTGAATTTCATGAATTGTTTTGATTGCGTGAATACTTTGAGTTAATTGAATTTCGTGAGTACGATAAATTTCATGAATTGCTTTAATTCCATTAATTCCCTGAACTCTTCTAATGTCGTGATTAGAGTCCATACATTCAGCGAATTCCGTGAATTCTATTATTTCCTCAAAATCCATGAATTATAGTACCTCACGAATTCCTTGAATGTCTTGAATTCCGTGAATTGCATAAATTCAATGAATTCCGTGAATACCACAAATCACGTGAATTTCTTGATTTTGTTCAATTTCTTGAATCCCATGAATTCCTTGAATTCCATGAATTCTTTCAATTCCTTTAATTTCATCGATTCCGTGAATTTCTTCAATTAAATTAATACCGCAAAATCAATCAATTCAATGAATTCCGCTAATTCCGTAAATTACAAGAATTCCTCGAATTCTATGAATCCCGAAAATTGCTTGAACTTATTGAATTCCAAGAATTCCATGAATTCAGTAAATTCCTTGAATTTCGTGAATTTCGTTAATTTCGTGACTTCCATGAATTCCGATAATTTCTTGAGTTCCGAGGGTTACATGAATTCCACGAAAGCCTTGAATTCCGAGTGTTACATGAATTTTGCTAATTTCTTGAATTCCGGGCGTTATATGAATTCTGTGAATTCTGGAAAATCCTTGAATTCGATCAAAATCCGCGAAAATGGCGAATTCATTTTTTCTTTTCTAAAAAATTGTAACTAATATGTTAATCCAGTCCATCTATTATAGTGTTTGTAAGACCAACATTATGCACAATTCGCGGAGTTCATGTAATTAAAGAAATTCGAGAAATTTATGGCGTTTATTAAATTCGCCAAAATAATGGAATCCAAGGAATACCAGGAGTTCTCGAAATTCATAGAGTTTATGGAATTCATACAATTAATCGAATTAAAAGAATTTACTGAAATCACGGAATTCACTGCATGTGCCGAATTCACAGAAATCTGTGAATTGCTTGAATTCTGTGAATTTAACAAATTCCTTTAATTCCGTAAATTCCTTGAAGTCCATGAAATTCGTGAATATCTGATCTTTCATTAATTCCTTGGATTTCATGAATTCCTTTATTTCAGTGAATTATTTGCATTCCGTGAATTCCTTTAATTTCTGAATTCCGCGATTTCAATGAATTACGTGAATTGCGTGAATTTCGCGATTTCCCTTATTTTCTTGAATCCCTTGAATTCCGTAAATTCCGCGAATTCCATGACTTTTGAGAATTTCTTGAATTCCTTGTATTCCGTGCATGAGGCGAATTCTTAGAAATCCGTGATTTCTTCTAATTACGTAAATTCTACGAATTCCTTGAATTCCTTAAAATCTATGAATTCCACGAATTCCCTGAATAAGCGCGTTATATGCTATACATTAGCAAAAGTTTTGGCGCCACAAGCACATTTTTTTTTATCAGTTCAAGATCTTTGAATTGCGTAAATTCCAAGAATTCTGCGAATTCTATGAATCCCGAGAATTTCTTAAATTCCGCGAATTCTAGCATTTCCTTGAATCCGTATATTCCTTGAATTTCACCTATTCCGTGACTTCCATGAATTCCGAGAAATTCTTGAATTCCGGGGTTACATGAATTCCTTAGAATTGAATATCATAAAAAAAATTGACCGAATTCCAGGCCTAAAATTATATTGTTGATAGGATATTTTGGTTCCAAAAAGATGACATAAAAGTAACACTCTAAACTTCATGGCTATTTGAAAGTCTCAAAGGCTATTTGAAAATCAATTTTTCAATATGTATTCATTTTCATTAATAGTTGAAGATTTAATTGTTCATTGTACACATAAAAATGCTTATTTGATTTTGCGGTTTTTTTTTGCGTTATACAGAACAATTATAATTTTAGATTTAATCTTCGTCATCATAGCGGCTTAGTTTTGCCTAAAAATATTCTTTACAATAAATACAATTCGTGGCAGTTTCATAAAAACAGAAGTTTTATACAAGTTAAACTTATCGAAAACAAATAATTGATCAACTTCTCAAGAAAAAAACTCCCACAAATTGAATTATCTAAAAATATGCATAGTAATACAAAGAATCCAAAGAATTCACTGAAATCAAGGAATTCGTGGAATTCAAGGAATTTATTAAATTTCATATATTCACGGAATTCATGGACTTCAAGGAATTTATGGAATTCACAGAATTAAAGGAATCCGTTGAATTCACATAAATCAACCAATTGACAAATTTCTACCAATTCACGAAATTTAACTAATTCTTGAAATTCAAGGAAATCGTGGAATTCATGGAATTCACGAAATTCAAGGAATTTCTTAATTTCAATGAGTTAATGAAATTCAATGGAATCACGGAATTCACGGAATGTATAAATTCATGGACTTCCTCAAATTTCTTGAATTCCATAAAATCCTTGAATTCCGCGAATCCCATGAATTCCACGAATCTCATGAATTCCGTAAATTCATTGAAAACCACGAATTGCATAAATTCCGGAAGTTACATAAATTTCGTGAAATCCATTAATACCATAAATTAGGTGCTTACAGTCAATTTTGAGAATTCCTTGAATTCTGCTAATTCCATGAATTCCATTAATTTCTTACTTTCCCTAAATTAAGCGTGTCCCGTGTATTCTTTAAGTTACGTGAATCTCCTAAATTGCAAGATTTTCGTGAATTTCGTGAATTCCATTAATTCATAGAATTCTGTAAATTCTGCAAATCCAGTGAATTCCGTGATTTTAGTGAATTCTTTTAATCCGAACAATTTCACGCATTCCATGAATTCCATGAATTCCATGAATTTCGAGAATTCCTGAAATTCCTTGGATTCCATTATTTCCGCGAATTTAATGAATGCCATAAATTTCTCGAAGTTCTTTTATTCCATAAATTCGGTGAATTGTGCATAATTTTTTGTTCTTACAAGCGCTATAATAGATGGATTAGATTAACATATTAGTTAAACAATTTTGGAAAAGAAAAAATGTTAACTAAACATCAATCAAATCATATTTAGACTCACATCACATCGATTGCTCAAACTATTATTTTTTAAATTTATCTTATTTGTTGAAAATGCATTTTTTTCTATAAAATGAATTCATTTTTGTTTAAAATTGAACTGTCTGGTTATAAATTTACGTCGTTTGTTACAAAATTCCTATTTTTGGCTGAAAAATCAAATTTTTTTCTAAAGAGAAGGAAATTGTTTTTGGCCTAATTTATTTTTGGACCAAAAAATCTGAAAAAATCATGGTAGTATCTTATAAGTATCCCGAGTCGATTGCACGCTAAACGGACTACCCTTCA
>NC_046665.1:117228611-117259150 GCF_010883055.1 Belonocnema kinseyi | reverse complement strand
ATACGTTATAGGTTTTTGGAGTCGCTAATTACGAATCTGGCATCCGTTGAACTCTATCTCTTCAGGTTCAAGGTCATTTGAAGGTCATTTGAAGGTCAAATCAAGAAAAAACGGTAAAAAAATTTAAAAAAAATATGTTATAGGTTTTTGGGGTCGCTCATTACGAACCTGGTGTCCGCTGACCTTTATCGCGTCAGGTTCAAGGTCATGGGAATGACATATTTTTTTTATTTTTGCAGCGTTTTTTATCGATTTGACTTTCAAATGACCATGAACCTGACGCGATAAAGGTCAGCGGACACCATGTTCATAATCAGCGACCCCAAAAACCTATAACATATTTTTTTTTAATTTTTTTACCGTTTTTCTCGATTTGACCTTCAAATGACCTTGAACCTGAAGCAATAGAGTTCAACGGATGCCAGATTCGTAATTTAGCGACTCCAAAAACCTATAACGTATTTCTTGGATTTTTTTACCGTTTTCTCTCAATTTGACCTTCCAATGACCTTGAACCTGACGCGATAAAAGTCAAAGGACGCCAGATTTGTATTCGGCGACCCCGAAAACCATAGTAAACCCGAGCTAACCTCAGAATACATGTTTAAGAGTGTCAAATCTCTCGAAAATACAGTTGGTGGGTAGTGGTGTTTCCTATATTTGTAGGGGGGTGGGGGTGGCTGGGGGGTGGAGGGTAGTCCGTTTAGCGTGCAATCGACTCGGGATACTTATAAGATACTACCATGATTTTTTCAGATTTCATTTTTATCAAGCAGGTTAGCAAAAAAATGATTTTGCTCTCCCTACGGAGTAATTCTCGCTTTTATTAAGAAAGAAAACAATGAAAAATGAAGTTCTTAATTTTTTCGATTATCTCTATTTAGTATTTGTGAGTATAAATTGTATATATTTAAAATTATTGCTGAAAAAATCGATAATTTTTCCATTTCTTCCGTCTGCTTCATTTTTCGAATCATTGTCATTAATTTGAATTATCCTAAAATATTGTTAAGTATTCTTCATTATTTCTACATATTTTCTTAGATTCCCATATATTCTAAGATGAATTTTTAACAAGATTAACTTTTTCAACAAAATATTTCAATTTTTAACCAAATTGTTAAATTTACAACAAAGTTTCATTTATTCACGTGTGATTTTCTACCAGATGACTACCTTTTTATTGTATTTAAGGAATATAAGAAATACAATAAAGTTAGAAAATATAAAGACTTAACATTTTTTTACGAATTCAAGGTATTTTGCAAATTTAAAGATTTTCACGATACTAATGAATTTCACGAATTAGGAGAATTCCCTGAATTCAAGCAATGCAGCAACCAATTCCACAAATTCACAAAGAATTTCTCAAATTCAAAAAATTCCACAAATTCAAAGAATTCTTCAAATTTAAACAACTCTACAAACTAATGGAATTCTAAAACTTTAAAGAATTCCACGTATTCAAAGTATCTAACGAATTCAAAGAATTTAACGAATTCAAAAAATGCACGGAATTGGATGAAGTCAAGGAATTTGACGAATTCAGGGAATTTTACGAAGTCAAAGGGTTTCACGAATTCAATGAATTCAATGAATTCTACGAACTTAAGGAATTCTACGCATTGAAAGAATTCGACGGATTCAAAGAATTCCTCGAAAGTCAAGCATTTAAAGAATTGTATGAATTCTTCGAATTCCACGAATTCAAAGAATTGTATGAATTCTTCGAATTCCACGAATTCCATAATTTTCTCTAATTCCACGAATTCAAAGATTTTCACGAAGACTAAGAATTCCGAAAGTTTTAAAAATTCCACACTGTTAAAGAATTCCACAAATTCAAAGACTTTTACGATATCAAAGACCTTCACTAACTAACGATTCTAACATCACTAACCAAGTAGCTGATTTTCTGCCGAAAAATATGTATTTTTAAACAAATAGTTGCATTGCATACAAAGTGGTAAACTTTTCCAACAAATGTTAGAAGGTATAAAAAACCGAGATTAATTCCGAACCAAAAATATAATAGTAGACTTTTAAAAAAAAAGTAGTTGATATTTTATGTTTACGGACGATCCCTGATTTAAGCACACAGTGGCAAATCTTTTATATGAGGGTAATTTTTCTATTTTTCAAAATTGAAGGAGTAAAAATAACTTTAAAAATTTGAAATAATGAAATTATTTTTTGCAGTTTCTTCATTTTCAGATACACCCGACTCTTGACTTAGCAGCTCGTGGTTTAGGAATTCCTAGAACTTCTGACCCTCGCAGAGACCCTCACCCGAAGGGGCCGCAGTGCGTGAGTACTCAGTCGAGTATATTGCGCAGTATTATGCATTCCAATTAGAAACAGTTCAGTCAGCCCTGAACACGTCATGCTGGCAATATTTTCGTAAGCCCCTGCTAAACCCTTAGAACTCCCGGAACCTATGGGCGCTGTTTTTAATTTTAAATGTATCATCAATTTGAATACTTGAAATTAGGAACCAAGGAATATTTTGCAAAGGCCCAACTGTGCCGAGATGATTTTCGAATGTATATATTATCAAAAAACTTGTTTAAAAATTCTGCAAATCGAAAAAAGTTGAGTCAAGTATTGAAGATGTAGTTTATCAAATTGTTTGCAACTTGATTTTCGTAATGTAAATTTCTTGAAAAGCCATAAGAGAAACGTATGACGAAACATATTTTGAACAACACGTATCACTTTTCAGACAGCCCTACAGTCTCGTAAAAGATGGATTTACAATAAAATATCGTACATCACTCGGAGGGCTAGGAAGGTCCTCACGTGGAGCTCAATGTATGGAAGGGTGACTTGATTTGATGCATTTTCAACTAAAATAATAAATAATTAACTGCAGCAGTTACATTTACGTTAAAAATTTTACAATTCACAAAAAAATGCTAATGTTTCACAAAATAGTTATATTTTCAACTAATAAATAATAAATAAATAATAAATCTTAAACAAAGAAGGTTAATTTTCAAGCAAGAAGATACATTTTCAACTGAAATGATGAATCTTTAAAAATAACAAAAAATCATGTTTAAGGAGAAAGTTCAAATTTAAAACAGGCAGTTGAATTTTTAACAAAGAGATCAAACTTTCAACTGAATACTTGAATTTTAAACCAAAAATGGAATCGTTAAATATTAATTTCAAAATTTTTGACCATGACGATGAATTGCCAATACAAAAATATTAGTTTTCTAGGAAAAGAGATGAATTTTCAACAAATTCATGAATTTTAAACTAAATTTACAAATTTCCCATTAAAAACAGATTTTAGCGAGAGAGTTTAATTTTTTACCAAATAAATTATTTTACAAATAAAATTATGAATCTTTAATTTAAAAAATTGATTCTTAGCAAATTAGTTTCACTTTTAACCAAGCAATTGAGTTTTAAAGAAAATAGATAAATTTTCAAAAAAAAAAAACTATAATAGTTGATAATTAAACTAAAACATACTTTTAATTTTAAATCAAAAAGTCTTTGATGTGTTTAAAAGGACAATTTTTTTTTTTAAATTGTGGAATTTGTAAACAAAACTAATTTATTAGATTATAATTAGAAGAAATTGGGCAAATTATAATTGGAAGAAAACAAGTTATTTTTAATATACAAAATAAAAATTTCGAATTTCTATTTATTTTAGTTTAAATTATATATTCTAATTTACTTTATGTTATATGAATATAATTTTTCTATGTTTCTCAAGAATATTGAAAACATTTTTTTCAATTTCAGATATGTTGAAAAAATATCTAGAAAGTTCTAAGAATTTTTTTTTATATTCGTCAATTTCACAAAATTTAAGAACAAAGAAATATAGGATAAATGTGCTTTCCCAAAGTTTTAAAATATTTTTAATCTCTTCAAATTTACAAAAATTCCTAAATATCTTCTAAGCTGACTCCAACTATTCTTAAAATTATTTCAAACTCTTCCAGCTTCATTTTTGACATTTTTGGAACTCTTTTGTAATGTTTTATAACATTTTTTCAATACTCGCTTAAAACTAATAAAAAAGTAATAATTTGGAATATTCTCAGGAATCAAAAGAAATTTTTTTTCTATTTTTAACACCTTCCAAAAGCTGCAAAGACTTCAATATTTTATTTGGATAATAGATTTGCAACTAAAATTATGAATCTTTAATAAAAAAAGTTGACAAAAGCCAGAAACTTGTAAGCAAAAAAAAATTAAGTAAGGCGTTCAACTTTCAAACAAGTAGTAGAATTTTTAACATAGTATTAAAATTTTCGACAAGAAAATATTAATTGTCAACTAAATAATTGAATTTTCAACCAATAAGATTGAATTGTGAAACAATAAGTATGTCATATTGTGAAAATGTAAGCGCTTGATTGCCTGTCTCCGAATTAGAAACATTTTCTGCTGACTTTTTAAAAAAAGTTAAGAAAAATAAGGATTTATTTCAAGCTTCAAATGAAAAGGGACCAATGAGCTCAAAATTAATTCGATGCATTCAGGGTCTTCTTATTGCAATACTTTTTAACAGATTTAAATTTTTCCGATTTTAAATATTTTTTCTATTGTAGATTATCCTAATTTAAAAAAGTAAATTCTGGTCATTCAGCTTTTTTATTTATAATGTGTTGTTTCTCGCGCTTCGGTTTCGATAATGTATTAACCCAGCGCTAGGCGCTCGGTCCTTGTGCACAGACTTTTTAAAACTGAAGGTAAAAGCATCGACAAAATTAATTTGGTGATTGTGAATTCTCTTTTGTTAAAGCTCCTTCGCCTTTAACGAACACATTCTCATCACGAATCTCGATTAAAGTGAAAACTATGCATCCTATCAAAAAGTTATTCATAAAAAATCTCTAGATATTTTTCAAGTGCACAATTTTTTTCTGCTCATTTTCTACCTTACTTTGAATATTTTGACCAAAAATGTGATTCTTGGATTTTCCATTATTTTGTATGCTGTCTACATTTAAATTTTCCATTTTTAAAGAAAATTCAAAAAGTTGTAACGATTATCTAGTAGGGCTTTCAAAAAGCAACATTTTTCTTTTCTCGACTTTTTTCCATAACAGGCGTTATTTGGCTTAAAATAGTCATTTTCATCTGTGTTTTGGAATTTTGTAAATGCTACAACTCTGGTAATTTTTGGTATTATGAAAAAAGTCATCAGTATAAATTGTTTAAATTTTCAAATACTATACAAATCCGTGTAGAAAAATTTGGAATTCTTAAAAAATTGGTCAAAAATATTCAAAAAGCGCTCACTTTTTGACTTTTTATCAATTTTTAAGCAATACATTCTCTTGCATTTAGTTGAAAAATGTTTTTTTTTTGTATAATATTAATCTCATTTTTTGAAAATTAATCTTGCTGGTTAAAAGCTCAACTATTTGTTTAAAAGTTAAACTCTGATCAAAAATTGACATTGTTGGTCATAAATTTTAAACTGAAAATGCAAAGGTTCCATTTTTGGTTGAAATGCTCTATTTTATAGTTGAAAATTTAAATTTTTACTAGAAATAGTAACTATTTATTTGAAAGTTCTTTTTTTTTTGTTAAAAATATTTATCCGATTAATAAATATCTTAACTGTCCTCTAAAATGCTGAGTATGAACTTATTAAAATGAAATGTACACGTAAAATTCTAAAGTTTTATTATTCTGAAACTATTCGAATGTTCACTCTTATCGTTAACAATTCCGAAGTTTAAAGTTAATCTAGATACATCTTCAAAGTTAAATTTTTAAGGGACTTCAATCTCTAAAACCCCCTACCGCTTGCAACTGCATTTTCAAAAAAAGCACTCACATTGGCCTGATAAATTTGGCCAGAGGAGTGAAAAACTGCAGAAAAACTCCTGAGCGCATCCGGTTTGCGACCGACGAGGTTAATGACCTTCATTATAAGAATACTCCTGAATAGATATATTAATATTACCATGACGCCAGGCCTCAACGCTAGGAACGAAAATAATTATTTTTTTAAATTCACATGAAAAATAAAGCGTAAACTTTTTAACTAAACTATTCAAAGTCTGCATTTGTTAGATATAAGTGGAATTTCCGGGAAACTTACAATTTGGAAAGCAGACTGCAAATATTTTTACCAATTTTTTCTACAATTGTTTCTTGATTTTGTGGAATTCACGGAATTCCTGGAATTTACGAAATTCACGGAATTCAGGACATTTACGATATTAAAAGAATTTATCGTATTCCCGGGATGTAAGAAATTTAAGTCATTTAAAGAATTTGTGGAATTCACAGAATTAAACGAATTCACGAATATCATGCAATTCATTAAAGTCAAGGAGTTTAGGAATATACGGAATTCACGGAATCCAAAGAATTCACGAAAATCAAGAAATTGACGAAACCTAAAGTATTCACGGAATTCAATGAACATACGAAATTGACGGAATTCATGGAAGTCACTGAATTAATTATATTTACAGAATTCTCGATTTTTGCGAAATTCGCCAGATTCATGGAACTCGTAAAATGGCGAAATTCATGGAATAAATTCCTTGAGTTTCACGAATTCGATAAATGTCGGGAATTCTGTTAGTTCCGTGACCTTTTTGAATTCCATAATTACAGTACATAAATTCTGCGAATTCCGTGATTTCCATGAATTACATGAATCCTACAAATTCCTTGAATACCGTGAATTATGCGCATTCCACGAATTCCGTAAATTTCTTGAAATCCGTACATTCCTCGAATTTCCTCAATTTCTCGAATTCGATGAATTCCGCGAATTCCGTGAATTCCATGAATTCCATGAATTCCTTGAATTTCGTGAATTCCATGAATTCAGCGTATTCCGTGAATTCCATGAATTCAGCGTATTCCGTGAATGATAAATGCCCATTTATCTACTTTATTTTTTATTAAAAAATTATATTTTTCTTTAAAATTTAACTTATCAGTTAACATTTTTTAGAAATCAGAAATTAAAATTTATCTGATTTGTTAAAAATGCATTTTTTGTGCTAGAAAATGAATTATTATTCTTGGTTGAAAATTGAACTATTTAGTTGAAATTTTATGTATTTTGTTAAAAATTCGTCTTTAGTTGTAGAAAACAAATATTTCTTGGTTCGAAATTCAACTATTTGTTGATACATTTACGCTTTTTTTCATTCATATTTTTCATTGAGAAATCATCTTTTTGGTTAAAAAATCATCTTTTCTGTTGGATTTTTCATCTTTAATTTTTATCAAGCAGGTTAGTAAAAAAAATATTTCGATCTTCCTACGGAGTAATTCCCGCTTTGACTAACAAGAAATGAGTTAAAAATGAAGTTCTTAATTCTTGTGTTTTCGCTATTCATTATTTGTGAGTATTAAACGTATACATTTAAAATTATTGCTAAAAAATGTTGCAATTTTTACATTTTTTCCATCTTCTTTATTTGTCGAATCCAAAAAGAAAATTTTTTAGTTTCCTTATCTTATCTATAGTCTATACGATAATTGCATTTTATTTAGGTTTCACGAATTCAATGGATTCAAATAATTCCCTGAATTCAAAGAATCCCACAATTCCAAAAAATTTTGCAAATTCAAAGAAATATGCCTATTCAAATATTTATGCAAATTCAAACATTCCTGCAAATATACAGAATTTTACAAGCTCAAGGAATTGTGAAAATTCAAAGAATTCCACGAATTTCACGATTTCGATTAATTTTACGAATGCGAAGAATTCTAGGAATTCAACGAATTCAAGTCATTCGAGGAATTCAAGTCATTTAAATAATCCAAGGAATTCTACAAATACAAGGAATTCTGTCCTTTCAGAGAACTCTACGCGTTCAGAGAATTTCACAAATTCGAAGAATTCCATGAATTATTCGAATTCCACGAATTCCAAGAATTTTACGAATTCAAAATTTTTCACGGGGTAAAAGAATTCCAAAAGTTTGCACGTTTAAAAAAGTTCTATAAAAAAACGTCTCTTGTTCTTTTACGATATTTTTCATAGTTTAAGAAAGAAATTTCAAAACTACATTTTTTGGGAAAACATTTTTTGAAAACATCAAAAAAGTATATAAGTAATGTACTTTTCGATTTTTTTCCTTTGAGCTATGAAGAATAATGCAAAAGAAGAAGAGAAATTTTTAATTTAACTTTTAAAACTTGCAAAATTTTATTTTAACTTTTTTTATTTATCATTGTTTCTAAGAAAAAGGAGAAAATTTGATTGTAACAAAAAAGAATTCATCTGACTAAAAATTTATTTAGCGAGCATCAAACTTACAACATATCTTCATTATCAATGTAAAAATTTAAAAAAAGTTGACCAAAAATTTAAAGGTGGGTTTTTAGAGAAAATAGATTTATAGAAAATAATAAACATCTGTCAATTAACAAAAAAGAATTAACTTTCAACCAAAAATAGTTGCATTTTGAACCAATGAGATAAAATTTCTACCAAAAGAAATACATTTTCAACAAAAATAATAAATAATTAACTGCAGCAGTTACATTTACGTTAAAAAAATGCGACTTTTCTACAAAATAGTTTCTATTTTTATCTTAAATCTTAAACAAAGAACGTTAATTTTCAAGCCAGAAGATAAATTTTCAACGGAAATGATGAATCTTCAAAAATAAAAAAAATCATGTTTAATGACAAAGTTCCAGTTTTAAACAAGCAATTGCATTTTTAACAAGTAAGTTCAACTTTCAACTGAATACTTGAATTTTCATATAAAAATGGAATCGTTCAATTTTCAGTTCGAAATTTGTAACCAATTCGAGAAAATCTGTTTTCTAGGAAAAGAGATAAATTGTCAACAAATTCATGAATTTTAAACCAAAACCGAAAGAGTTTATTTTTTTACAAAATAGATAATTCTTCAACCAAAAGTATGAATCTTTAATTAAACAAATTAGATCTTTTCAAAGTGGTTTAACTTTTAACCTGGAAATTTAGCTTTAATCAAAACAGTTGAATTTGAAACCCAAAAATATAATTTTTAAAAAAAAAAGTTAACTTTCTTTAAAATGGTTGTAATTTGTTAAAATGATTAAAATTGAATTCCAACTAGAATAAACTAGAACAATTTTATTAACAACTAAATAAATTCTACAGAATCCATAAGCTTAAAGTGAGTTATAATAATGTATTAAAAGTTATAAACAAGTTTCAGATTTTTGTGAGCAATACATTCTGTTGCATTTGAAAAAAATTGTTTTTTTTTTGTAAAATATTAATCTTATTATTTGAGAATTAATGTTGCTGTTTGAAAGTTCAACTATTTGCTTAAAAGTTAAACTCTGATAAAAAATGTACATTTTTGGTCATACATTATTAACTGAAAATACAAATATTCCATTTTTGGTTGAAATGTTCTCTTTCTTATTGAAAAATTTATATTTTTTAGTAGAAATAATAACTATTTATTTGAAAGATAATTCGCTTTGTTAAAAATATTCATCCGATTTATAAATGTCTCAACTGTCCGCTAAAATGTTCAATATGGAGTTCATGAAATAAAACATACACATAAAATTCTAAACTTTTATTATTCTGAAATTATTCGAATTTTCACTCTTCTTGTTAAAAATCTCGAAGTTTAAAGTTAATCTAGATACATCTCCAAAGTTAAATTTTGAAGGGGTTTTAATCGCTAAATTCCCCAGCCGCCTGCAGCCGGATTTTCAATAAAAAGCGCTCACATTGGCCTGATAAATTTGGCCAGAGGAGTGAAAAACTGCAGAAAAAACTCCTGAGTTTGGGCGATTTCCAACGAACGCGTTTAATGACCTTCATGATAAGGTTCCTCCTCTATAGATGTAAGAATAGTGTGATCCTGACGCCAGCCCTCAACGCTAGAATTAAAAATATTTATTGAAAAAAAATTGAAAAATAAAATGTAAACTTTTTAAATAGAATATCCGATGTCTAGATTTGTTAGATGCAAATGGAATTTCCAGGAAACTTACAATTTGGCAACCAGCTTGCATATCTTTTTACCAATTTCCTCTTCAATTGTTTTTTTATCTGCTTTCGAATCGCAGAGTTTTTCGACTAATTTTTTCGTTAATGACTTCATTTTGTCATCTTTCAAACACTCTTTGGATTTTTTATAATTTTTTTTGTCTTCAAAATTTAAGTACTCATCTGTATAATATACAAATAATTCACCTTTCTCTTTAAATAAATTTTTTGTTTTGCAATCTGATTTGTACTGTTTTGAGGCAAGAACCTCCTTAATTGGTTCCTTTATGCTTAAGGTTTTAGGGGACTCATCCAAACTGTTATCACAATAACCTGTTAATGATAAAAAAAGGCATGACTCAGAAAATCGTTACATCTATGTTGAAAGATCTCAAATCCGAAAAAGATGGTAAAAAGTTTTAAAAAAATTTTATTCTACAAAATTATGTACCGAGATTGAATAGAAAACTTTCTGACAATGAAGGAAGTGCAAAAAATAATTTAAATCATTTACATTTTTAACGAATCTGAGTGAGGACAAAAATCATAGGGGTTTGAAGAAAAAAATTTTTTTCAGCATTAATTCTAAATTTATATTTTTCTTCCTCACAAGTAATAAACAGGGACAGCAGAGGAATGAACAACTTCATTTTTTACTGCTAACTTTTTGAGTAAAAGTGAGAAATTAATTGTGAAATAATGTTTTTTGTAAGAACTGATTTCCTGTTTTTTAAATAAGTTTATATACCTGCTTGAGTCATCGTATTAGATGAAGAGAATCTACTAATAAATAATGATAAAAGATCTCCTTAATTTCTGATAAAACGGCAATATTTTTTATCGCTCATGAATATAAATTGTATGGCTTGGCTATAAAAGAGATATTTTTTCCTGTCAGAATTCATGACATTAAAGTTTATATCAATATTGCACACATTTTTCCAACAATGAGCATGAAACTAATGTTATCCTCTAAATTTCGACACACATTGCAGATAAGATAAGGGAAACTCTCCAAGAGCAAGTCTTTATGTTTTTAATTTCTAAATACTTTATATAAATTCATGGAATTCGCATCGTTTATGGAATTCAACGGATTGTACGGAATTCATAGGCATCCACGAATTCCGTGAATTCCTTTAATTCCATAAATACCGTGAATTTGATCAATTTAGTGAATTTCTTGAAATCCATTAATTCCGCAAACTCATTGAATTCCGTGATTACAGTACATAAATTCCGCGAATCCCGTAAATCGCATAAATTTCAGGAATCCCGCCAATTACTTGAATACCGTGAATTCCTTTGTTTCCGGAAATTCCTTGAATTTCGCAAATTCTTTTGATTACGTGAATATCTTGAGTTAATTGAATTTCGTGAATTCGATAAATTTGGTGAATTCCTTGATTTCCATTTGGTCCGTAAACTCTTTGATATTCGTGATTTCTGTGAATTCTTTAAATTTAATTAATTGCTTTAATTCCATGAATTCCTTGAATCTCATGAAATCCATGAATCCCTTAAATTCCATCAATTCCGTGACTTCCTTTAATTTCATCAATTCCGCGAAGTGCATAAATTGCACGAATTCCATGAATTCTGCTAATTCTCCAAATTTCATGAATTCCGTTAATTCTGCGCATCATGTGACTTCCGTCAATTACATGAATTCCGTGAGTTTTAGGAATTCCGTAAATTTTAGGGGATTCCATGAATTCCTTGAAAACCGTAAATTCCTTGAATTCCGTAAATTCTATGAATTCCGTGAATTTCAGGAATTCCATGAATTTCTTGAATTCCGTAAATTCTTAGAATCCCATCAAATCCAACAATTTCGTGAATCCCTTCGATCCCATGAAATCCGCGACATCCAATAATTCAATGAATTCCGGAAATTTCCTAACTTCTATGAATTTCACAAATTCCATTAACCTTTAAAGTAAATCAGTGGTATACCGAGCATTATGTGCATCGCGGGTGCCTGATACCCGAGCGACTTTGAACGTCAATTACTCATCCGCTGTTGAATATTTTGTTACAAAAATGTAATACAATATAGTTCAACATATCTTTTTTAGTATACAGTGAGTATTTAAATTATTTATTTTAATTATACGAAAAAAATAGTTGAAAGAAAAAAAAAACGGAAAAAGAGGATTTTTTTTACTTAAAAAATCGTATTGCGCGTAATTTTTAATATTTTTAGCCAAAAATTTGGAATTGTACTCTTGAAATACTATGCTTTTAGACAAAAATACTACAATACGGGACACTCTTTGCATATAACCACATGGTGTTGGTTGCACATTGGGCGCAGGCAAAAGCCACTACAATCGTAGTCGTAGGCATGCATCTGATACGCAAAAAAGTTTTAAATAATGAAAATAATTTTTTTTTACTTTCGATGATGTACTTACGTTAAAAGAACACCAACTATGTATACGAACATGATGAAAAAATTTGCTCCAAAAACACTTTTTCACTCACTACGTTCACAGCGGGTATCGGACACCCGCGCAATTTGGAAGGTCTACTTTGAGCAGCTGCTGTCCGTAAACTGTCGCTGTTGAAACCATACTAATCGACATTACTTACAGTTATTGATCTCAATTAAAGGTGGATGGTAACACAAACTGAATTTTTTCAAATTGAGTAATGTTTTTAAGAGTTCACAAATTTTTACGGGTGTCAAACACCCTACGTATACTTTATGGGTAAATTCCTTAACCCTTTGCGGCATGGTGGAAATACCGTATTCCCACCTTTTTTCGTATCATTTTTTGCGATTTCAGAGTAGTTTTTATTGGATTTCACACAGGTTTTTTTTTTAATTTCATGCGCTCAGGATAATAGAAAATTGACATTTTTATGCGAAGGGTCTACATTTTTGAAATAATTTGTTAATACTTATAAACAAAGATGGAAAAAAGTCTTTTTTGTTGAAAAAATTCATTATTGAAAAAACTGTCGATTATATCCTTATGAAAATGGATACTTAAGTGTTTTTGGGGTCGAAAAATACGAATATGGACTTAGATTTGGAAAATTCAAAATGGCGGACCTAATATGTCTGCCGAAATTGGGAATATCTTTGGATTTTATCTGAAAGTTGGTATACAGGGTTTTTTGGCGTCAGTGATCACGAATATAAACTCAGATTTTGGAAATTTAAAACGGTGGATCCAAGATGGCGCCCGAAACTTGGAATATTTTTGGATTTTTTTCTGAAAATTGGTATACAGAGGTTTTCGGGGTCGCGGATCATGAATCTGAAATCAGACTTTGGAAATTCAAAATGACGGATCCAATATGGCGGTCAAAATAATAAAGTTTTTTGGATTTTAAAAAAAATTAGCGTACAAGGATTTTTGGAGTCACTGATCACGAATCTGAATTTAGATTTTGAAAATTCAGAAAATTGGTACTAATCCATGTTTCAGGTGAGTGGGTGTATATTTTTTCAAATCTCAATATTCTAGATATTTGTCATTTTGAATACAGACTCAAGATCAGCGACCCCCTGCCTCTGGCAACTTTCAAAAAACAATTTAGAAATATTTTGAATTTTGGCCCGCTATTTTGAATGTTCAAAATCTAAGTTCAGATTCATGATCAGAGATACCAAAAACCCCTGTACACCAATTTTCAAAATAAAAAATTCCAATTTTTGGCCGCCATATTGGATCCGTTATTTTAAAATTTTAAAATATGAGTTTGGATTCGTGATTAGCGACTCCAAAAACCCCTGTATACCCATTATAAAAAAAAATTCAAAAATATTCCAAATTTAAGTCGTCATATTGGATCCACCATTTTGAATTTTCTAAATCGGAGTTCAGATTCGTGATCAGTGATCCCAAAAACCCCCGTAAACCAATTTTCAGAAAAAAATATAAAAATATGCCAAATGTTAGCCGCCATATTGGAATTCCGCGAATTTCTTGAATTCCGTGAATTCCTAGAATCCCATGAATTCCTTAAACTCCGTTAATTCCTTTAATTACATGAAATCGGCGAAATCCATGAATTCTATTATACATTATCCTAATTATAAAAGTAAATTTTGGTCATTCATCATTTTTATGCATAAAAATTGTTATAAACAATGAAGCAAGAGAGCTTATAAAGACTAAACATTGTTATTAATGTTAAGTGTAAGGGTTTTAAATTGTTTTAGGAAAACTTACGATACTGGTTTGTCTGGATGCTTTTTTATTAATAAATCAAAAGTCTATAAGGTTTCTTCTCAAAAATAGAAATTTTTGACAACAATTCACAGAAAGAAATTTTCATTCGATCGGAAGATTTCTTTTTGCTTTCAAGAGTTCAAACCTCAATATAGACAATGTACAAGTTTCCAATTTCTCTGAGCAATAGATTTTGTGGTGCCACTATGAAAACGGTTTTTCCTGCGATAAACAGTTTGATCAATTTTTTGGTTAAGAAATAATAAAATTGTCAGCGAAATTATGTAAACAAAAACTGAACAGGATTTCGAAAGAATAGCCAAAATATTTGTTATCATTGGACTTTGTTTGACTTTTGAATAAAAGGTATCTCTTGGACCTCTTAGTGCATATTATATTTTTTCTAATTAATCATTTTGATTAAAAAAACATATTTTTTAATAAAAACTGAAACTGTGTGTTTGAAAATTATCTGGTTTGATTAAAAATTCAACTGTTTTGATGAAAATTTAATTATTTTGTTAGAAATTTAACTCTTTTGTTGAGAATTTATATTTTTGGATAGAAGATTCGTCCTTTCGAATTCAGAATACAACTGTTTTCTAAAACATACGTGCTTTTGGCTTGAAAGGTCAATTCTTTAGTTAAAAATGCAATTTTTTTGGGTTGAAGTTCAATCTTTTTTATTTGAAAATTCGACTTCGGTTAAAAGTTGATCTTTATAGGGAAGTATTTCTTTAAAAACTCATTCTTTTTTCATGAAAGTTTAATTATTTGCTTGTAAATTCAGCTATTTTGTTGATAATTAAAATTCTTTTAAAATTCAACAATGTGGTTACAAATTCAACTTTTTTATTGAAAATTAAATTTTTTTATATAAAATATATAGTTCTGTTTATTATTTATTAATTAATTATACAAAAAATCTTATATGATTTAATATGGTTCATCTTTTATTTGTTGTAGGTAAGTTTCTGCTCTGGATAAAATTATATCTAACCATGGGGCCTTCTGGTAAGGAGAAATAATTTATTTTTATCCGTAAATGCAATAACATTTTCAGAAAAATGACAGGATACATTTTTTATAGAATTTAGAGAATTTCTTATATTCGAGAACATTGTAAAGTGATGGGCAGAATTTCCTTTTGAATAAGTTGAGAAACATCTAGTAAATGACAATGGCAATCAATCACGCGATTTTTAAAAATTTACATATAATTTTTTCAAATTGGCAGATTATTTTCATCATTAACAAAATGCCACTCACCGCGTGAAGCATAATCCAAAACTTATATTAATATTTTTCTTTGAAAATTAATATTCATAATTTAAGTTGCAATGCATTACTCACGTGAAAAATTGATTGAAAATTCTTTCTTTTTGTTGCAAATTAATTGTTTTAGCTGAAAATATAGGTGTTCAACCTCAGAGTTCAAAATCAAACTTTTTGATTTAAAAATTATTGTTTTGGTTGATCATGCACCTATTTGTTTGAAAATTAATGAATTTTGTTAAAAAAAAATTATTTTTTCAAAAATATCAATTTTCCTGTTTGGAAATTAATATTTTTGGTTATAACTTGAACTATTTGGTTAAAAGTTAAACTATTATTAAAAATTTACCTTTTTGGTACAACATGGAATTCAAGGAATTTCACAAATTCCTAGAATGCACGAAATTCAAGGAATGCAGTGAATTCAAGGAATTCACAAGATTCAAAGAATTCATGGAATTCCCGGAATTTAAGGAATTCACGGAATCCAAATAATTCAAGGAATTCAAGGAATATAAATATTTCAAGGAGTTCATGAAATTTAAGAAATTTACTAGAACCTTCAGCTTCACGGAGTTCATGAAATTCACGGAATTAATGAAATTCACAGAATCTTCGAGATTCGCAAGATTCATCAGAATTATGGAATTCACGAAATTGACGGAATTCACGGAATTTAAAACCTTTACGAAATTCACGAAATTCTGATAGTTCATGGAATTCAAGAATTGTATGGAATTCATGGGCATCCACGAATTTCGTGAATTCCTTGAATTAGATGAATACCGTGAATTCGATAACTTTCGTGAATTTCTTGAATTCCATTAATTCCGTAAACTCTTTTAAATCCGTGATTACAGTCCATAAATTCAGCGATTTTCGTGAATTCCGTGAATTGCATAAATCCCACAAATTCCTTGAATGCCGTGAATTATATAAATTAAATTAATTCCGTGAATACCACAAGTCCCTTGAATTCCGTGATTTTGGTGAATTCCTTTAATTTCATTAATTACTTTAATCCTATGAATTCCTGAAATCTTGTGAATTCCAACAATTTCGTAAATTCCATAAATTCCGTAATTTCTAAGAATTCCGTGATTTTCGAGAATTCCACAAATTTCTCGAATTCCGTAAATTCCATGAATTCCGTGAATTCAAGGATTTTTTTTAATTCCGTAAATTCCTTAAATTCCGTGAATTTAAGGAATCCCATGAATTCCATCAATTTCATGAATTCCTTCGATCACATGAAATTCAAAGAATCCATGAATTCAATGAATTCCGTAAATTTCCTGAATTCCGCGAAATTCTTAACTCCTATCCATCTCACGAATTCCGTTCCTTAAAGTGCATCGTTGGTGTCTGACACCCGAGCGACTTTAAACGTCAATTATTTCTCATTCACTATTGAATATTTTGTTATAATACAAAAATTTAATCCAGTTTAGTTCAACGTATCTTTTTACATTTTCATCAGGGAAGGTATTAGATTTGTGTAAAATTTGACCCCCCCCCCCCCCCCCCCCCCCCGTTTTTGTCAAATGTCCACGTTTTGAGACCCCTGAATAGGAAAACCAGGTTTTTAAAAATGTGTTTGTCTGTCGGTCTGTCTGTATGTATTTATGCCTATCTGTCTGTCTGTCTGTCAGCACGATAACTTTTTAAAAAATCATTTTATTAGATTGGCTTCTGGTACACTCTTTTAGTGTCCTAAACTAAAGGTCGCGTTTGTTAGCCAGACATTTTGAATAAAAATTCCAAAAGTGAGCGCATTTTGAATGCAAAGCAAAAAAGTGTTAAGTAATGAAAATAATTTTTTTTTTTTTACTTTCGATGATGTACTTACGTTAAAAGAACGCCAACTATGTATACTAATACGATAAAAAATTTGCTCCAGAAACACTTTTTCACTCACTACGTGCACGGCGGGTACTGTATACCCGGGCATTTTGGAAGGTCTACTTTGAGTAGTAGGCTGGCTCAAAAACGCTTTTTTTTAAGGGCAACGATCCCCCTAATTTCATTCCAAATACTAACACACCCCCGCGAGTATCGGAAAACTACCCTTAAAACAAAAAATGTCAATTCTTCATGAAATCATCCTTTGAGTACTGTATTCTCGTATTTTTTTCACTTAAAATTATTACTATTGGTCTAGTGGAATAGTATTATCATTAGTCAATTAATTATTAATTATTGAAACAAATGAAATTTGTTTAGATAATTTTTTTTCGAAAATTTTGTTTACCCAACCCCCTTATAATTATTACTATTAGTCTAGTGGAATATATCAATCGTATTTTATCACTACCATAGCTATTTTAAACATCACAAATCACTTTTCAGGCAGCCCTACAGTCTCGTAAAATACTAATTTCAAATTAAATATCGTACATCACTCGGGGGTTAGACTGGTCCTCACGGGGAGCTCAGTTTTCGCAAGGATGACTTGAAAGTCCTACAACTCGTCGTGCAGTTTGCAGTTTATTTTTTGGGTAAATTAAAAAAGAAAAGATTATTTTCTGCAATTTTTCACTCCTCAGGAACAATCGTCAGGCGAATGCGAGCGCTTCTAATAAAATTTCGGCTGCATGCAGTAGGGTATTTTAGAGATTAAAGTTCTTCAGAATTTAAATTTTCATGTAATTTCCGAATAATTAAATATTTGTTTATTATATGTATGTTTCATTTTTAAAACTTCAGATTGAGCATTTTTACAGGTAGTTTAAATATTGATATATTGGATAAATATTTTAACAAGAAAGAACTAACTTTTAATCAAAAATAGTTGCGTTTTTAATTGAGAATTTTCCATATAATAGTTCAATTTTAAACTAAGGAGATTGATTTACATCTTAAATAATAAATCCTAAACAAGGAAGTTTAAGTTTCAAGCAAGAAGATAGATTTTTAACTAAAATTCTGAATCTTCAAAAACTACAAAAAATCATTTTTAAGAGAAAGTTTAAATGTTAAATAGGCAGTTGAATTTTCGATAAAGGAGTCCAACTTCGAATTAAATACTCAAATTTTCAACCAAAAATGGAATCGTTAAATTTTAACTAAAATTGTGAATCTTTAATTTGAAAAAAAAATTAATTTTTATCGAAGTTGTTTAACATTCAACCAATTAATTTTGCTTAAAACAAAAAACACGATTTCTCGACAAAAAGATATAATAGGTGATAATTAAACTAAAGTATATTTTTAATCAAAAAGACAAAATAAAAATTTCGAATTACTATTTATTTTTTGTAATTTTCTTTGATAATTTACTTGAAGATTATATGAATATAATTTTTCCATGTTTCTCAAGAATATCCAAAAAGATTCTTTTTTATTTCAGATATCTCGACTAAATATTTAAAAATTTCTAAGGAATTTTTGTTATTTTACAGAATTTCAAAGAATTTCAGGGCAATATTCAATGGAATTGAATATTTAATAAAAAAAATAATCAATTGGTTTATTCCTAGGTATCTTGAAAACATTTTTTTAATTATCTTGAAACCTTTTAAAATCTTCAAAAAATATCAATATTATTGCGTTATAAAATGATTCGAGTTTTTTTATAACATTTAGAAAAAATTCTGCAAAATTTAAAAAATTGTCCTCAAATTTTCCAGATTCTTTTTTGATTATTTTTAAAGTCTTTTGGAATAACAAATCTTCAAGCACAAGAATAATTTTGAAACAAGGAGAATAAATTTTCAACCCAAATGTTGAATCTTCAATCAAAAAATCAAAAAACAAAAAAAAATCCATCAATTTGCAAGCAAAAGAATAGAGCTTTTAATAAAGGTGTTTAACATTCAACCAAGTAGTTGCATTTTTAATCAAGATAGTAGCATTTTCGTGAAAAAAAAATTTTTGAACTAAATAATTGAATTTTTAACTAAAAAAGACCACCAAAAAGTTAATTTTCATTTAAATTGTTGAATTTTCAAGCCAATAAGAGGATTTTTTTACAAAACGCATTAGTTTTTTAACGGAAAATATGAATTTCTATAAAAAAGTTCATTTACAAATAAAACGGTTAAATTTTCAACTAAAATGTTGAATCTTCAACCAAAAAAATGAATTTCTTACAAAGCCGTTTAACTTTTAACTAAGTAGCTGAATTTTTAGCCAAAAAAGATTAATTATTAACGAAAAAAAATTTGCTAGCGAAAAATATAATTTTTTAACAAAAAATTTAATTTTCTCTAAAACTCAATAAGCTCAAAGTGAGCGACTAAATATTAGTAGAAAAATACTTGTTTGGTTAGGCTAGATAGTTCCCAATTCAATTGTGAAAAAGTTATTGCTTGATAAAAAAAATTATTTAGGATTGTATGTAATAATTTCTTAAAAGTTATAAACAAGTTTCAAATTTTTCTGAGAAAATGTGAGAAATAGAGAAATTTAATAAAAGAACATCATCGTTTAAGATTTTAAGCCCTATGTAAAGAATTAATATGTCATGTTGTGAATTTGTAAGCGCTTCATTGCCTGTCTCCGAATTCAAAACATTGTCTTCTAACTGTTTCACCAAAGTTAAGGAAAATAAACATTTTTTACAATCTTAAAATGAAAAAGGGTCAAGGAGCTTAAAATTAATTCAAGACATTCAGGTTCTTCTTATCGCGATACTTTTCAACAAATTTATATTATTTTGATTTGAACCATTTTTCTATTAAACATTATCCCAATTTGAAAAAAAATAAATTCTGGTGATTCAGAATTTATATTTATAACAATTATTATGAACAATCAAGCAAGAGAGATTATGAAGAATAAACATTGTTATTAATGTTAAGTATAGAGTTTTCAAAAGTTTTAAGGATAATTATGATACTCGTTGGCCAAGATAATTTTTGTCAAATTAAAAGTCTATACGATTTTTTCTCAGAAATAGAAATTTTTAACAAGAATTCACAAGCTATTTCTTTCTATTTATTATTTTCAATTGAAAATTCAGCTACGTCGATAAAATTTGAACTGCTTTAATAAAAATTAATTTCTTTTTGGTTGAAAATTATTTTTTTTTTTTTGAAACTTAAACTATTTGATTTAAATTTGATATATTTTGATGAGAATTCGCCCTTATTTGGCAGAAAATAATATTCTTGATTAAACAATTTTTTTTCCAAATTCATATTTTTCTTTAAAAATTAATATTTACGATTTGAATCGAAATTCATCACTTTAGTATAAAGTGCACTTATTTTGTCGAAAATTCCTTATTTTCGTTGCAAATTAATTTTTTCAACTGCAAAATTTAACTATTTAATTTTCAGGTAACCACGTGTCTTTTATTTGAGAATTGAACTGTCTGTTTAAAAACTGATCTGGTATAACTTAAAACAACACTACAGAGTTGAAGATGAAACTACTTTGTTGAAAATGCAACCCTAGGTTTCAAAATTAAAATATTTTGTC
The DNA here is from genome assembly GCF_010883055.1 of Belonocnema kinseyi. Classification (NCBI taxonomy): domain Eukaryota; kingdom Metazoa; phylum Arthropoda; class Insecta; order Hymenoptera; family Cynipidae; genus Belonocnema; species Belonocnema kinseyi. The sequence continues at coordinate 117,238,306 of NC_046665.1, read as the reverse complement.
TTTAAAATTCTATTTTTAGTTAATAATTTATTTATTTGCTTAAAAATAATTGGATTTTGTTAAAGAATTTTTTTTTTGATAATATTAATCTTTTTGCTTAAAACTTCAACTATTTGGTTTAAAGTTAAACTCTTATTGAAAATTCACCTTTTTAGTTAAAAATTTTTAACAGAAAATTTAAATATTCCATTTTTGGTTGAAATTTTCTCTTTATTAGTTGGAAATTTATATTTTTCAGTAAAAAATTTAACTATTAATTTAAAAGTTGAACTACTTGTTTAAAAGTTTAACTCAATTGTTAAAAAATATTTTTTTTTTGAAAAGTCAAAACTCTGGTTAAAAATTAACATATTTTGCTTTAAAGATCATTATTTGATTAAAAGTTAAATTTTTATTAAAAATTCATCCTTTTGGTTAAAATTCACTTTTTTACTTAATAATTAAGCTACTATTTTTAGCGTTGAACTTTTCTATTAAAAAACGTGTATTTTTGTTGAAGATTCGTGATTTTGGTTGAAAATTCTCTCCTTATTTATAAATTTATCTTTTAGTTTGAAGATTTATTATTTTAGATGAAAATTGGTCTGCTTGGTTGAAAATCTAACTACCAAATTTTACCTCTTGGGTTCAAATTCAACTATTTTTGGTTGAATGTTAATTTTTTTGTCTCGAATATTGATCTATTGAAATGAAACATACAAATAAAATTGTAAACTTTTATTATTATTAAATTATTCGAATTTTCACTCTAATCTTTTAAATTTTCGAAATTTAAAGTAAATCTAGATACATCTCTAAAGTTAAATGTTAAAGGGACTTTAATCTCTAAAATCCCCTACCGTCTGCAGCCGGATTTTCAATAAACCCTCAAATTGGCCTGATAATTTGGTCAGAGGAGTGAAAAACTGCAGAAAAAACTCCTGAGCGCAGCTGGTTTCCGAAGGACCATTTTAATGACGTTTAACAAAAGTATCCTCCTGAAGATAAGTAGACTTATTACCATGACGCCAGGCTTCAACGCTAGAAAGGAAAATGATTTTTTTTTTTAAATCAAATCCATGAATTTGATAGCTATAAAATGAATTTCCAGGAAACTTACAATTTGGAAACGACGCTGCAAATCTTTTTATCAATTTCTCCTGCAATTGTTTCTTGATCTGCTTTTGAATCGCAGAGTTTCTTGACCAATTTTTTCGATAATGCCTTCATTTTGTCATCTTCTGGACACTTTTTTAATTTCTCGTCATTTTTTTTGTCGTCAGGTATTAAGTACTCATTTTCATAATATAAAATTAATTCACCTTTATCATCGAATAAATTTGTTGTGTCGCAAATTGATTTGTACTTTTTAGAATAAAGAACATCCTTAATAGGTTCCAATACTCTTACGGGTTTAGCGGACTTACCTGACGTGTTATCACAATGACCTGTTAATTATAAAATTAAGGCATGAATGATAAAATCTTTGCCTGTATGGGAAAGATCTCAAACCCAAAAAAGATGGTCAAAAGTTAGAACAAAATTTTAATGCAAAATGACGAAAGTGCACAAAATAATTTCAGTAATTGAAATTTTTAATGAATCTGAGTTAGGTAAAAAATTATAGGAGTCAAAGAAAAAATATGCTTTTTTTGGCTTTAATTCTACATTTATATTTTTCATACTCACAAGTAATAAATAGGGACAGCAGAGGAATTAACAACTTCATTTTTTACTGCTCTCTTCTTCAGTAAAAATGAGAATAAACTTCTTACACGGATCGAAATAATTTTTTTTGTAAGTACTGACTTCTTGTTTTGTAGATAACTTCATATACCTGCTTTATGCATCTTATCAAACGTATCATCATATCAGTATTTGTTGACCATAAAAAAATATTTTTTTCCTGTCAGAATTCGTGACATTAACGTTTATACAAATGTTGCACACATTTTTCTAATACTGAGCCTGAAACTAACGTTATCATCTAAATTTCGACAAACATTTTACATAAGATAAGGAAAACTTTCCGAAAGTAGGTCTTAAAGTTTGTAATTTCTAAATGTTTTATATAATTTATAGTATTTTATTGAGAATAATAATTTACAATGTGGGTGATTCAAATATCCATACAGCTTGCATTTTTTCTCCTGGTTCCCTCTTTTCCTTTTTTCACAAAAATATTGTTTTTACTATTTTTGTTAGAGGGGAGCGATCCCCTCAATTTCATTCCAAATCCGAAAAAAGAAATTCGCTAATATCTTTTTTTTTAATTTTAACAGGGGAATTGTAGCATGGGGAAAAATCACTTTTGTGAGTTTTTGGAATAATTTTTTAGGGTTTGAAAAATATGAAGGGAAAGTAGGAGGGCCTGTTGAGAATTATTCAACGAAAACTTTCAGGTATAAGACATATGGGGTTTTGCGCCCCTTACACAACCCCTTGGGTACCTGAAAACTACCCTTAAAACAAAAAATCTCAATTCTTCATGAAATCGACCTTTTGAGCACTGTAATCTTTTTAATAATAAAATTATTAAAATTTGTCTTGTGGAATATTTATTACCATTGTTTAATTAATTATTTATTATTTAAACAAATGTAATTTGTTTGAATTTTGCTAGAAAATTATTTTTTCCCCTTAAAATTATTAATATTAGTCTAGTGGAATATTTTATAACAGGGTTTCAATCATTTTGAATTGTTTAAACAAATGGAATTTGTTCAAATATATATATTTTAAATATAGTCTTTTCCTTAAAATGATTGGTATTGGTCTAGTGGAATATTTATTAACATTAGTTCATTCGTTTTCGATTATTTAAACAAATGGAATTTGTTTAAATAATTTCGTTTCCATTTTTTTTTGAAATAAAAATTATTACCGTGGGTCTAGTGAAATAGTTATTGGTAATAATTAATTACTGATTCATAATTTATTTAATAATAATTTATTTATCAGTAATATTTAAGTAATAATTTTTATTAAAAAAAAATTAATCGATCAATGTTGATAAAAATCCCACTGAAAAAATATTACTAATTTTTAATAGAAAAACATTATTTCAACAAATTCCATTTTTTAAAACAATTAAAAATTAATAAACTAATCTTAATAAATATTCCACTAGACCAATAGTAATAATTTATAAGGGAAAAACCATTTTCAAAAAATGTTTAAACAAATTCCATTTGTTCAAATAATAAACAATTAATAAACCAATGTTAATAAATATTCCACTAGACTAATAGCAATAATTTTCAGAGGGGAAACGAATTTTGAAGAAAAAAAATTATTTAAACAAATTCCATTTGTTCTTATAATTAAAAATTAATTAATCAATGTTTATAACTATTCCACCAGTCTAATATTAATAATTTTAAGAAAAAAAAGGAATGCAGTGTCCAAAAGGTCGATTTCATGAAGATTTGACATTTTTTGTTTTAAGGGTAGTTTTCAGGTACTCGTGGGGGTGTATTAGGGGTGTCAAACCTATATGTCTGATAGATAAAATTCTTCGTTGGGTAATTCTCTACAGGCCCCCATACTTTCCCGTCACATTTTTTGAAACCCTAAAAACTATTCTAAAAACACAAAAAAGAGATTTTTCCCCATGCATTTTACATGGGAACCTCCAAGTAAAAACCGGCACCTGTTAAAATAAAAAATAAAATAATAAAAAAATACGGAATTTATATTTTTGGATTTGAAATAAAATGGGAGGATCGTTGCCCTCTATCATTAAAAAAAATGTCGCCATTCATTTTTGGACCACCCTATTGTACATACGTAGAAAAAAAAATTCTGACGAATTACAAACTTTTGTTAATATATGTTGTATAACTTGCGTATTCATGGAATTTAAGGAATTCATTGAATGTAAGGATTTCGTAGAATTCACAGAATTAACGGAATTCGTAAAATTCATGGAAATAATGGAATTCCGTGAATTCGATAAATTTGGTTAATTCCTTGAATCCCATTAATTCCGTGATCTCTTTGAATTCCGTGAATTCCATGAATTACATGAATCCTGCGAATTGCCTAAATACCGTGAATTCCATGAATTACATTAATTTCATGAATTCCGTGAATACCACAAATCCAATGAATTCCGTGATTTCGGTGATTTCTTGAATTTCATAAATTCCTTCAATCTCATAAATTCCACAAATTCCTTCAATTCCATCAACTTCGTAAATTCCGTCAATTACATGTATCCGCGAAAATCATGAATTCTCTGAATTCCGTGAATTCCTTCAATTCCGCTGATTCCTCGAATTCCGCGAATTCCATTAAATCCGTGAATTCCATTAACTCTTGAAATTCCATGAATTTCTTGAATCCGTGTGTTACATGAATTGCGTAATTAAACTCAATCCTACGAATTCCTTCAATTCCGTGCATTCTTTGAATCCCATGAATTTCTTAAATTCCATCAATTCCGTAAATTCCTTAAATGACACTAAATGAACAAAATCCATGAATTGAATGAATTCCGCAAATTTCTTGAATTCCGTGAATTCCATGACTTCCGTGGATTCCGCGAATTTTGTGACTTCCGTCAATTTCATAACTTCCACGAATTTTACGAAGGCCATTAATTTCTTGAATTCTGTATATTCTTTGAATTCCGTCTATCTCTTGAATTCCGTCAATTCCAAGAATTCCGCGAATTCCGTTAATTTTCTGGATTCCTGGTCGTTACATGAATTCTGTTCATAAATTCAATTTTGGAACTCCTTGAATTTTTCAGAATTCCATAAGTTCCGGGAATTCCATGAATTCTGCTAATTCCTTTAATTCCAGGCGTTACATGAATTCCGTAAATTTCATGATTACAGTCCTTAGTACCTTAGACCAAAATTCATTTTTTTTGTGTTTGTTAAAAAAAATTTTTAAACTGAAAATTTAACTATTTTTTTTAGCTTTAACTTATTGATTGTAAATGAACTTTCGGTTAAAAAATCTTATTCTCCAGTTTTAAATTCAACTTTATTAAAGGAAAGGAGGTGGGTCTCTGAGGACGGTTTTTGCCCCAATTTAGATTTGTCCCAAAAAATTCGAAAAAATCCTACAGTATCTACTAACAATAAGAGGTCGATTCCACAATAAACGGACGACCCTCATCCCCCTATTCACCCCAAGCACACTTTAAAAAATGAAAACTTCACCGCTTCTATGTAGTGTTTTTGGGAAAAAAACCCAATAACAAAAATCCAGAAAAATACATATATAGGTTTTTGGTGTCGCTTATTTCAAATCCAAGGTCCGTTGACCTCCATCACATCAGATTCAAGGTCATTTGAAGGTGAAACTGCAAAACATGCGATTGAAAAATCCAGAAAAATACTTACATTTGTTTTTGGGGTCGCTTATTTCAAATCCAAGGTCCGTTGACCTCCATGAAATTAGATTCAAGGTTATTTGAAGGTCAAAATGCAAAAAATCCGATCGAAAAATCCAGAAAAATACTTACATATGTTTTTGGGGTCACTGATTTTGAATCTGAGGTCCGTTGACCTCCATCACATTAGATTCAACGTCACTTGAAGGTCAAAATGCAAAAAATCTGATCGAAAAATCCAGAAAAATACTTACATATGTTTTTGGGATCGCTGATTTTGAACCCGAGGTCCGTTGACCTCCATCTTATCAGATTTGATCCTAAATGGATTACTCGAATTTGTACTGTTATGAAAATTCATTTTGGTACATTTTTCTAGTTCTACCACGAAATAATATTGAATAATATATAGAGAAATTCATGTTTGTGTTTCTCTATACTTTTCTTATCATATTTTTTAGTTTGGCCTTTTAATCGCCTTAAACCCGATGTGATGGAGGTCAACAGACCTCGGTTTCTAAATCAGCGACCCAAAAACCTATGTATGTATTTTTCTGCATTTTTCTATCGGATTTTTTTGCAGTTTGACCTTCAAATGACTTTGAATCTAATGCGATGGAGGTCAAAAGATCTTGAATTCGACATCAGCGATCCCAAAAACCTAAATATGTATTTTTCTGGATTTTTGTTATTGGGTTTTTCCCAAAAACACTGCATAGAAACCATGGAGTTTTCATTTTTGTAAATGGTGCTTGGGGTGAATAGGGTGATGAGGGTGCTTCGTTTACTATGGAATCGACTTCTTATTGTTAGTAGATACTGTAGGAATATTTTCGAATTTTTTGGACCAAATCTAAATTGGGCCACAAACCTTCCTTAGAAACCCTCAGCCTTTGTATTTTCCCTTATAAAGTTAAAAATTCAAATATTTCGTACAAATTGACACTTTTTGTAATAAATTTGTTTTTGTTAATTGAAAATTAGTCTTCCTAATACAAATTTATCTATTCCATTTTTTCTTAAAAAATTCTCTTTTTCTTTAAGATTTAACTTATTAGTTAACGTTTTTTAAAATGAAAAAATATAAACTTAACACCAATTAAATAAATTTTGGACTTATATCATTTTGGTAAAAATTCGTCTTCACTTGTAGAAAATAAATATTCTTGTTTTGAAATTCAACTATTTGGTTATAAATTTACGTCTTTTTTTAAATTCATATTTTTCTTTAAATAATCATCTTTTAGGATGAAAAACTATCTCTTTTGTTGCAAAGTTTATATTTTTTCGTTAAAAATCCCAATGTTTTAATGAAAATTAAAAATATATTGAATTTACTTGAATTTTCTCGCTTTTTTCACACAAAATTTTGTTTGAAGTTTTCGCGCACAATTTTCTGCTTCTTAATTCCTCTGTTTTCCCTATGCAGTGTTTTTGAATATAAATCGTATATATTTAAAATTTCGACTGAAAAAGCTATAATTTTCCATTTCTTCCATCTGCTTTATTTGTCCAATCCATAAAAAATATTTTTTAGTTGTCTTATCTATAATCTATACGAGTATCCAAATGAATTTTTAACAAGCTTAACATTTTTAACAAAAGGATTAAATTTTTAATCAAATTGTTAAATTATTTTTCATCGTATATAAGGAATTCAAGAAATACAACAAAATAAGAAAATGTAAAGATTTAAAAGAATTTCACGTATTCAAAGTATTTCGCGAATTTAAAGAATTTCACGATTTTATGGAATTCCAAGAATTAAGATAATTTCCAGTATTCAAGGAGTGCAGCAAACAAATCCACAAATTCACGTTTCAGGAATTCAATAAATTTCGCGAATTCAAAGAATTCCACAAATTCAAAGAATTATGCCAATTAAAAAAATACTGACATTTCAATACATCTGCAAATTCCAAGAATACTGCAAATTCCGAAAATTCTACAAACTTAAGGAATTCTGAAAATTTCAAGAATTCCATGTATTCAAAGAATCTATCGAATTCAAGGAATTTAACGAATTAAAGAATTTACTGGGTTCCCTGAAGTCAAAGAATTTAGCGAATTTAGGGAACTGCACGAAGTCAAAGGGTTTCACTAATTTAATATATTAAAATAATTCCCTGAATTCAAAGAATTCTACAGTTTCAAATAATTCAGCAAATTCCAAGAATTTCACGAATTTCCACAAAGTTAAAGAGTAATTTTTCTATTGACAAAATTAAAGATGTAAATATAACCTTTAAAATGTTAAACACTCGAAAAAAAAAATAATATTTGATAATTGAATTAGAATATATTTTTAATTTTTAATCAAAAATTTTTTAATTCATCCAGAAAGATACATTTTATAAAAAAGTGTTGAATTTGCAACCAAAAAATATTTCTCAGACTATAATAAATAAAAAAAGTTAGGCAAAATATAATTTAAGGAAAAGAATACTTTACGATATAAAAAATAACAATTTCGAATTACTATTTTTTAATTTTTTAAAAATTTATTCTTAGGTTGTATGAATATAATTTTTCTATGTTTTTCAATAATATTCCAAAAGATTTCTTTTAAATTTCAGATATCTCAAATAAAATATCTAGAAAAGTTCTAAGAAATTTTTGTTATTTTACAGAATTTTACAACATTTTAGGACAAATTTGTGTATTGTAAAAGATATTTAAGACTTTTAAAACTTGGAGAAAATCTAAGAATATTTGATAAATGTTTGGAAATCTTCCAAAGTTTTAAATTATTTTTAATCTCTTCCAATTTCCAGCTTCATTTTTGACAATTTTGGAAGTCTTTTGTAATGCTTTATAACATTTTTCCAATATTCTTTTAAAATTAATAAAAAAATAATCATTTGAAATATTGCCAGGAATCTTGAGAACATTTTTTTAATTACCTTGAAGTCGTTTAAAATTTTTAAATTTTAAATGATTCTCATTTTTTCTAAAATGTAGAAAAAATCTTTAAATTAAAAAAAAATTGTCCTTAAATTTTCTAGATTCTTTTTGGATTATTTTGCAAATCTTTTTGAGTGAAAATCTTCAAGCAAAAGAAATATTTTCAAAGAAAGAGAATTAATTTTCAACTAAAATGATGAATCTTCAATTTTAAAAAATTGACAAAATCCATCTACTTACAAGCAAAAAAAAAAATAATTTTTTATAAAGGTGTTCAACTTTCAACCAAGTGGTTGAATTTTCAACAAAAGACTAAAATTTTCGACAAAAGATTAATTTTGAACTAAAATAATAAATTTTCAACGTAAAGAAAATTAATTTTAAACAATAAAATTCAACATTCAATCAAGTGTCGTTAATTCTTCAACCAAAAACGTGAAATTACAGCTAAAAAGGTAATTTTAATTAAAATTGTTAAATTTTCAAGCCAAAAAGAGGATTTTATGAAAATTCCTAGTTAAAAATTAAACTCCTTTGTAGAAAATTTGACAATTTAAATCTTTTGTATAATATGAATCTTTTTCGAATATTAATCTTTTTGCTTAAGACTTCAACTATTTAGTTTAAAGTTAAACTTTTATTGAAAATTCACCTTTTTAGTTAAAGATTTTCAACTGAAAATTTAAATATTTCATTTTTTGTTGAAATTTTCTCTTCATTAGTTGAAAATTTGTATTTTTTATTATAAAATCTAACTTTTTATTTGAAAATTCAACTACTTGTTAAAAATGTAAACTCCTTTATTGAAAATTCATTCTTTGGTTGAAAATTTAGACCTCTGGTTAAAAATTAAAATATTATGTTTTAAAAATCATTATTTTATTAACTGAAACAACTGAAAATTTTAATATTCCAGTTTTGGTTGAAATGTTTTCTTTATTAGTTTAAAATTGATGTTTTTCAGTAGAAAATTTACATATTTATTTAAAAATTCAACTACTTGTTTAAAAGTTGAATTCCTTTGTTAAAAATTCATTTTTTGGTTAAAAAATCAAACCTCTGGTTAAAAATTAAACTATTTTGGTTTAAAAATCATTATTTGATTAAAAGTTAAACTGTTATTGAAAATTCATCTTTATGGTTAGAAATTTTTAACTGAAAATGTAAATATTCCATTTTTGGTTGAAATTTTCTCTTTATTAGTTGAAAATTTATATTTTTCAGTAGAAAATTCAAATCTCTGGTTATAAATTAAACTATTTTGGTTTTTAAATTATCATTTGGTCAAAAGTCAAGCTGTTATTGAAAATTTATCTTTTTAGTTTAAAATATTTAAGTTAAAATTTAAATATTTCATTTTTGATTGAAATTTTCTCTTAATTAGTTGAAAATTTATATTTTTCAGTAGAAAATTTAACTATTTTTTTTAATTCAGCTACTTGGTTAAAAGTTGAACTCCTTTGTT
>NC_046665.1:117223350-117228511 GCF_010883055.1 Belonocnema kinseyi | reverse complement strand
AATTGAGTTGCCGGATCGAAGAAGGCACATAAACTCATTTCGCTAGGAGTGGGAAGGCCCCTGGAATCTTTCTTAAAAAATTTCGAATTTTACTTCTTAAAGACTATATATAGATGCAGAAATTCATTGCGCATCTTTTTTCCCCAAGTCAAAAAGCTGTAGCTTTTTTAGTTTTCTAATAAAAGCCAAAAACTGGCATTTTTGTAAAAATAAATTTTGATTCGTTTTTCACTTCAACTCGTACTCAGCCTGTCAGTTTTAAAGTTTTTTCAATCAATTTTTTAGGGAATGTAGTTTGAATTGTCCTTCGACTGATAGAGAAAAATTAATTCAAAAATTTATTTAAAAAAAAATTGTTTTTAATTTTTTTCTGACGCCAGGCGCTTATCGGACTTCTCTAACTAAATTATTTCTGAATCAAATGATTTAATTTCTTACCAAAGAGATACATTTTTAACTAAAATAATAAATTTTCAACCTAAAGAAAATTAATTTTAAACAAGAAAATTCAACATTCAATCAAGTGACGCTAATTTTTCAACCAAAAACGTGAAATTACCTCTAAAAAGGTAATTTTAATTAAAATTGTTAAATTTTCAAGCCAAAAAGAGGATTTGATGAAAATTCCTAGTTAAAAATTAAACTCCTTTGACGAAAACTTGACAATTTAAATCTTTTGTATAATATGAATCTTTTTCGAATATTAATCTTTTTGCTTAAGATTTCAACTATTTAGTTTAAAGTTAAACTTTTATTGAAAATTCACCTTTTTAGTTAAAGATTTTCAACTGAAAATTTAAATATTCCATTTTTTGTTGAAATTTTCTTTTCATTAGTTGAAAATTTATATTTTTTATTATAAAATTTAACTTTTTATTTGAAAATTCAACTACTTGTTAAAAATTTAAACTCCTTTGTTGAAAATTCATTCTTTGGTTGAAAATTTAGACCTCTGATTAAAGATTAAACTATTATGTTTTAAAAATCATGATTTGATTAACTGAAACAACTGAAAATTTTAATATTCCAGTTTTGGTTGAAATGTTTTCTTTATTAGTTTAAAATTCATGTTTTTCAGTAGAAAATGTACATATTTATTTAAAAATTCAACTACTTGTTTAAAAGTTGAATTCCTTTGTTAAAAATTTATTTCTTTATTGAAATTTCAAACCTCTGGTTAAAAATTAAACTATTTTGGTTTAAAAATCATTATTTGATTAAAAGTTAAACTGTTATTGAAAATTCATCTTCATGGTTAGAAATTTTTAACTGAAAATGTAAATATTCCATTTTTGGTTAAAATTTTCTCTTTATTAGTTGAAAATTTATATTTTTCAGTAGAAAATTCAAATCTCTGATTATAAATCAAACTATTTTGGTTTTAAAATTATCATTTGATCAAAAGTCAAGCTGTTATTAAAAATTTATCTTTTTAGTTTATAATATTTAAGTTAAAATTTAAATATTTCATTTTTGATTGAAATTTTCTCTTAATTAGTTGAAAATTTATATTTTTCAGTAGAAAATTTAACTATTTTTTTTTTAATTCAGCTACTTGGTTAAAAGTTGAACTCCTTTGTTAAAAAATGTTGTTTTTTGCTTGAAAATTCAAATCTTTGGTTAAAAATTAAACTATTTTGTTTTTAAAATCATTATTTGGTTAGAAGTTAAACTGTTATTGAAAATCCATTTTTTAGTTTAAAATATTTAACTTCAAATTTAAATATTTCATTTTTGGTTGAAATTTTCTCTTTATTTGTTAAAAATTTATATTTTTCAGTAGAAAGTTGAACTATTCATTAGAAAATTCAACTACTTGGTTAAAAGTTGAAATTCTTTTTTAAAAAATGTTTTTTTTTTTGGTTGAAAATCCTAACCTTTGGTTGAAAATAAAAATATTTTGCTTTAAAAATAATTATTTGATTAAAACTTAAACTGTTATTGAAAGGTCATATTTATGGTTAAAAATTTTTAACTGAAAATTTCAAAACTGCATTTGTGGTTGAAATGTTCTCTTTATTAGTTAAAAATTTATATTTTTTGGTCGAAAATTGATTTATTTATTTAAAAATTGAACTACTTGGTTAAAAGTTGAACTCATTTATTAAAAATTTATTTCTTTATTGAAATTTCAAACCTCTTGTTAAAAATCAAACTATTTCGTTTTACAAATCATTATATGAGTGACTGGAACTGAGACTCAAACTGAACTGAAAGAACTAAAATTTAAATACTCCATTTTTGTTTGAAGTTTTCTCTTTATTAGATGAAATTTTATATTTTTTAGTAGAAAATGTAACTTTGTTGAGGATTCATATCTTTTGTTGAAAATTCACTCCTTATTTATATGTATATATATATTTATTTATTTATTTAATAATTGAGTTGCCGGATCGAAGAAGGCACATAAACTCATTTCGCTAGGAGTGGGAAGGCCCCTGGAATCTTTCTTAAAAAATTTCGAATTTTAATTCTTAAAGACTATATATAGATGCAGAAATTCATTGCGCATCTTTTTTCCCACAGTCAAAAAGTTGTATCTTTTTTAGTTTTCTAATAAAAGCCAAAAACTGGCATTTTTGTAAAAATTAATTTTGATTCGCTTTTCACTTCAACTCGTGCTCAGCCTATCAGTTTTAAAGTTTTTTCAATCAATTTTTTAGGGAATGTAGTTTGAAATGTCCTTCGACTGATAGAGAAAAATTAATTCAAAAATTTATTTAAAAAAAATTGTTGTTAATTTTGTTCTGACGCCAGGCGCTTATCGGACTTCTCTAACTTCCAGCGTTTCGTTTATCGAGCGAACTTGGAGCAACAAAGGACTTTCAGCGAGAAAGTTGTTGACAACAGTACAAAGAAGTTTTTTGGAAAATTTTAGCCCAATCGAATTGATATTTAAGAAATTATGGACGTCTCAAATCGATAGCGGCTAGTCGACTCTCGCGCGGGCTGTAGCGAGAGTCTCAATATCCGATTTATAATACAGTTCACAAGCGCAAAAAAATGAAAACTAATCAAGTATACAGGTTCAATCAAAGTATTATGCATAAATAAATAATAATACGCTCTATTACAACCAAAATAAAAAACAAACTTACTTCCTCGATGTTTCACTCTTTTCAATTCCACGAATTTAAAGCATTACAAAATTCTCGGAATTAAGAATCCGTTGAATCTCAATAATTAGATGTTTCTGTTTTCTTTTATTTTTGTACAGTTTGTCTTAAAAATAAAAATCAATCTATTGTATACAATATAAATTTAATAAATTATTTTACAATATGCACTAATATTTATTTATGCATAATACTGTGTTATACATTGGATCTGAGACTCTCGCTACAGCCTGCGCGCGAGCCGTCTAGCCGCCATCGAATTTAGACGTTAATAATTTCTTGAATATTAATTCGATTGGCCTAAAATTTTCCAGAAAACTTCTTCGTACTGTTGTCAACAACTTTCTCGCTAAAAGTTTTTGATGCTCAAAATTCGCTCGATAAAGAAAACGCTGGAAGTTAGAGGAGTCCGATAAGCGCCAGGCGTCGGAAAAAAATTAACAATAATTTATTTAAATAAATTTTTGAAATAATTTTACTCTATCAGTCGAAGGACATTTCAAACTATATTACCTGAAAAACTTATTGAAAAATCCTTAAAACTGGCTGACTGAGCACGAGTTTGAGTGAAAAGCGAATCAAAATTAATTTTTACAAAAATGCCCGTTTTTTGGCATTTATTATAAAACTAAAAAAGCTACAACTTTTTGCGTGAATGAAAAAAGATGCGCAATAAAATTCTATACTTAAACATAGTGAAGACCAATAAAGTCGTCCATCGGAAACTGGTTACGCTCTGGAGTTTTTTCTGCAGTTTTTCAGTCCTCTGACCAAATAATCAGGCCAATTTGAGCGTTTATTGAAAATCCGGCTTCAGACATTTGGGGATTTTATAGATATAAGTCCCTTTAAAATTTAAATCATTAGATGTATTTCTAGATGAACTTTAAATTTCGAAATTTTTAACGATAAGAGTGAACATTCGAATAATTTCAGAATAATAAAAGTTTAGAATTCTATGTGCATTTTTCATTTCAAAAACTACATATTGAGCAATTTAACAGGTAGTTAAAATATATTCCAATCGGATCAATACTTTAACCAAAAAGAATTAAATTTCAACAAAAATAATTGCTTTTTGATTTTTAACCAATCAGATCCATTTTCATCGAAAATAATAAATCTTTAAACAAAAAGAAAGATTTTTAAATAAGGAGTGAATTTTCAACAAAAGATATGAATCCTCAACAAAGTTACATTTTCTACTAAAAAATATAAAATTTCATCTAATAAAGAGAAAACTTCAAACAAAAATGGAATATTTAAATTTTAGTTCTTTCAGTTCAGTTTGAGTCTCAGTTCCAGTCACTCATATAATGATTTGTAAAACGAAATAGTTTGATTTTTAACCAGAGCTTTGAAATTTCAATAAAGAAATAAATTTTTAATAAAGGAGTTCAACTTTTAACCAAGTAGTTCAATTTTTAAATAAATAAAACAATTTTCGACCAAAAAATATAAATTTTTAACTAATAAAGAGAACATTTGAACCACAAATGCAGTTTTGCAATTTTCAGTTTAAAATTTTTAAACATAAATATGACCTTTCAATAACAGTTTAAGTTTTAATCAAATAATGATTTTTAAAGCAAAATATTTTTATTTTAAACCAAAGGTTAGGATTTTCAACCAAAAAAAAATATATTTTTTAAAAAAGAATTTCAACTTTTTAGTTGAATTTTCTAATAAATAGTTCAACTTTCTATTGAAAAATATAAATTTTTAACAAATAAAGAGAAAATTTCAACCAAAAATGAAATATTTAAATTTGAAGTTAATTATTTTAAACTAAAAAATGAATTTTCAATAACAGTTTAACTTCTAACCAAATAATGATTTTAAAAACAAAATAGTTTAATTTTTAACCAAAGATTTGAATTCTCAAGCAAAAAAACAACATCTTTTAACAAAGGAGTTCAACTTTTAACCAAGTAGCTGAATTAAAAAAAAATAGTTAAATTTTCTACTGAAAAATATAAATTTTCAACTAATTAAGAGAAAATTTCAACCAAAAATGAAATATTTAAATTTGAAGTTAAATATTT
>NC_046665.1:117205793-117223250 GCF_010883055.1 Belonocnema kinseyi | reverse complement strand
TTTAGCGTGCAATCGACTCGGCATACTTATAAGATACTACCATGATTTTTTCAGATTTTTTGGTCCAAAAATAAATTAGGCCAAAAACCGGCCTTACCGACCCTCCACCTTTTCTGAAAAGTTGACTAAATTTCGCGCAGAATGAAAAATATTTTTATTCTTATGACAAATGAGAGCAGAGATATCAGGATCCACAGACAAGAAAATCAGCTGACTATGTTATTACTTATTTAAGAATATTTTTGAAAATATAAATAAAATTAAAAAATTCTGACATACGTGTCAACTTATTTGATGTATGGAACCTATAAAAAACATTTGCAAAGTCATAAAAAATATGCCGTCCATTTAGGTGTACGATTTGAAAAAGAATGACCCCACTGCAAAAAATAAATTCTGTAATTAAAATTTTTAAAGAATCTGACTTAGGTCAAAAATTATAGGGGTTACAGAATAAATGTCTGTGTTTTTTTTTTGTTGCATTAATTGTGAAATAATGTTTTTTGTAAGAACTGATTTCCTGTTTTTTAGATAAGTTTATATACCTGCTTTTGGTATCGTATTAGACGAATAGAATCTATGAATAAACAACGATAAAATATCTGCGCCTTACATTCTGATGAAATGACCATTTTTTTATCGCTCATGAATATAAATTGTATGTTTTGACCATAAAAAACTATTTATTTCCTGTCAAAATTCATGACATTAAAGTTTATATAAATATTGCACACATTTTTCTAATACTGAGCCTGAAACTAACGTTATCATCTAAATTTCGACATGCATTTTACATAAGATAAGGAAATTTCTCTGAGAATAGGTCTTACAGTTTTTAATTTCTAAATGTTTTATGTAATTTATGGTATATTATTGAGAAGAGTAATTTACAATGTGGGGAGATTTAAACATCTATATAGTTTGAATTTTTCTCCTGGTCCCCTCTTTCTTTTTTTTACAAAAAATTTTACCAAAAATTACCTTTATCTTCAAGAAAATTATTTAAAGTTCTAAATGTCAACAAAAAAATTTCTGGCGGATTGAAAACTTTTGTTAATATATGATGTAACGCGCGTATTAATGGAATTAAAGGAATTCATTGAATTTAAGGATTTCGTGGAATTCACAGAATTTACGGAATTTGTAGAATTCACAGAATTCACGGAATTCACAGAATTCACGGAATTCGTAGAATTCACGAAATTCGTACAATTCACGAAATTCGTAGAATTCACGGAATTCGTAGAATTCACGAAATTCGTAGAATTCACGGAATTCGTAGAATTCCGTGATCGCATTAATTCCGTGAATTTCGTGAATTACATGAATCCTGCGAATACCCTGAATTCCTGAATTCCGTTATTTCGTTGAATTACGTGATTTCGGTGAATTCCTCGAATTTCCTGAATTTCTTCAATTTCATGAATTCCATAAATTCCCTCAATTCCATCAATTCCGTGAATTCCGTCAATTTGATTAATCCGCGAAAAACATGAATTCAGTGGATTCCGCGAATTCCTTGAATTCCGCTGATTCCTCGAATTCCGTGAATTGCATTAATTCCTCTAATTTCAGGAATTTCTTGAATCCGCGTGTTACACTGAATTGCGTAATTAAACTAAATCCCGCAAATTCGTTGAATTCCTTGAATTACATAAAATTCACGAAATCCATGAATTCCGTGAATTCCTTTAATTCTATAAATTCCATGAATTCCACGAATTCCGGGAATTCCATGGATTTTACTAATTCCTTTAATTCCAGGCGTTCCATGAACTCCGTAAATTTTGTAGTTACAGTCAATTCCGCGAATTCCTTAAATTCCGTGACTTGAATTGAAGTTTTGAATGTAATGCATGTTATCGATGTTCGTTAATAGTTAAAATGTTCATTGTACACATAAAAAGGCTATTTTGATTTTGCGATTATTTATGCGTTATAGAGAACATTTATAATTTTAGATTTAATCTTCATCATCAGAGCGGCTTAGTTTTTCCTATAAGGATTCTCTATAAGAAATAAAATTCGTGGATTACTTCCAAATTAGATATTTCACTTTGATATACTTCACTTTTAACTTTAGTTGAAAATTCGTTTTTTTTGTGTTTGTTAAAAATAAATTTTTTAAACTGAATATTTAACTGTTGTATTGGCGCTTCAAGTGATTCATTGTAAATGAACTTTTTGTTGAAAATTCTTATTCTCTGGTTTTAAATTTAACTTTGTTGAAGGAAATTTGTATTTTTTCCCTAAAAAGTGAAAAATTTGGTATAAAATTAGAATATGTCGTACAAAATTAGAGTTTTTCGTGTTAAATTTGTTTTTGTTAATCGAAAATTAGTCTTCTTAATACAAATTTATCTACTCCATTTTTGGTTAAAAAGTTTTCTTTTTCTTTAGTATTCAACTTATTAATTGACATTTTTTAGAAAATAAAAAATATAACCTACACCTTAATCAAATAAAATTTGCACTCACGTCACATTTATTGTTCAAACTATTGATTTTAAAATTTATCTGAATGTTTAACAATGCATCTTTCATGTACAAGATGAATTTCTCAAAAGATTAACATTTTCAACAAAATGATTTGTACCAAATTATTAAATTTCCAACCAAGTTACATCGCTTAAGTTTCATTTATTCGAGTGTCATTTTCAACCAGATAACTGTATTTTTCATCGTATTTAAGGAATTCAAGAAATGCAATAAAATAAGAAAATGGAAAGATTTAAATGAATTTCACGAATTCAAAGTATTTCGCGAATTTATAGAATTTCACGATACTATGGAATTCCAAGAATTAAGATAATTACCGGAATTCAAGGAACGCAGCAAACAATTCCACAAATTCAGAACGTTTCAGGAATTGAACAAATTTCACGAATTCAAAGAATTCCACAAATTCAAAGCATTATGTCAATTCAAAAAATACTGAAATTTCAAAAAATTGCACAAAGCCAAAGGGTTCCGTAAATTAAATAAATAAAAATTATTCCCTGAATTCAAAAAATTCTACTGTTTCAAATCTTTCTGCAAATTCAAAGAATTCCACAAATTCTAAGAATTCTAGTAATTGACAAAATTCCACGAGTTCAAAGAATTTCACGAATTTCTACAAGGTTAAAGAGTTCCAAAAATCCAAAAAAGAAGTCCCCAATTGGGGTGAAATAATGATTTTATTTATTGCAATTTCTTCATTGTCAGCAATTCCGGACTGAACTTACTGAACCGACTGAACTAAAAGACACCCTAGAACTGCTGACCCGCGCAGTTTCGCCCGAGTACTCAATCGTCTATATTGCGCAATATTATGCATTACAATACGAACATAGTTGCGTTATATAATCTGATGGAATATTACAAATGTATTATCAATTGGAGTACTTAAGATTTAGAACCAAGTAATTTTTTACAAAAGCCTAACTGTGCCAAGATGATTTTTGAATGTACAAATTATCAGAAAGCTTTGTTTAAAAAATTCTGCAAGACGAAAATAGATGAATCAAGAATTGCACATGCACATTTTCGCAATTTTTGTAACTTGATTTCCGTAATTTAAGTTTCCTGAAAATACCATCTGAAACACTAGCTCAGACTGAATGATTTTATAATATCGCGTCATAAGATATTACTAATCATATTCATGCAAATGACTGCCACGTCAGTCGTATGTTTTTACGACCGAAGATATTATCAACATCACGAATCACTTTTAAGACAGTCCTGCAGACTCGTAAAATACTCATTTCGAATAAAATATCGTACATCACTCGTACTACAATCATTGATCTCCACGTAAACGCATGTCGGTAAGTGGCTGCCCTCAGATTTTTTTCTGCAGTTTTTCACTCCTCTAGCAAAATCTATTGGATACATATTTTAACGAAAGAAATGATCTTTTTACCAAAAATAGTTGCATTTTTAACCAAAGTTATACAATTTTTTTCAACTAAAATAATAAATAATTAACTGCAGCAGTTACATTTACGTTAAAAATATTTAATTATTCACAAAAGATGCCCATTTTCTACAAAAAAATTATATTTTCATCTAAGAAGATATATATTCATCCTAAACAATTAATCTTAAACAAAGAAGGTTAATTTTCAAGCAAGAAGATACATTTTCAACTGAAATGATGAATTTTCAAAAATAACCAAAAATTATTTTTAATGAGAATGTTCAAAGTTAAACTAGGCAGTTGCATTTTTAACAAAGAAGCCCAACTTTAACTGAATGCTTGAATTTTCAACCAAACTTTAACTGAATACTTTAATTTTCAACCAAAAATAGAATCGTTAAATTTTCATTTAAAAATTAGCAACCATAAAAAGGTGAATTACCAATACAAAGGCATTAGTTTTGTAGGAAAAGAGATAAATTTTCAACCAATTCATGAATTTTAAAATAAATAGACAAATTTTAAACTCAAAAACAGATTTGAGCGAAAGAGTTTAATTTTTTACTAAATAGATCATTTCCCAAATAAAATTATGAATTTTTAATTTAAAAGAATCATTTTTATCAAAGTAGCGTAACTTTAAACCAAATAATTGAGTTTTAAACAAAAAAGGAGAATTATCAACGAAACAAGTGACTTTTGAATCTAAAAATATAAATTTGCAACAAAAAAGTTAATTTTCAACTAAGTTGTTGAATTTTACAATGATTCTTAATCAAACTTGTAACGATTGATATTTCAACAAAACAGATTTTAATTTTATATCAGTTATATTTTATACCAAAAAGATTCATTTGCAACGAGAAGAGATATATTAAAGAAACGCATGTATTTTCAATCAGTTACATGCATCTTTAACTAAAAAAATTATTTTTTTAGTAAAATGTTTTAATTTTTTACCAAAGAGATAAATTTTCAACCCAAAAAAAAAAACTAATTCGGTTAGTCTAGATCGTTCCCGATTAAATAGTGAAAAAGTTATTGCTTGATAGAAAAAAAATGATTTAGGATTGTTTATAATAATTTTTAAAAGTTATGAACATGGTAAAAGTTAAAAATATAAAAATTTAATAAAACGTCGTGATGTTTTAAGATTTTAACTCTATTAAAACAATAATTTTGTCATATTGTGAAATTGTAGGCGCTTCATCGCGCTACTTTTCAGCAGATTT
This sequence comes from Belonocnema kinseyi, assembly GCF_010883055.1. Lineage (NCBI taxonomy): Eukaryota > Metazoa > Arthropoda > Insecta > Hymenoptera > Cynipidae > Belonocnema > Belonocnema kinseyi. The sequence continues at coordinate 117,218,114 of NC_046665.1, read as the reverse complement.
ATGTTTTCGATTTTAAACATTTTTTTGTTTTGTACATTATCCTGGATGATTTTTTTAGCAATATATTCTTTTGCATTTTGTTACAAATTTTATTTTTTGTAGAATATTAATCTTATTGTTTGAAAATTCTTTCTTGTTAAATTTCAACTATTCGGTGAAAGGTCAACTGTTATTGTTAATTCATCGTTTTGGTTAGAAATTTTCAACTTAAAATTTAAATATTCGACTTGAAGTTAAATATTTCGTGCTTTCGGTTGAAAATTTATATTTTTTAGTACCTAGTTCAACTATTCGTTTGATAATTCTACTACTTATTTCAAAGTTGTACTTGTTTGTTAAAAATTAATTTTCCTACATAATGATGAGGCTACTTTTTTGAGAGTTGAACTCTTCTGTTAAAACATTTATATTTTTTATGCACCGAATTCAAGGAATTCACGGAATCCACGAAATTTGAGAAATTCCCCAGATTCAAAGAATTCGTGGAATTCCGGAAATTTGAGGAATTTACGAATGCAAAGGATTCACGGAATTCAAGTATTTACAGATTTCAAGGAACTCATGATATTCAAGAAATTAACGGAACCCTAGGACTTCACGGAATTCATGGAATTTAGGGAATTCACGAAATTTAGGGAATTCACGGAATTTAGGGTATTCACGGAATTAATTGAATTGACAGAATTGTCGAGATTCGCTAAATTCACCAGAATTATGGAACTCACGAAATTGACAGAACTTACAGAATTTAAAGAATTGACGGAATTCATGGAATTCGGATATTCATGGAATTCAAGGATTGTATGAAATTCGTGGACATCCACGAATTCTGGGAATTCATTGAATTGCATAAATACCGTGAATTCGATACATTTGTTGAAATCTTTGAATTCCATTAATTCCGTGAACTCTTTTAATTCCGTTATTACAGTCCATAAATTTAGCGAACCCCGTGAATTTCATTAATCACATGAATCTCGCGAATAACTTAAATATTATGAATTCTGTGAATTCTTTTGATTCCTTCAATTCCTTGAATTTCGTGAATTTTTTTGATTTCATCAATACTTTGAGTTAATTGATTTTCATGAATTCTTTTTAATTCCATGCATACATTGAGTTGATTGAATTCCGTGAATTCGATCAATTTCATGAATTTCTTAAATTTCATTAATTCCCTGATCCCTTTGAATTCGGTGATTACAATCCATAAATTCGACGAAGCCCGTGAATTCTATGAATTAAATCAATCCTCCAAATCACTTGAATACCGTAAATTCTGTAAATTCTTTTGATTCCGTGAATAACTTGAGTTAATTTAATTTCGTGAATTCCTTTGATTCCATGTATTCCGTGAATTATGTGAATTACATCAATTCAATTAATTCCTTGAATACCACAAATTCGGCGAATTCCGTGATTTTTGCGAATTTCTTGAATTTCATTATTTCCTTGAATACCATGAATTACTTAAATTCCATAAATTCCGTGAATTCCTTCAAATAAATGAATCCCGCAAAGTACATGAATCCCGTGAATTCCATGAATTCCGCTAATTCTCGAAATCCCGTGAATTCCATGAATTCAGATAATTCTCCAAATTCCATGAAATCCGTGAATTCCATGAATTTCACGAATTCCATTAATTCCTTAAATATAATGTCGTGAATTCCATGAATTCCTCGAATTCCGTGAAATTAATGATGTCCATGGAATTCGTGAATTCCATGAGTTGCTTCAATTTCATGAATCCCGTGTCAGAATTTAAGAGCATTAAACAATTCACGGCATTTATGTAAGCCCCGGCATTCAGGAATTTCATAGAATTAGTGGAATTCATGGAATTCAAGGAATTCACGGTATGCAATGAACACAAGGAATTCACACACTGTCTCGTAAAATACTGATTTCAAATAAAATATCGTACATCACTCAGTGGGCTAGACGGGTCTTCATGTGGTGCTCAATATTCGTAAGGATGACTTGAAATTCTTCAACTTGTCCTTCAATCATTAATCTCTCCGTAAATACATGTCTAACACTCCTTGTGGTGTAATATACGATTAGTTTAAAAGTTTGAAGTTTATTTTTTCGGTGAATTAAAAAAATATAAACAATATTTTCTAGCACTCAGACTTTGCGTTAAGGTGGTTCAATAAGTATGCATACCTTAAAATATAAGAATAAGAGTTGAATAAACTTGTCTGTCAGTAAGCGGCTGCGCTCAGTAGTTTTTTCTGCAGTTTTTCACTCCACTGGCAAAACTTTCAGGCAAATTCAAGCGCTTCTAATAAAAGTCCGGCTGCAAAAGGTAGGGGACTTTATAGACTAAAGTCCTTTCAAATTTAAATTTTGGCATAATTTCAGAATAATAAAATATTTGTATATTTTATGTATGTTTTCTTTGAAAAACTTCATATGGAGCATTTTTGCAGGTAGTTTAAATATTGATCTACTGGATAAATATTTTATAAAAAAGAAATAATTTTTAACCAAAAATGTTTACATTTTAAACTAAAGAGAAAAAATTTCTACCAAAAACGACGAATTTTCAAGTAAAACAATAAATATTCGACTGCAGCAGTTACATTTAAGCTAAAAAAATGTAATTAATAACAAAAGATGAAAATTTTTCACATAAGTTATATTTTCAGCTAAGGAAATGAATTTTCATCTTAAATAATAAATCTTAAGCAAAGAAGGTTAACTTTCAAGCAAGAAGGTAAATTTTTAACTAAACTTATCATTCTTAAAGAGAAAGTTCAAATTTTGAACAGGCAGTTGAGTTCTTAACAAAGGAGTCCAACTTCGAACTGAATATTTGAATTTTCAACCAAAAATGGAATCGTTAAATTTTCATTGGAAAATTTTCAACCATGATTATTAATTTCCAATACAAGAAGACTAATTTTACAGGAAAAAAGCTAAATTTTCAACAAACTGCTTGAATTCTAAACCAAACAGATGAATTATCAACTTTAAAAAAAAAAGATTATAAAGAAAAAGTTTAATTTTTTACCAAATAGATAATTTTTCAACTAAAATTATCAATCTTTAATTTTTTTAAATGAATATTTATTTAAGTAGTTTGAATTTCAACTAAGTAATTAAATTTCAAACAAAAAAGAGGAATTCTCGACAAAAAGATATAATAGTTGATAATTAAACTGAAATATATTTTTAATTTTTAATCAAAAAGTTTTGAATTCATTCAAAAAGACGAATTCCCTTAAAAAAGCGTTGAAATTGCAAACTACAAATATTTTTCAGTCTACAATAAAAAAAAATAACGTAAATTATAATTTGAAGAAAAAAATACTTTTTAATATAAGAATTGAGAATTTGGAATTAATTTTTTGTTTTAATTTTCTTTGTTAATTTACTTTAAGCTTATGTGAATTTAATTTTTCTATCTTTCTCAATAATATTCAAAAAGATTTTTTTTATTTCAGATATCTCGAAAAAATATCTAGAAAAGTTCCAAGAAATTTTTGTTATTTCAAAGAATTTTACAAAATTGTAGGACAATTTAGAGTAGTGTAAAAGATATTTAAGACTTTTTGAAGTTTGGAAAAGACCTAAGAATATTTGATAAATTTTTGGAAATATTCCAAAGTTTAAAAATATTTTGAATCGCTTCAAATTTCCAAAAATTCATAAATATCTTCTAAACTGACTCGAACTATTCTTAAAATTGTTTCAAACTCTTCCAGCTATATTTTTGTCTATTTTAGAACTCTTTTGTAATGGTTTCTCATTTTTTCAATATTTTCTTTAAATTAATAAAAAAAATCATTTGGAACATTCCCAGGAATCTTGAGAACATACTTTCAAGTATCTTGAAACCTTTTAAAATCTTCAAAATACTTAAATATTTTATCCGGAAATATTATAATGCCTACATTTCGTTTTAAGTTTTTTGAAATTCTAAAAAAACTCTGATTATCTTATAAAATTATTCGAATTTTTTCTAAAATTTTGAAAATTTTTTGCAAATTTTCAACTAAGATAATGTATCTTCAATAAAAAACAATCGACAAAAGCCATCAACTTGCTAAACTTTCAAATAAGTAGCTGAATTTTTAACAAAATAGTAAAATTTTCAACCAAAAAAGATTAATATTGAACTAAATAATTAAATTTTTAACAAAAAAAAGATCGAATTTCAACCAAAAAATAAAAGAATTTAACTTTGAATCAAGAAGTTAAATTTTTTCTACAAAAAAGAATAATTCTCTACGAAAAGAAGTAAATTAACGAAATGCATGGATTTTCAATCAGATGAATTTTCATCTAAAAAAATTAATTTTTAACAAAATGGGTTAATTTTTTACAAAACTAGGGTACAATTTTTAACTAAAATTATACATTTTCAAACCAAAAATAATTTAGTTTAAACAAGAAAATTCATCATTCAATCAAGTAGTTGATTCTTAACCAAAAACGTAAATTTTCCACCAAAAAGTTCATTTTCCTCTAAATTGTTGAATTTTCAAGCCAAAAAGGGAATTTTTCTACAAAACGTTTAAGTTTTTAAACTGAAAATATGATTTTTAACAAAAAAGTTAATTTACAAATAAAAATATATACGATTTTTTCTCAGAAATAGGCAATTTTTAACAACCATTCACAGAAAGAAGTTTTCATTCGATCTATTTTTTTGATTAGGAATTAAATTTTTTAATTCAAAATTTTGCTATTGCTTCTTATTTATTATTTTTCATTAGAAAGTTAGCTACGTCGATAAAATTTAAACTGCTTTATTAAAAATTTATTTTATTTTTCCCAAATTTAAACTATTTAATTAAAATTTGATATATTTTGATGAGAATTCGCCTTTAGTTGGCAAAAAATAATTTTCTGATTGAAAATTAGTATTTTTTTCTTGAAAATTAATATTTTTCTTTGAAAATTAATATTTATAATTTGAGTTGAAATTCATCACTTTGGTGAAAAATACACTTATTTTGTTTAAAATTCCTTCTTTTCGTTGTAAATTAATTTTTTCAACTAAAAATTTAACTATTCCATTTTTGGGTAACCATGTATCTTTTTTACTTGAAAATCCAGTAATGTGGATAAAAACTGATACATTTTAATTAAAAATTAAGCTCCTTTTTGAAAATTCAACCATAAGGTTCAAAATCAAACTATTATGTTTAAAAAGAATTTTTTTTAGTTGATAATTTATCTAGTTGTTTAAAAATAATTGGATTTTGTTGACAATTTTTATATTTTGTAGAATATTAATTTTCATGTTCGAATATCATTTTTTTGCTTAAAAATTCAATCATTTAGTATAGAATTAAACTCTTATTGAAATTCACCTTTTCGGTTCAAAATTCTTTACTAAAAATTTCGATATTCCATTTTTGGTTGAAATTCTGTCTTTATTAGTTAAAATTTATGATTTTCAGTAGAAAATTGAACTTTTTGTTTAAAAGTCGAACTTCTTTGTTAAAAATTCATTTTTTGTTTGAAAATTCAAACCTTAGGTTAAAAATTAAAATATTTTGCTTTAAAAATCATTGTTTGATTAAAAGTTAAACTGTTATTGAAAATTCATTTGTATGGTTAAAAATTTCAAACTGAAAATTTTAAAATTCCAGTTTTGGTTGAAATTTTTTCTTTATTAGTTGAAAAATTACATTTTCCAGTAGAAAATTAAACTATTAATTTGAAAATTCAACTTCTTGTTAAAAAATTGAACTCCTTTTATATAAATTCATTTCTCGGTTGCAAATTCAAACCTCTGTTAAAATTTAAACTATTTTGTTTTAAAAATCAATTTTTGATTAACTAAAACTGAAACTGAAACTAAACTGAAACCACTGAAAATTTAAATATTCCATTTTTGGTTGACTTTTCTCTTTATTAGCTGAAAATCTATATTTTTCAGTAGAAAGTTACCTGTTTATTTGAAAATCCAACTACTTGGTTAAAAGTTGAACTTCTTTAGTAAAAATTAATTTTTTCGTTGAAAATTCAAGTCTCTAGTCAAAAACTAAAATATTTTGCTTTAAAAATCATTATGTGATTAAAAGTGGAACTGTTATGGAAAATTTATCTTTATAGTTAAAAATTTTCAACTTAAAATTTCAATATTCCATTTTTAGTTGAAATTTGCTCTTTATTGCTTAAAAATTTATATTTTTCAGTAGAAAATTTAACTATTTATTTGAAAATTCAACTTCTTGTTTAAAATTTGAACTCCTCTGTTAAAAATGCATTTTTTGGTAGGAAATTCAAACCGCTAGTTGAAAGTGAAATTATTTTGTTTCAAAAATCATTATTTGATTAACTGAAACTGAAAATGAAACTAAACTGAAACAACTGAAAATTTAAATATTCCATTTTTTGTTGAAATTTTCTCTCTATTAGTTGAAAATTCATGTTTGTCAGTAGAAAATTTAAATCCCTATTCAAAAATTTCTCTTTTTGTTTAAGGATTTATTATTTTACATGAAAATGGATCTGATTGGTTAAAAATGTAACAATTAAGTTTTATCTCTTCAGTTCAAAAAAAAAAAATTATTTTTGTTGAAATTTAATTCTTTTTGTTTAAAATAGTGATCCGATTAAAATATATTTTAAATACCTGTTAAATCACTCAATATGTAGTTTCTGAAATGAAAAATGGACATAAAATTCTAAACTTTTATTATCCTGAAATTATTCGAATGTTCACTCTTATCGTTAAAAATTTCGAAGTTTAAAGTTCATCTAGAAATACATCTAAAGATTTCAATTTTAAAGGGACTTCAATTTATATAATCCCCAACCGTTTGCAGCCGGATTTTCAATAAACGCTCAAATTGACCTGATAATTTGGTCAGAGGAGTGAAAAACTGCAGAAAAAACTCCCGAGCGTGGTCGGTTTCCGACGGACGACTTTAATGATATTCAACAAAAGGATACTCCCTAATGGATGTGTAAATATTACGATGACTCCAGGCATCATTGCTAGACATAAAAATAAATATTTTCTTAAATTCACTTGAAAAATAAAATGTAAACTTTCTAACTTAAATATCCAAAATCTGGATTTGATAGATACAAATGGAATTTCCAGAAAACTTACAATTTGGAAACCAGACTACAAATCTTTTTCCTAATTTGTTTTACAATGATTTTCTGATCTGCTTTCGAATCGCAGAGTTTTTTTACCAATTTTTTCGTTAATAACTTTATTTTGTCATCTTTTGGACATTATTTTGCTTTATCATATTTTTTTTTGTTATCCGGTTGTAAGTACTTTTTATCATAATATCCCATTAATTCATTTTCATCATTGGATAAATTTTTTGTGTTGCAAGCTGATTTGTACTGTTTGGAATGAAGAACTTCGTCAATAGGTTCCAATACTTCGATGGGTTTAGCGGACTTATCCCAATTGTTCTGAGTTAGGTCAAAAATTATAGGGGTTAAGGAAAAAATGTTTGTGTTTTTTTGCATTAATTCTACATTTATATTTTGCATACTCACAAGTAAGAAATAGGGACAGTAGAGGAATTAACAACTTCATTGTTTACTTCTCTGTTCTTCAGCAAAAGTGCGAAATACTTCGTTCACGAAGCGAAATAATTTTTTTTGTAAGAACTCATTTCCTGTTTTTTAGGTAAGTTTATATACCTTCACGCTTTTCTTCAAGAAAAAAATTTTAAGTTTTGAATTTCTGTATTTAATGAACGAAGATACCCGAAAAATGTCCATCGCCCTAGGGTCTTATCCTCCTAGTTTATTTCTGAAACATAAAGTAACGCTACAATACATAATGTTATAGTTTCCAAACACGAATTAAATAAATTTAATGAAATCCGGGAATACCACAAATCCCATGAATTCCGTGATTTCGGTGAATTCCTTGAATTGCATGCATTCCTTGAATCCCGTGAATTACTTGAATTCCTTAAATTCAATTGATTGCGTGAATTCCTTCAATTACATAAATTCTGCGAATGCCGTGAATTCCATAAACTCCATCAATTCCACTAATTCCTCGAGATCCGCCAAATTCCATGAATTTCGTGGAATTCACAGAATTTACGGAAATCAAGGAATTCACGAAATTCAAGAAATTTGCGTAATTCATGGGATTCAAGGAAATCATGTAATTCACGGATTTTATGGAATTTATAGACTTTCACGAATTTCGTGATTAGAGTTCATAAATTCAGCAAATTCCGTGAATTATATTACTTTCGCGAAATCCATGAAATATATGAGCTCCAGGAATTCCTTGAAGACTGTGAATTCCGTAAATTGCATAAATTCAATGAATTCTGTAAATACCAAAGATTTGGCGAACTTCTTGATTTCGTTAAATTCGTTGAATTTCCTGAATTTCTTTAATCCCGTGAATTCCTTCAATTAAATTAATTCCGCGAAATTAATCAATTCGATGAATTCCGTAAATTCCTTGAATTCTGCAGATTCCGTTAATTCTCTATTTAATGACCGAATATATCGGAAAAAGTTCTATCCCTCTTGGCTACTAACTCTCTAGTTTATTTCCGAAACGAAAGGTAACGCTATAATACATAATATTATAGTTTCAAAATCCTGGCACTGGTATAGCCCCTCACATGTATTAAAAATTGACAATACAAGCCCAGTAGCCAGTAACACTTCTCTATCATACGTTTTCATGAAATTGAAGGAATTCCGTGAATTCAAGGATTTAGAGAATTTACCGAATTTGTAGAATTGATAAAATTAATATAATTTGCGGAATTCGTAGAATTCACAAAATTAATGTAATTTTTCAAATTCTCGCGATTTACAGAATTCACCAGATTTATGTAACTCAGAAAATGGACGGAATTCGCGGAATTGAATGATTTGACTGAATTCATGGAATTCGCGAAGGTATTCGTGGAATTCAAGTGATTCCATGAAATCGTGGAATTAATGGACTTCCACGAATTCCGTGAATTCCTTGAATTCCGTGGATTTAGTGAATTCTATGAATCTTGAGAATTCCGTCAATTGCGCAAATTTAACGGATTCTGTATATTACATAAATTTAATGAATTCCGTAAATTACATTAATTTAATCAATTCCGTGAATACCGCAAATCCCATGAATTCCGTGATTTCGATAAATTCTTTGAGTTTCATGAAATCCTTTAATATCATAAATTCCTTAAATTCCATCAATTCCGCGAATTCTTATAATTACATGAGTCCGCGAAAAACACGAATTCAATGAACTATGTGAATTTCATTAATTCCATGCATTTCTTGAATTCCGTAAATTCCATGAGTACCACTAATTCCTCGAATTCTACGAATTCCTAGAATTTTCCAGAATTCCATAAATTTCGTTAATTCCATGAATTGTGCGAATTCCTTTATTTATGGGCATGACATGAATTCCGTTAAATTCGTAATCACAGTTGATTCCATGAGTTCCTTAAATTTCGTAAATTTCAAGAATGCGTTATAGAAAACAATTATAATTTTAGATTTAATCTTTAGCATCAACAATAGTATTCTTAATAACAAAATGATAATAAAGTAAATATACCAAAAAAAAAATCGGAAAACCCAAATAACTAATTTTTTAATAATCTATTACATATTCAAGTTTATAAGAAAAGTACCACCTGCGCTGTTAAAAATTTCTGTTGGAAAATTCCACTACATGTATTGGAATATTATTATACAAGCCCAGTAGCCAGTAAGACTTCTGTATCATACTTGCAACTGGATATCTCGAATCTGTTAAAATAATCTTAAAAAAATGTAAATCATTCCTCAGAATACTTATACCTGACAAAAGAAAAGAAATTTTCTGACGGAGCCCAAACTTTTGTTAATATATATTATATAATGCGCGTATTTATGGAATTCAAGGCATTCATTAAATTTAAGGAATTCATCGAATTAATGGGATTGACAGAATTCAAGAAATCCGCGGAATTCATTTAATTTACGTAATTAATTGATGTAATTGAATTCATGTAATTCATGTAATTCATAGAATTCATGGAATATTAGGAATTTATGAAAATCCAAGAATTTATGGATTTAACGAAATGAAAGGAATTTATGAAATTCAGGGATTTGACAGAATTCAAGCAATTCGTGAAATTTAACTTATTCGTGAAATTCAAGGAAATCGTGGAGTTCATGGAATTCACGAAACTCAAGGAATTCGTGAAATTCAATAAGTTAATGGAATTCAATGAAATTACGAAATTCGCGGTATGTACGGAATTCATGGCCTTAAACTAATTACTCGAATTTCACCAAATCCGCTAATTCCTTCAGCTCCATGAATTCTGTAAATTGCATAAATTCCGTAAATTCCGCGAATTCGATGAATTCCTTAAATTTCGTGAATTCCTTCACTTCCATGAATCCTGAGTGTTCCGTTAATTCCTTAAATTTCTTAAATTCCACGATTGCCTGATTCCGGGCATTGCATGATGTCCATAAATTCCATGAATTTCATGATTAGAGTCAATTCCACGAGTTTCTTGAATTCCATGAATTCCGTGGTTTCCATCAATTAGGCGTATGCCGTTAATTCCGTGAATTCCCATTTCGACCAAAATGGAATCGTTAAATTTTCAGTTAGAAATTTTTAACCAAGAAGATGAATTTCTAATACGAGAAGATTAATTTTTTAGGAAAAGAGATAAATTTGCCACAAAATTCATGAATTTTAGCTAATTTTTTAACTAAAAAATGTTTAAGCTTTTCAAGGATGTTTAAGTTATTTCAAGTGAAAATAATTGATATTCTAATATAAGAAGTGTTCAGTTAAAAAATTAAATTTTTTAATGTTAAATTTTTCTGGCTTAAAATTACTTGAAATAATGAAATTTTGAAAAATTGGAAGTTCGTTAATTAATTTTTTAATCTATAACAGTTAAAATGATAACGTGGATTTCTATTTTTGAGACTGAATTTGAATCTTTGAACGCTATCATTTGTAAAAGTTAACAATTCGAAATTTTGTTGTTTATCTGTATTTCATTTAATATTTTGGTTTTAAAGTGTTTGTACCTTTTAATTAATACGTGTAAATTATTGAGCATTTAAATACAATATTTTTGGATCCAAAAACGGTTAAACTTTAATTTTTAATAATTGAATAATCAAGAGTTCTACTTTTGAGTGCTTTAATTTGTAGTTTATTTTTTATTACATTAAATGGAAAAATAAAAGAGGTTTTTATTCGATCGGAAGATTTCTTTTTGCTCTCAAGAGTTCTAAACTCAAAATGGACAATGTATATTTGTACAAGTTTTTTTTTCTGAACAATTTTTTTTTTAATTCAACAATATGGTAACAATTTGAACTTTTTTATGGAAAATTTAATTTTTTTATATAAAATATATCACTCTATTTATTATTTATTTGATGCAAGGTGGGTTGTGGGGATGGTGTTTGTCCCAGCCTTGATCTAAGATTCGGTGTTGATAGGTTGAAGGTTCTGTAAGCTGCCTGGGCGCCGGCCGGGCGCTATCGGGGCAGACTGGTTTGCGGGCCGGTAGAAACCGAAACCCGAGTGTCGTGAAGCGGTGTTGGCTGGTAACTGCCTGAGATGCAGAAAGCTGACAGGGCTATGACCGGGCTCTGTCGGGGCAAGGTAGTTTGGTCGGTGGAAACCGGGGCCAGAACTAGGCAGTGCTGTAGTGGCAACTCCAGGTGCTCTCGGAATCGTCGGAGAGGGGGCCTGGTTCGAGAGGCCTTCGTTCGCTGCTAGTGGCCGTCCCTTAGCTGGATCGGGGCGGAGGCCGGGCTATAACAGGTAACACTCGATTACTGGTCTGGAGGAAGGCGTCGAGCTGGACCATGGACTTCGGAGTGGGCCGACGGCTGCTGGGCTGCTGTAGGTGGATGCGGGTGGTACCCTGGCTCTGGATAAACAGTCGATTGATGAATGCCAGGGGCATCAGCCGGGCGCTGACGTGGTTTCTTCAGGGCCAGTGGAAACCGAGGCCCGCTGCTTCCCGCTGCCACTCGTCCAGATGCGTAACGGAGGTTACGTTCAGCGAGTCACGTTAGTGGTGACGAGGACGCTTCTTCACTACCTCAATTTCCTCGACCAGGATGATGTCATCGTCGCTGTCCTCGGGCAGAGGACGCTTCGAGGGGCTTGAGGGGGCGGAGGAAGCGGGAGAGGGAGAGGAAGGAGGAGTGGGAAGTTGGACGTGGAGATGAGGTGAGATGATGACCACCGATCGTACGATGGCATTAGGAGGTTGGGAGGAGGAGTAGGAGGGGCGGCGATCTTCTGGGCGACAAGTCGCTTCGAGAGAATCGCGGAGGGCTGCAAGGCGACGGCGAATGCGCGTCTGTTTGCAG
>NC_046665.1:117149135-117205693 GCF_010883055.1 Belonocnema kinseyi | reverse complement strand
GGGAGGAGGAGTAGGAGGGGCGGCGATCTTCTGGGCGACAAGTCGCTTCGAGAGAATCGCGGAGGGCTGCAAGGCGACGGCGAATGCGCGTCTGTTTGCAGGCACGGGAACGGCGTTTTTGTTTAGGACCGGGCATAGGTGTTGATTAGGAGTCCCTGGAAGAGAGAGAGGGATTCGAGGGGGTATCAGGGCTGTTTACAAGCTGACCGATGAGGTGAGAAGAGATCGAGGGTTGCGGGGCTGTTTGCAAGCGGACCGACCTCTTGAAAAGAAGGGTTCGAGGGTTACGGGGCTGTTAAAGCTGACCGACCTCTAGTAAAGATGCGAGGGTACCGGGGCTGCGAGAGCTGACCGACCTGTTAGGTGAGAGAGAGAGAGAGAGACTCCGTGGTAGGATGGATGACTAGGAATCGGGTAGGTGAGTGAGAGAGAGAGCAACAGCTCGGCGGGGCTACGAGAGCAGACCGCCACTAAGGAGGAGAGAGGAGAGGAAGTTTAAAAAAGCTATGATTTGACTTTACTTTTACCTTACTCAAGGCTCAAGAATAAACTGATATAAAATGTCTGGACTTTCTCTAAGGGTGTTTAGGCCTGAGAGATCGCCAGAGCGAAGTGTTCGGAGCGAGAGTTCGAGTGAGAGTCTGAGCGAGAGTGTCTTTTCGGGTCGATGCACCCGTATTTTAAGCCGCAGGTCCGAGAGGCTGCCGGCCGTCGGTTGGCGCGGAGCTCTCGGCGAATCTCGAGAGAGGTGGAGGGGCGTTTCGGACGCCTCGGCATCCCCTTCTCTCTAGTCTGGCCGCGCGCAGAAAACAACTTTTGAAACGCACGGTAGCGTTCCAAAATTGTCGTCGTTTCGTAAGTTCCGGTAAGATTCGTAAATCAGCACGGAAAAATGTATTAAAAAAAAATAAAACGACGCAATTAAAAGTAAAAAGTACAAATAAAAACAACGAGAGTTAAAAGAGACATAAAATAAAAGTAAAAAAAATAAAATGACGAAAAGTCAAAAGAAACTTAAATCAGAAATGAAAGGAAAATGATATTAAATAAAAATACGACTAAGTTAAAAGAAACTTAAAGTAGTGAAATGACATAAGAATAAAAGAAAATACTTAAATTAGAAATGAGAGAATACGGCGAAATGTTAAGAACGTAAATTAAAAACGAAGGAGAATGAAATTAAAAATAAAAATACGAAAAATTAGAAAATAAAAATAAAAACGCCGACAAAGCAAAAGAAACATAATAAAAGTTCAAGGATACAGAATTACAATAATATACAATAAAATTTACACTATAGCGCGCGCGATTATTATTCTAATAGAGATTAATCTCCTTTGCTCGGCAAATTCAAAGATTTGTCCAAATCTAAGGAATTTAAATTTTTCAAAGGATTTAAAAAATTCGATGAATAACACCTAAATTTAATAAATTTAAGTAAATTTCACAAATTTAATGAATTCCAAGAATTTAGCTAATTTCATCAATTCAAATCATTGCACAAATTTAAACAATCCCACAAATTCCAATAATTCTGCAAATTCAAAGAATTTACAGAATTTTACAAACTTAAAGAATTTTGCCGATCCAAAGGTTTCTGCAGATTATAAGAATTTTAAAATTCGAAAAATTTAACAGGTTCAAGGAATTTCATGCAATGAAAGATTTTCAAGAATTCAAATAATTATTTCGGTAAAGACTCATAATTTCAGTTTAAAATTCATTCCTTGGCAAAAATTTTACCTTTTTGTTTAAAAAATTATTATTTAAGATGAAAATTGATCTGCTTGATTGAAAATGTAACTACTAAACTTTACTTAGTAGTTTTTAAAGAGCTTTTAGAATTCAAGGAATTCCATGAAGTTAAAGTTTCTCACGAATGAAAAGAATTCCATAAATTCGAAGATTTCTGTGAAATACGCGACGTATAATAATTCCACGAATTCAAAGAATTACACGAATTCAATTAATTCCAAGAATTCCATGAATTCACAGAATTGCACAAATTCAAAAAATTCCACAAATGCTGCAAATTTTAAAAATTCAAAGAATTCTACGATTTCAAAGAATTTTACAGATTCAAAAAATTCAAAAAGTTAAGGAAAGCAAAAATTCAAAGGATTAAACAAATCCAATGAAGAACACGTGAATTTTACGAATTCAAATAAATTTCACAAATTTAATGAAATCCAAGAATTCAAATAATGCCATTATTGCGAAAAATTGCTAAAATTTTAAAAATCACACAAATTCAAATAATTCTGCAAATCAAATAATTTTACAAACTCAAAGAATTTTGCAGATTTAAAGAATTCTGCAGATTCAAAAAATTTGGAAATCTAAAGAATTCCAACATTCAAAGAATTTACCGAGTTTAAGGAATTTCACGTAATCAAAGATTTTCAAGAATGCAAAAAATTCTATGAAATCAAAGAATATGTTGATGTCAAAAAGTTTTACGAATTCAAGGAATTCCTCGAAGTCGAATATTTTTCCGAATTTAAAGAATTCTTCGAATTCAAAGAATTTGAAAGTTACTATTAAAAATTTCGAAGCTTAAAGTTAATCTAGATATATATCAAAAGTTTAATTTTAAAGGGATTTCAAAATCTGAATTCCCCTACCGTTTGCAGCCGGATTGATCAGGGACAGCAGAGGAATTAACAACTTCATTTTTTACTACTTCCTTCAATAACTCTCTATTTAATGTCCGAAGATACGGAAAGTTTCATCCCCTAGCTCCTCCGTAACACACCCCAATTCAACCCCTAAAAATCAAAAATCATGAAAAATGAAATAACTTCTAGACCTGAAATGTTACTGTTGATAATCTTTTATATAATTTATACTAGATTATTGAGAATAGTAATTTTCGATGTGAGAAGCATAAAATGCCGACAGATGCCGCGTACTTGCCCCTAGTCTCCACTTTTCGTTTTTTTACACGTTTTTTTTTGCAGTGTGGCCGTTTTAATCGATGAAATAAATTCCCGGGTTTTTCCCGGTTTGCAAACATTTTGTACGGTTAATGAAATTTAAAAATGGAACACTAAAACTAAACAATTTTCCACTTGAGTTAATAAAAACTGAGCTGCAAATGAAAGCACTCGAAGTTGAACTGTTAAATTTTAAACTTTTAAAATTGAAATTTAAAAGTTTCTAATTAAAAATGTTCTATTCAAATGCTCAACAATTTACGCGTATAAAATTGAAGGTACTAACACTTTTCAAAATAAAAAAAAAAATAAATCCACGTTATCATTTTTAATGCCCGTGTATTCCATGAATTGCATGAATCACACAAATTACTTGAATATTGTGAATTCTTTTGATTCCAGCGATTCCTTGAATTTCGTGAATTCTTTTGATTCCGTGAATACCTTGAGTTAATTGAATTCCGTGAATTCGATCAATTTCGTGGATTCCTTGAATTTCATTAATTCCTCAAACTATTTGAATTCCGTAATTACAGTCCGTAAATTCAACGAATTTTGTGAATTCCAAAAATTCCGTGAATCAAATTAATTGCGCGAATTACTTGAATTTTATTAATTCCTTGAATCCCATGAATTCTTGAAATTCCATCAATTCTGTGTATTCCTTTAAATACATGAATTCCGCGAAAGAAATGAATTCCATGAATTCTATAAACTCCGCGAATCTCGTAACATAATTGACGATATTCGAGGAATTAAAAGAATTCTTATAACGCCCGGCATTCACGAGTTTCATGGAATTAGAGAAATTCATGGAATTCACGTAATTCTAGGAATTCACGGTATGCTAGGGATGCAAGGAATTCACCGGATTTAAAGTATTTTGGCTTTCATCGACTTTAAAGAATTCAAAGATTTTACGGAATTTATAGAATCCAAGAAATTCACAGAATTGACGGATTCACGGCATTCACGGAAATAAGAAAATTCAAGGAATTCAGGGAATCCAAAGAATTCTCGGTACTCAAAGTATTCATGAAATTTACGGAATTCATGGTGAAGCCCATGAATTCCGTAAATTGCGGAATTGATCGAATTCCCAGAATTAATCGAATTCCCTAAATTAATGGAATTCACGGAATTAATTGAATTAATAGAAATCATGGAATTCACGTAATTCTAGGAATTCACGGTATGCTAGGGATGCAAGGAATTCACCAGATTTAAAGTATTTTTGCTTTCATCGAATTTGAAGAATTCAAAGATTTTGCGGAATTTATAGAATCCAAGAAATTCACAGAATTCACGGATTCACGGCATTCACGGAAATAAGAAAATTCAAGGAATTCAGGGAATCCAAAGAATTCTTGGTACTCAAAGTATTCATGAAATTTATGGAATTCATGGGCTTCACGGAATTGATCGAATTCCCAGAATTAATCGAATTCCCAAAATTAATGGAATTCACGGAATTAATTGAATTCATAGAAATCATGGAATTCATGTATTTCACGGAATTAAAGGAATTCATGTTAGTGAAATTCCAGAAAATCGTGGAATTCATAGTAACATATACTTACTAATTAGCCACATAGTTGGTTTATATAATCTGATGGAATATTAAAATTTTATTATTCATTGGAGAACTTGAGATTTAGAACCAAGGAATATTCTGCAAAACTCCGACTGTGCTGAGTTGATTTTCGGATGTAGAAATTGTAAGAAAGCTTGGTTAAAAAATTCTGCGAATCGAAAAAGATGACTCAAGAAATGCACATGCAGTTTATTAAACTGTTTTCAACTTGATTTCCGTAATGTAAGTTTCCTGGAAATTTCGTCTAATACTATAGTTTGGGCCGAACCATTTTTTAATATTATTCCATAAGAGATTACAAATTACAGCCAATCAGATAACTGCCACGTCTGTCGTATTTTGTCAAGACCAAAGATATTTTTAAAATCTCGAATGAGTTTTCAGGCAGCCCCACATTCTCGTAAAATACTGATTTCAAATAAAATATCGTACATCACTCGGGGGGGTTGGGCAGGTCCTCACGGAGAGCTCATTTTTCACAAGGAAGACATGTTGAACACTCCTTGTGATGTAATATACTATTAGTATAAAATTTTTCAGCTTATTTGATTTGTAAATTAAAAAAGAAAAGTTATTATTTTCTGCAGTTTTTCACTTCTCTAGCACAATTTTCAGGCGAATGCGAAGGCTTCTAGTAAAATTTCGGCTGCAGGCAGTAAGATATTTTAGAGATTAAAGTCCTTCAAAATTTAAATTTTCACATAATTTCTGAATAATAAAATATTTGTATATTATATGTATATTTTATTTTAAAAACTTCATATTTTGCATTTTTGCAGGTAGTTTAAATATAGTTATATTTTCAACTAAGGAGATTAATTTTAATCTTAAATAATAAATCCTAAACAAAGAAGGTTAATTTTTAAGCAAGAAGATAGATTTTCAACTAATATAATGTATTTTTAAAAAAAATTTTACCAAAGGAGTCACACTTCAAACTAAAAGCTTGAATTTTCAACCAAAAATGGATTTTTAAAATTTTCAGTCAAAAATTTCCAACGACGAATGTGAATTTTCAATACAAGAAGACTAATTTTCTAGGAAAAGAGCTAAATTTTCAACAAAATGCGTGACTTTAAAACCAAATGTATAATTTTCTAACTAAAATGATGAATCTTTAATTTAAAAAAAAAAAATTTTATCAAAGTTATTTAACTTTCAACCAAGTAATTGAGTTTGAAACAAAAAATAATTAATTAATTAATTAAATTTTTAATTTTAAATCAAAAAGTTCTGAATTCATCAAAAAGATTAAGATTATATAAATATTATTTTTCTGTTTCCCAAGAATATTCAAAAAGATTTTCTTCTTATTTCAGAAATTTCGAAAAAATATCCAGAAAGGTTCTAAGGAATATTTGTAATTTTACAGAATTCTACCACACTTCAGGACAATACTAAATAAAATTAAATATTTTATGAAAAAAAGTCATTTGGAATACACTCAGGAATCTTGCGAACATTTTTTTAATTATTTTGAAACCTTTAAAAATCTTCAAAAAACTTAAATATTTTATCTAGAAATCTTAAAACGCCTACACTTCGTTTTAAGTTTTTTTTTAATTCGAAAAAATTCTGATTATGTTATAAAATGATTTGAATTTTCTATAAAATGTAGAAAAATTACTGCAAATTTTAGAAAATTCTCCTCAAATTTTCAAAATTCTTTTTTGACTGTTTTTCAAGCTACTAAAAAAAGCTAAAAAAATGAGTTATCAATAGATGAATTTTCGTCAAAAAAATTAATTTTTAATCAAATGGTTTAATTGTTTACGAAAGAAATTTATTTTCACTACAAATTATACATTTCAAGCGCAGAAAGATTTATTTTTAAAAAGAAAATTCAATCAAGTAGTTGATTCTTCAACCAAAAACGTAAATTTACCACCAAAAAGTTAATTTTTATTTAAATTGTTGAATTTTCAAGCCAAAAAGAGGAATTTTTTTTTATAAAACGCATTATTTTTCACCCGAAAATATGAATCTCTCTCAACACAGTTCATTTACAAATAAAACGGATGAATTTTCAACTAAAATGTTGAATCTGTAACAAAAAAAAATTAATTTCTTACAAAGCCATTTGACTTTTAACTAAGTAGTTGAATTTTCAACCAAAAACTATGAATTATCAACGAAACAAGTGAATTTTGAATCCAAAATATGAATTCGCAACCAAAAAGTTCATTTTCCTCTAAATTGTTAAATTTTGCAGTTAGAAAATGTATTGCTTGATAAAAAAAATTATTTAGGATTGTATGTAATAATTTTTTTAAAGTTGTAAACAAGTTTCAAAATTTTCTGAGAAAATGTGAGAAAGTAAATTCTGGTCATTCAGCGTTTTTATTTATAAAAATGATTATGAACAATGAAGCAAGAGGGCTTATAAAGAATAAACATTGTTATTAATTTTAGGTATAGGGTTTTCAACAGTTTTAAGAAAAATTATGACATTGTTTGGCCCGGATAATTTTTTATTATGAAATGAAAAATCTATACGATTTTTTCTCAGAAATAGCCATTTTTAACAAAAATTCACAGAAAGAAGTTTTTATGCGATCTAATGTTTTGGTAAGAAATTAAATTTTTTAATTCAAATTTTGCCTATTCCATTTTATTTATTCTTTGTAATTAGAAATCCAGCTACGTCGATAGAATTTGAACTACTTTATTAAAAATTTATTTTTTTTGGTTAAAAGTTTATTTTATTTTTTCAAAATTTTAAATATTTGATTGAAATTTGATATATTTTAATGATAATTCATCTTTAGCTGGCAGAAAATAATTTTCTTGATTGAAAGTTAGTTTTTTTTTAACTTAATATTTTTCTTTGAAAATTAATATACATGATTGGAGTTGAAATTCATCACTTTGATGAAAAATTCAATTATTTTGTTGAAAATTTCTTCTTTTTGATGCAAATAAATTTTTTTAACTGCAAAATTTAACTATTCCCTTTTTGGTAAACACATACCTTTTATAGTTGAAAATTCAACTATCAAGTTGAAAACTGATCTGTTTTAATTAAAAATTAAACTACATAGTTTAAAATTAAACTCCTTTGTTGAAAATTCAACCCTAGGGTTCAATATCAAACTATTTTTTTTCAAAAAAAAATTTTTTAGTTGATAATTCATCTATCTGTTTAAAAATAATTGGACTTTTTGACCATTTTTATTTTTTGTAGAATATTAATCTTCATGTTCGAATATTAATTTTTTTACTTAAAAATTCAATCATTTAGTCTAGAGTTCAACTCTTATTGAAAATTTACCTTTTCAGTTCAGAATTCTTTACTAAAAATTTCAAGGTTCCATTTTTGGTTGAAATTCTCTCTTTATTAGTTAAATTTATATTTTTCAGTAGAAAATCGAACTTTTTATTTGTAAATTCAACTATTTGTTTAAAATTTGAACTCCTTTGTTAAAAACGCATTTTTTGGTAGGAAATTCAAATCTCTAGTTAAAAATGAAATTATTTTGTTTTAAAAATCATTATTTGATTAACTGAAACTGAAAATGAAACTGAATTGAAACAACTGAAAATTTAAATATTCCATTTTTTGTTGAAATTTTCTCTCTATTAGTTGAAAATTTATGTTTGTCAGTAGAAAATTTAACTCCCTATTCAAAAATTTATCTTCTTGTTTAAGGATTTATTATTTTACATGAAAATGGATCTAATTGGTTAAAAATCTAACAATTAAATTTTATCTCTTCAGTTCAAAAAGCAATTATTTTTGTTGAAATTTAATTCTTTTTGATTAAAATATTGATCCGATTGGAATATATTTTAAATACCTGTTAAATTGCTCAATATGGAGTTTTTGAAATGCAGCCGTATTTTCAATAAACGCTCACATTGACCTGATAATTTGGTCAGAGGAGTGAAAAACTGCAGAAAAAACTCCTGAGCGTGACCGGTTTCTGACAGACGACTTTAATGATATTCACCAAAAGGATACTCCTGAATAGATGTAGCAATATTACCATGACTCTAGGCATCGTTGCTAGAAATGAAAATAAATATTTTCTTAAATTTACTGGAAAAATAAAATGTAAACTTTCTAACTTAAATATCCAAAATCTGGATTTGATACATACAAATGGAATTTCCAGAAAACTTACAATTTGGAAACCAGGCTGCAAATCTTTTTCCTAATTTCTTTTACAATTGTTTTGTGATCTACTTTCGAATCGCAGAGTTTTTTTACCAATTTTTTCGTTAAGGATTTCATTTTTTTATCTTTTGGACATTCTTTTGATTTTTTATAATTTTTCTTGTTATCAGGTTGCAAGTATGCACTTTTATAATATCCCATTAATTCATCTTTATCATTGTATAATTTTTTTGTATCGCAAGCAGATTTGTATTGTTTGGAATAAAAAACATCCTTAATAGGTTCCAATACGCTTATGGGTTTAGCGGACTTATCCCAACTGTTATCACAATAACCTGTTAATTATAAAATTAAGGAATGAATGAGAAAATCGTTACCTCTATGAGAAAGATTTCAAATCCATAAAAGATGGTCAAAAAGTTAGAAAAAATTTTTAATGCAAAAATAAGAAACTGCAAAAAATAAATTAAGTAATTTGAATTTTCAATCAATCTATGTTAGGTGAAAAATGATAGGAGTTAAGGAAAAAATGTTTGTGTTTTTTTGCATTAATTCTACATTTATATTTTGCATACTCACAAGTAAGAAATAGGGACAGCAGAGGAATTAGCAACTTCATTTTTTACTGCTCTCTTCTTCAGCAAAAATGCGAAATACTTCGTAGATGGAGCGAAATAATGTTTTTTGTAAGAACTGATTTCCTGTTTTTTTGATAAGTTTATATACCTGAGTTGGTATCGTATTAGACAAATATAATCTACGAATAAACAACAATAATACATCTGCGCCTTAATTTCTGTGTAAATGACAATATTTTGTATCGCTCATGAATATAAATTGTATGTCTCGACACCTATTTAAGCGAAAAATGAAAAAAAAATGTATATCATTTCTCGGGATACTTGTACCTGGCAAAAAAGAAATTCTGACAGTTTCAAAACTTTTGTTAATATATGGCGTATAACGCGCGTATTCATGGAATTAAAGCAATTCAATGAATTTGAGGATTTTGTGAAATTTACAGAATTTACGGAATCCGTAGAATTCACGGATTTAATGTAATTTACAGAATTCTCGAGATTCATGGAATTCAGCAAATTTATGTCACTCAGAAAATGGACGGAATTCGCGGAATATAATGATTTAACGGAACTCATGGAATTCGCGAAGGTATTCGTGGAATTCAACTGGTTCCATGAAGTCATGGAATTCATAGACTCACGAATTCCGTGAATTCCATAAATTCCATGAATCCTGCGAATTCCGTGAATTGCGTAAATGTAATGAATTCCGTAAATTACATAAATTTAATGAATTCCGCGAATTACATTAATATAATCAATTCCGTGAATGTCGCAAATTCCATGAATTTCGTGATTTCGGTCAATTCCTTGAGTTTTAAGAAATCCTTGAATCGTGAATTCCTATAATGACATGAATCCGCGAAAACACGAATTCAATTAATTCTGTGAATTTCAAGAATTCCGCTAATTTCTCGAATTCCTTGAATTTAATGAATTTCATGATATCTCTTAATTCTATTAATTCCTGCAGTTACATGAACTTCTTGAATTACGTAAATACTTTAAATTTCGTAAATTCCTTGAACTCTGTAAATTTCATGAATTTCGCGAATGTCTTGAATTCCATGAATTCTACAAATTCCAATCATTCCTTGAATCCCGTGGGTTACATAAATTTCCTAATTAAACTCAATCCTACCAATTCCTTGAATTCAGTGAATTCCTTGAATACTCTAAATTCCATAAATTCCATAAATTCCACCAATTCAGTAAATTCCTTCGATTGCATGAAATCCGCGAATTTCATCAATTCAATGAATTCAATGAATTACATAAATTCCGCTAATTCCTCGAATTCCACGAATTCCGTCAATTTCGTGAATTCCATGAATTATGCGAATTCCTTCATTTCTGGGCGTGACTTGAATTTCGCAAATTTCGTAGTCACAGTCGATTCCGTGAATTCCTTAAATTTCGTTAATTTCAAAAATGCAACGTATTCTGTGAATTCCATAAATTCAGCAAATTCCGTGAATTCAATAAATTACTTGAATTCTTTAAATTCCTTGCATTCCATAAATATCGCGAATTCCATTACTTCCGTACATATTATGAATTTCATGAATTATTTTAACTTTATGAATTCTTTAAATTTCATGTATTTTGTGAATTCCAAGAATTTAATAAATTTGATGAATTCCTTCAATTTCACGAATTCTGCGAATTTCTTGAATATCATGAATTTCATAAATTTCGCGATTTCTAATTTCTAATTTACTTGGCTGATTCTACTTGAAAGAAGCAATTATTTTCTTTCTATAAGGGACCGATTTTCTTGAACCAAGAAAATAATAAAATCAGGACAATTGTATAAATCAAGAATATATTTACTCTAAGCAACAAATTATTGAGTTAATTTGTACAATTATACTTATTCGCATGAAGTTTAATAAAATATTGAATTAAAAATATTTCAGTCTCATGATAAGTAAGTGATGTTTCTTGATCCAAGTAAATTCATATTACTGGGATCAAGAAACATTTTGTTAGAGTTTTAGTTACTTATCATGAGGATAAAATATTTTTAATTCAATATTTTATTAAACTTCATGCAAATAAGTATAAATGAACAAATTAACTCAATAATTTTTTGCTTAAGTAAATATATTCTTGATTCAAATAGTTGTCCTGATTCTATTATTTTCTTGATTTAAAAAAATCGGTCCCTTGTAAAAAGAAAATAATTGCTTCTTTCAAGTAGAATCAGCCAAGCAAATTAGACCACTTGATTTAATGCAATTTTTTTCAGAATAGATTATTAAAAAATAAGTTATTTGGTTATTCCGATTTTGTTTTCTTTGTATATTTACTTTATTAGTATTTTTTTAACAAAGATATTGTTGTTGATGCTAAAGATTAAATCTAAAATTATAATAGCTTTCTATAACGCATAAAAAATGTATGCTATTAAAAAAATTATAGAAAAAATTATCAGCTTATTGCGTCGGTGCTGTTTTAAATAATTAAGTATAGATTCAGGGTTTTTTGAATAAAATTAACAAGATTAAGTTTTTCAGTCAAAAATTCATTAATCATAGAAAATGTCTTGGACTACAAATGGTTAACATTTTGGCAATCACTCATATACTTACATAACTATTTTTTAGTATGTAAATAATATAAAAAAATATATATGACAGAATAAAAGAAAGTTATAAGTTTTAAAAAATGCTTAAAAGTACAATTATTACATTTTCTTGATAATTCAAAACAATTTTATGCGTTTTTAAAGCAAAATATTTCAGAAAAAAGACTTCAATAACATTTTTAAAAAGTTTCATTAAGAATGCATTGCATTTTATAAAATAACAATTGAAAAATTCAGAATGAAAAATTTGTTAAATAAAATAATTGAGTATGAAAGGAGGAAGCAAACAAATATTTTTCATCCGATTAGGGAATTCTTGTTTCTTCTGATTTCGAAGTATTTTATATTTGAAAGAAAAATAAAGTATCGCGCACTTTTTAATGAGGTAATATTTAAACTAGCCATCATTTTTTTACATATTTTAAATTATGTTTTAGGAATTGTTATTTTAAATTAAAAACTAAGTTAAAAAGTACTATGCAATAATTAAATAAATTGAAAGCTGTGCGTTTACAAAGGATTTAAATATCAGAAAATATTTATTTGTCACTGAGGCTCTTAAAGCGTTTTTCAACTCAAAAGTTCTTTATTTTTTATATGCTTTAGATAGTTTTTAAGCGGATAAAATTTTTATGGATATTTATGAATATTTATGGAATTCAAGGAATTCATTGAATTTAAGGGATTCGCGGAATTAACAGAATTTACGGAATTCGACAAATTTACGGAATTCATTTAATTTACGTAATTGATTTCATTGAATTCACGGAATTCATTGAATTCTTGTAATTCATTAAATTCATGGAATTCGTGGAATATGAGGAATTCATGTAAATCACAGAATTCATGGATTTCACGGAATTAATGGAATTCAGGGAATTCTGTGAATTTCGCGAAATTCAAGGAAATCGTAGTGTTCATGGAATTTACGAAATTCAAGGAGTTCGTGAAATTCAACGAGTTAATGGAATTTGATGAAATTACGAAATTAGTGGAATGCATAGAATTCATGGCCTTTCCCTAATTATTCGAATTCCATCAAATCGGCGAATTCCTTCAATTCCATGAATTCCGAAAATTCCATAAATTTCGTGAATTTTATTATTTCCATGAATCCTGAGTTTTCCGTTAATTCCTTGAATTCCGTGAAATCTGCGATTGCCTGATTCCGGGCATTACATGAATTCCGTGAATCTCATGAATTCCGTGATGAGAGTCAATTACGCGAATTCCTTAAATTCCCTGAATTCCATGAATTCCATGGTTTTCATAAATTAGGCGTATACCGTGAATTCCCATTTCGACCATAATGGAATCGGTAAATTTTCAGTTAAAAATTTGCAACCAAGAAAATGAATTTCCAATAGAAGAAGATTAATTTTCTAGGAAAAGAGATAAATTTTTAACAAAATTCATGAATTTTAAACTACAAAACTATATCTGTTTTAATATCAACGCATGATTTGAATTGTAATAATATATATTTATAAAAATGATATACAAGTTGAGATGCAAATTTGAGTGCGAAGCACGAGATATGTGATGAAAATGTATTTGTTAAAGGCGAAGGAGCTTTAACAAAAAAGAAGTCACTATCACCAAATTACTGTTTGCCCGCACAGCTGACGGATTTTTTTTATTAACAAATGAAAAGTTTACACATTTTTATCAGAAATAGCAGTTTTTAACAATTCACAGAAAGCAAAGTGGATGCTGAAACGGGAAAACTGGGAAATGAACGGAAATGTTTTGTGACCGAGAAATATCTGGAAATGACAGTGAATTTCTTTTTTTACTGGGAATTCAAATTACAGTGCGTAATTTTAAAATAATTTACGTCAACAACTTTCCAGTTCCGATTTGTATTTTTAAGCGTACATTTTTAATTTCAAGAATTTCAAAATTCAGTATTGACAACTTAAGCAAATTTAAAGTAAAAGCGTTTGAAGATAAAAGGTTCGGATAAAACCCATTTTTATTTGATTAATTGCAAATATAAAAAAATAAATAATTTTTTAAAGATTTAGTATAATATATTCGCAATTAAAGGCTTTTATTAAGTTTAAAACATTGTTTCTATCTCAAATATTCTATTTTAACCTATTTAATTTGAAATGTTTTATTTAGGAAAAAGAATAGCTATTTAATATTCAGTAATATTTTATTGTCAATTTAAGACAATTAAATTGAAACCAAATATTTAAAAATAAACAATTTGAAACTTAATTGTTAGACATACAAATTTTACTCTTAAAAAAATGTTTATTTTGTAAGTGAGATAGTTAAATTTTGAGGTATGAATAACAATTGAACACTTATTATTTGTAGAAAAAATTGGAAATGATTTTAATTAATTTAAACGAAATGTGTGTATGAACAAAATTTGGCTATTCGTAACGTATTTTTATTGCAAATAGCCGCATCCTAAGTTAAAATAAAATATAGGTTTTTTTCAGATTTCAAATAAAAAATTTATAAGCTTTTAAAGATTTCTGAAAGGCTTCAAAAGAATAAAAAAATATTCTATAAAGATTTCTAGGAAAATTAAAAGTGATTTTTTTATTTTGAATAATTTCTTTGAGAGAACATTTTAAAAAATTTCCAGATTTGATAGAAATTCGATAGATTTTTTAAATGAATCGAATTTTCTCTATCATTTCTAAGAAATTCAACAAAATTTAAAAGATTTCCTTCATATCTTCCAGATTTTTTTTGACAATTTTAGGAAATTCGATTCATTTAAAAAATCTATCGAATTTCTATCAAATCTGGAAATTTTTTAAAATGTTCTCTCAAAGCAATTATTCAAAATAAAAAAATCACTTTTAATTTTCCTAGAAATCTTTATAGAATATTTTTTTATTCTTTTGAAGCCTTTCAGAAATCTTTAAAAGCTTATAAATTTTTTATTTGAAATCTGAAAAACCTATATTTTATTTTAACTTAGGATGCGGCTATTTGCAATAAAAATACGTTACGAATAGCCGAATTTTGTTCAATTTTTTCTACAAATAATAAGTGTTCAATTGTTATTCATACCTCGAAATTCAACTATCTCACTTACAAAATAAACATTTTTTAAAGAGTACAATTAAAGCAAACAATAGTAGAACTCTTGATTTTTTAGTTTAAAAACATTAAAGTTTAGCAGTTTTTAAATTCAAAAATGTTGTATTCAAATGATCAATAATTTACATACTGTTATAGATTATAAAATTAATTAACGAACTTCAAAATTTTTTAAATTATATTTTTGTTATTGGTTTTAAGCCAGAAACATTAACTGCTAAACTTTAATGTTTTTAAACTAAAAAATCAAGAGTTCCACTACTGTTTGCTTTAATTTGTAGATAATTTTTTATTACTTTAAATGGAAAAATGAAAGATGTTTTTATTCGATTGGATGATTTCTTTTTGCTCTCAAGAGTTCTAAACTCAAAATGAAATCGTATTTGTACAAGTTTTCGATTTTTTCTAAACAATTTCTTTTAAAATTGAACAATGAAGTTCAACAAACAAATTCAACTTTTTATTAAAAATTTAATTTTTCATATAAAATATCAATCACACCATTTTTTTTTTAATTCACGTATTATTTTTTTAAATTGGCAGATTTTTTTTACTAAAAAAATTTCACTCACCGCGTGTAGCATAATACAAAATTTATATAAATATTTTTCTTAGAAAATGAATTTTCATAATTTGAGTTGAAATTCATCACTTAGGTAAAAAATTTGTTGAATGTTGATATTTTTGATAATGTTAAAATATGTTGATATATTGGAATTTGTTGAAAATTTTCATTTTTTGTAGAATATTAATCTTTTTGTTTAGACATTAATCTTTTTGCTTATAACTTGAACTATTTGGTTCAAAGTGAAACTACTTGGTTGAAATTTAAACTGTTTGTTCAATAGTTTAACTCTTATTACAAAATTCATCTTTTTGGTTAAAAATTGTCTGCTGAAAATTTAAATATTCTATTTTTGGTGTAAATTATCTCTTCATTATGGGAAAATTTATATTTTTTAGTAGAAGATTTAACTATTTTTATTTCAAAATGCAACTAATTATTTTAAACTTCAACTACTTTGTTAAAAATTCATTTTTTTATTGAAAATTCAACTGCCTGGTTCAAAATCAAACTATGCTGTTTAAAATATCATTGTTTTAGTTATTAATTTATCTATTTGTTTGAAAATTAATGGATTTTATTGAAAAATTGTATTTTTTGTAGAATATTAATCTTCTGGTTTATAAATAATCTTGTCAATTAAAAGTTTAACTATTTAGTTAAAATTTAAACTGTTATTGGAAATTCATCATTTTTGTTTAAGATTTTCAACTTCAAATTTAAATATTCCATTTTAAGTTAAAATTGTTGCGTTTTTAGTTGAAAATTGATATTTTTCAGTAAAAATTTTGACTATTTATTTGAGAATTCAACTATTTGTTTGAAATTTGGTATTATTTGTAAAAATTCATTTTTATACTAAATAATGAAGCTACATCTTTGAGAGCTGAACTCTTCTGTTATTTTTTTTATTTTTATTGAATAATCATAATAAATTTTATTTAGTGGATGTCAAATAGTTTCTGGAATACATGGAATACCACCAAGTCAAAGTTTTTAACGAATTAAAACAATTCCACGAATGTAAAGAATTCGGCGAATTCACAGAATTTCACGAATCGAAAGGAATTTCACAAATTTAATGATCTTCAAGAATTCCATGAATTCAAAGAATTGCACAAATTCAAAAAATTCCACAAATTAAAATAATTCTAAAAATGTAATAAATAACACGTGAATTTTACGAATTCAAAGAACTTTTACATTTTTCATGAATGCCAAAAATTCAAATAATTCCATTTATTCAAAGAATTGCAAAAATTCAAAAAAATCCACAAATTCAAATAATTCTGAAAATTCAAATAAATTTGCAGACTCAAAGAATTTTTTAGATTCAAAAAATTCTGCAGATTTAGAGAATTCCAAAATTCGAAGAATTTAACTAGTTCAAAAAGTGCCACGTAATCAAAGAGTCAAGAAGTTTCAGGAATTCAAGGAATTCATTGAAGTCAAATATTTTTACGAATTTTGTAAATTCCACGAATTTAAAGAATTTCATGAATTCAAAGAATTGCAAAAGTGAAGAAATTCTACAAATTCAAATAATTCTGCAAATTCCAAAAATTCAAGGAATTCTACGAACTTAAAGAATTCTGCAAATTCAAAGAATTGAACAAATTTAAGGAATTTAAAAATTCAAATAATTTAACGAGTTCAAGGAATTTCATATAATCAAAAATTTTCAAGAATTCAAATAATTATTTTGGTTGAAGACTCATAATTTCAGTTGAAAATTCATTCATTGTTAAAAAATCTATCGTTTCATTAAGATAAAAATTGATCTGCTTGATTGAAAATCTAACTACTAAACTTTATTTAGTAGATTTTAAAGATCTCCTAGGATTCAAGGAATTCCACAAAGTCAAAGATTTTCACAAATGAAAAGAATTCCACGAATTAGAAGATTTCTATGAAATCCACGAATTAAAAATAATTCCACCAATTCAAAGAATTTCACGAATTCAATTAATTCCAAGAATTTCATGAGAGTAAAGAATTCCATGAATTCAAAGAATTTCACCAATTCAAAAAACTCCACGAATTCTGCAAATTTAAATAATTCAAAGAATTCTACAGATTCAAAGAATTAAAAAAGTTAATGAATCAAAAAATTGAAAGGATTAAAAAAATTCAATTATTAACACGTGAATTTTACGAATTCAAATACATTTCACGAAAATCCGAAAAATTTCAAAATTTAAAGAATTTAACGAGTTTATGGAATTCCACGTAATCAAAGATTTTCAAGAATGCAAAAGATTCCACGAATTCAAAGAATATCACGGTATCAAAAAGTGTCACGAATTTAAGGTATTCCTCGAAGTCAAATATTGTTCCAAATTTAAAGAATTCCTCGAATTCAAAGAATTTGAGAGTTGAACTTTTCCGTTAAAAATTTTTTATTTTTGTGGAAGACTCATAATTTCAGTTGAAAATTCATTCCTTGTTTAAAAATGTATCTTTTTGTTTGAAGATTTATTATTTAAGATGAAAATTGATCTGCTTGGTTGAAAATCTAACTACAAAATTTTATCTCATTGGTTAAAAATACACTTATTTTTGGTTGAAAGTCAATTCGTTCTGCTTAAATTTTAAAGGAATTTCAATATCTGAATTTCCTAACGTTCGCAGCCGAATTTTTAATAAAAGCGTTCAGATTGACCTGATAAATTTCGTCAGAGGAGTGAAAAACTGCAGAAAAATTACAAATTGAATGAAATCCAAGAATTGGAATAATTCCATTATTCCGATTATT
The DNA here is from genome assembly GCF_010883055.1 of Belonocnema kinseyi. Lineage (NCBI taxonomy): Eukaryota > Metazoa > Arthropoda > Insecta > Hymenoptera > Cynipidae > Belonocnema > Belonocnema kinseyi. Next base: position 117,187,486 of record NC_046665.1, on the reverse strand, counting down.
CAAATTAAAAAATTACACAAATTAAAATAATTCTGCAAATTCAAATAATTCAAATAATTTTACAAACTCAAAGGATTTTGCAGATTTCAAGAACCCTGCAGATTCAAAGAATTCGAAAATCCGAAGAATTCCAACATTCAAAGAATTTACTGAGTTTAAGGAATTTCACGTAATCAAAGACTTTCAAGAATGCAAAAAATTCCATGAAATCAAAGAATATCTTGATATCAAAAAGTTTTACGAATTCAAGGAATTCCTCGAAGTCAAATATTTTTCCAAATTTAAAGAATTCCTCGAAATCACAGAATTTGAGAGTTGAACTCTTCCGTTAGAAATTTTTTATTTTTTTTATAGACTCATAATTCCAGATGAAAATTCATTCCTTGTTCAAAAATGTATCTTTTTGTTTGAAGATTTATTATTTAACATGAAAATTGATCTGCTTGGTTGAAAATCGAACTACTAAATTCTATCTCTTTGATTAAAAATGCAATTATTTTTGGTTGCAAGTTAATTCTTTTTGGTTAAAATGTGATCCGAGTGATAACCATTTTAAATACCTTCTAAACGGCTAAATACGGAGTTTTTGAAACGAAACATACACATACAATTCTAAGTTTTTATTATTCTGAATTTTATTATTCTGCAAAGTCAAAGAATTCTGCCAATTTAAAGAATCCAGCCTATTCAGAGATTTCTGCAAATTCAAATAATGCAAAGAATTCTATAAATTTCAAGAATTATTCAGATTCAAAGAATTCAAAAATTCAAAGAATTTAACGAATTCAATGAATAACACGTAATTGAAATTTTCGTGAATTCGAAGAATTTCACGAAATCAAGGAATTAAACGAATTCAAGAAATTTCACGTAATTAAAATTTAACGAATACAAGGAACTCCACAATATAAAACAATTTCATAATGTCTGAGTGTCTCGAATTCAAGAAATTCTAAGAACTCGAACATTTTCAGTAATTTAAAGAATTCCACGAATTAATATAGTACCAGAAATTCGAACATTTCCGTGAATTTCATCAATTAAAATAACTTCACGAATTCCACAAATTAAAATACTTCCACAAATTTAAAGAATTTTGCGAAATCCAAAAAATTTCACAAATTTAATGAAATTAATCAATTTAAATAATTCTATGACTTCAAAAGTATTGCACAAATTTAAAAAATACATATAATTCTGGAATTTCAAAGAATTCAAAGAATTCTGTAGATTCAAAAATTTAAAAAGTCAAAAAATTTAACGAATCCAATTAAATAAACACGTAAATATAAATTTTCACGAACTTAAACATTTTCGCGAAATCAAGGAATTTAACCAATGCAAAGAATTCCACGTAACTTAAATTTAACGAATTCCACGAAATCAAAGAATTCTACGATGGCAAAGAGTTTCTCGATTTCAATGCATTACCCGAATTAAAGATTTTAACGAACTCAAAGAATTCCATGAATTAAAGAATCTCAAAAATTTGAGGATTTTTTTTTTAATTCTACGAATTCAAATAATTTCATGAATTTCACAAACTTTATGAATTCCACGAATTAAAATAATTCCATGAATTCAAAGATTTGCAAAAATTCAAAAAATTGCACGAATTCAAAAATTATATATAATTTTTCAAATTCAAAGAATTTAAAGAATTCTGCACATTCAAATAATTCTGAAATTCAAAGAATTTAACGAATTCAAGGAATTCCTCGCAGTCAAAGATTTCCACGAATTCAAAGAATTTCACGTAATCAAAGAGTACCACGAATGTTACGAATTTAAAGAATTCCATGAATTCAAAGAATATAATGAATTTCACGATTTTAAGAAATTCCACGAATTCAAAGAGTTCCAGGATTTCAGAGACCTTCACTAACTAACGACACTACGAGTAACATCACTAACTAATTAGCGGAATTCATGGCCAAGAAATATACCTTTTTAATCAAATATTGGAATTTCAAACAAATTTATAAAGATTTTAACTAAATATTAGAATGTTTAAAAAGCGAGATGAATTACGAACCAAAAATATGAAACTGTACCTTTCATCCAAAAGGAGTAAACTTGAAAAAAGCGGCAAGAGTGTTTTAATTTATCATTAGGAAACTCACTAAATGTTATTGAAGTTCGTAGTTTTACTTCCACTATCTGTCGGTAACCGGCAGTCCTCATGAGCTTTTTTTGCAGTTTTTCACTCCTCTGGCCAAATTTTCTGGTGAATTCGATCGCTTCTAATAAAATTTCGACTGCATTCAGTAGAGTATTTTAGAGATTGAAGTCCTTTAAAATTTAACTTTTGATATAGTTTCAGAATAATGAAAGTTTAAAATTCTATGTGTATGTGACATTTCAAAAACTAAACGTTGAGCATTTTCGAAGGTAGTTTAAATATGGAGAAATAAACCAAATAAAAAAATGTTACGAATTCAAGGAATTCCACAAAGTCCAAGAGTTTCACGAATGCAAGGAATTCGACAAAGTCACAGATTTTCACGAATTCAAAGAATTTCACGAATTCGAAAATTTCCGTGCATTCCACGAATTGAAGTAATCCCATCAATTCAAAGAATTGCAAAAATCGAAAGAATTTCACAAATTCAAATAATTCTGCAAAGTCAAAGAATTCAGCCAATTAAAAAAATCCATCCTATTTATATATTTCTGTAAAATTTAAAGCATTCTAAAAATAAAGGAACTCTGCAGATTTAAAGAATTAAAAAACTTCAAGAATTAAACGAATTCTATGAGCAACACGTAATCAAAATTTTTCACTCAATGAATTCCACGAAATCCAAGAATTCCTCTATGTCAACGAGTGTTTCGAATTCAAAGAATTTCACGAAGTCAACGATTTTCACAAATTCAAAGAATTCCATGAATTTAAAAAATGCCAAGAATTCAAAGGATTCTACAAATTCAAGGAATTACATGAAGTTAATAAATTTAATGAACTCCACGAATTTAAAGAAATCTAACCAATTTAATGAATTTCGCGAATTTAAAGAAATTTAATCAATTCCACAAATTTAAATAATTCAATGGATTTAAAGAATTGTCCAAATTAAAAAAATTCCATGAATGCAAATAATTCTGCTAATTAAAGAATTCAAAGAATTGTGTGAAATCAAAGAATTCAAAGAATTGTTGAACACGAAGAATTCTGCAGATTGAAAAAACTGAAAAATTCTAGGAATTTAACGAATTCAATGAATTCCAAGTAATTACAATTTAACGAATTCAAGGAATTCCACGAAATCCAAGAATTTTGCGATTTTGAAGAGTTTCTTGAATCGAAGGAATTCGACGAAGTAAATTTTTTCGCGAATTCAAACAGTCCCACAAATGCAAAGAATTTTACGAATTCATAGAAATCTGATAACTTTATTGAAATGCACGAATTCAAATAATTCCATGAATTCAAAGAATTGCACAAATACCAAGAATTCATATAATTCTACAGATTCAAAGAATTCCGTCGAACAATTTAGCGAATTCTAAGAACTCCACGTAATCAAAAATTTTCACGAAATCAAAGAATTCCGCGGGATCAAAGACTACCACGATGTCAAAGAGTTTCACGGATTCAAGGAATTCCATGAATTTAAATATTTTGATGAATTCTATTAATTCAACGAATCCAAAAAATTCCAGGGTATTAAAGAATTTCACGAATTTAAGGAATTATACAGATTGGACGATTTTAAATAATTTTATGAATTCCTCGAGTTTAAAGAATTCCACGAATTTAAGGATTTTTGCAAAGTCAAAGAATCCCAAAAATTTTAGGTATTCTACAATGTTAAAGAGTTCCACAAATAAAAAGAGTTGTACGGGCGCTAACTTCAATAAAAAATTAGCTGAATTTCTGATTAAAAAAAAATGTCTTTTAACCAAATGTTGATACAAGGTGGGTCCTGGGTGTTGTTAGGTCCAACCTTGATCTACAGTGTTTTTGGGAGTCGCTGATGTTTTCCAAGGAAATCTGAAGAGGCTCTGATCGGGCGCTGGCTTGGCAAACTGTTTTGGGCCGGTAGAGACCGAGTGAAATGATGCTGCGAAGTTTTCTGCCTGGTGTCTGGTGAGGGTAGGCCGACTTCTGGGGCGCTGACCTGCCGCTGGCGAGGCGGACTAGTTTGGGCCGGTGGAAACCGAGGCCCGCTGGTGCAGTGTCGCTGGATGGTGGCGACGGCGTGATGCTGCTTGGTGATCTGATCTGCTCTCGCTGGACTAGTCAGGGGGCCGGTGGAGACCGAGGCCCAAGTGTGCAGGATTGCGGCGGCTGGACAGTGCCGCTGGACAGTGCTTGATGGTCGAGGCGCCGTCCTGGCGCGGACGTGGTTTTGTCACGGCTTGTGGGACCCGGCGCCCGCTGGTCACTGTCGCTCGCCTCAGTGGTCTGCGTTGAAGGAATCGCGAAAGACTGCTAGGCGACGGCGAATGCGCGTCTGTTTGCAGGGACGGGAACGGCGTTTTGGTTAGGACAGGGCATAGGTGTGGATTAGGAGTCCCAGGAAGAGAGAGAGAGAGATTCGCAGGGAGTATCGGGGTTGCTTGCAAGCTGACCGATCCCGTTGAGAAGAGAGAAGAGTTCGAGGGTTGCGGGGCTGTTTGCAAGCGGACCGACCACTTAAAAAGAAAAGTTCGAGGGTTACGGGGCTGTTAAAGCTGATCGTCCTCTAGCGGAGAAAAAAATTCGAGGGAAACAGGGCTGTAAAAACCTGACCGACCTCTAGTACACATTCGAGGGTGACAGGACTGTAAAAGCTGACCGACCTCCAGTAAAGATGCGAGGGTACCGGGGCTGCGAGAGCTGACCGACCTCTTAAGTGAAAGAGAGAGAAACTCCGTGGTAGGATGGATGACTAGGAATCGGGTAGGTGAGAGAGAGATAGAGAGAGAAATAGCTCGGCGGGGCTGCGAGAGCAGACCGCCACTAAGGAGGAGGGAGGAGAGGAAGTTTAAGAAAAACTATGATTTGATTTTACTTTTTACTTTACTCAAGGCTCAAGAATAAACTAATACAAAAATGTCTGGACTTTCTCCAAGGGTGTTTAGGCCTGAGAGATCGTTAGAGCGAAGTGTTTGGAGCGAGAGTGCTGAGCGAGAGTTACTTTTCGGATCGATACACCCGCCTTTTAAGCAGCGGATCCGAGAGGCTGCCGGCCGTCGGTTGGCACGGAGCTCTCGGCGAATCGCGAGAGAGGTGGAGGGGCGTTTCGGATGCCTCGGCATCCCCTTCTCCCTAGTCTGGCCGCGCGCAGACGGCAACTTTTGAAACGCACGGTAGCGTTCCGAAATTGACACTGTTTCGCAAATTGGTAACTCTTGTTAAAAGTTTTTGATTACAGAATTAAAAGTCAAAATAAAAGAGAAGTGTCACAAAACTTAAGGCACAATGTAGTATAAATGTAGTATAAATGACCAGGTGGCCTTTATGGTTTCTCTCGCCCTTTCTCCCATTGAGTGTAAGACTCACAAGGTTAGGCGAGGTCGCAAAGAGGCCATTAGAAAGCAATTAGTCTGGAAACTTGTCTCAGCTTGGGTTTACGTGAGTAAACACGAGCGGGGATTTATTCCAGAAAATTGCTTGCTGATGGCTCTCAACTCTATGGGATCGAAGTGGACTATATCAAGTCCACCCCTTTCCGGATAGACCTCGCTTAACCTACGTGAGTAAAAAAAAATTCCTGATAATATCGGGGGGGGGGGGCAAAGGAAATTAAAGTGAGTCGCGTTCCGGCGGACTCTTTACATTTAGCAGCGATATGTACAATATTTTTGGATCAAGGATGCCTTCCGACAGTCCACTAGGCTCGCATTATTTACAAAATTGGGGATGCCTTTCGGTTCTGCTGATAGCGCCTGCCTAGGCGCTATACTGGCTGTGACTGGTCCTCGGTGGGATCCCGCGTCTCCGCTCCCCGCGACTAGGTTGCGGACGGGAATCCGATCTGTTGCTGGACGTGGTTCTTCACCAGCGTCCGCTGTCTCGTCAACGGCTGTGACGAGGTTGTCTCCGCCGACGCTTTCGGCAAATCCTTCTCCGCCGACGCTTTTGGCAATAGTGGGCCCGGTCGCCTGACCGGGCAGATGGATGATGGGCTGTTCGTCTTCCATCTCGGTTGCTGCTGCTTGCGCAGGCGGCCAATGGATAGGGATGAGCACGTTCCCGTGGATCTTCTGGGCACCGTCGTCCTTCATTACCCAGTAGACGTCTCCGGAGATGTGGTCCAGTATTTGGTAGGGTCCCGAACGTCCTGGCGCTAGCTTGGCGTTGTAACCGGCAGCCTTATTCGATACCTGATGATTTGGAAGATAGGGGACTTCGGCTGGGTCCCATTCTCTAGGTCCAAGAATAGTTTGGCCAAAGAGCAGGTAGCTGGGAGTCACCCCGGTGGCGGCATTCGTTCGCCGCCGAAGGCCAAAAAGCAGATTCGGTAAGTGTTCGTCCCAAGTCCTTTGGTTCCCTTGATGTGGGCGTAATCGGAGGCCCTTCTTCGCCTCCTGATTCCGTCTTTCCGTCAGGTTAGCTCGGGGGTGGTAAGTGGGCGTGGTCCACAAGCGGCAACCCCATCGTCTGCTGGCATCTGCCCAGATGTGTCCCGTGAACCACGGACCATTGTCACTAAGGAGTCGCCGTGATATCCATATCGACTGAATACCTCGTTCTCCGAGAGCTGGACGATGCATGGGGCGTGCGAGTTTCGCATTGGGAAGGCCTCTACCCAGCGCGAGAATAAATCTGTTACCACCGGGATGTAGGCGTGGCCACGACTGGTGCGAGGATATGGTTCCATGATGTCTACTGCTACGGTACCCCATGCCTTGGTAGCGGCACGTGGTCGTTGGTGGTCCAGCTGCTTCCCTCGTATCGGCTTGCAACAGATTCACAGGTGGCATCGTGCTACATACCTGCGGATCTCTCGGCTCATCCCGGGCCAGAAGTAGAACCGTTTTATAGACCGGATGGTCTCGTCGCTACCGGGATGTCCTGCCAGGTCTCCATCGTGGTAATGCCACAGAATACGTGGTCGCAGGATCGTTGGCACCATCAGTCTCCATTGTCCATCTTCTCGATCTCGTTGCCAGAAACCCTGGGAGGTGAATTGGTCCTGTTGCACGAATGTCTCTTCCTCGGGGGTTCGGTGATGGGCCTCCTGTATCTGCTGCCAACGACGGATGTCTCGGCTGATCGCCTGGTCCTCTTGCTGCGCCTCGATGACCGACTTGTAGAGGGGATCAACGTCCACCTGACCAATGGCGCTGAGTGTAGGTCTTTGGCGGCGCTGAATGGACCCTGTTACGTGGGGGAGGTAATAGCCTCTGAATATCAGGTTCCCCTGGGGAGACCTCGTTGGGATCCGGAAATCGAGAGAGAGCATCCGGGAGCTCGTTGTCTAGGCCAAGCACATGCTCGATTCTAAAGGCGAACTCTCGTAGGAGGATGTACCAATGATGCAGCTTGTCCCTAGTGTCCTTCCGTGCGTCCAGCCAGGTCAAGGTTTTACTGTCTGTGCGTAATACGAATGGTGCTTCCTCCAGATATGGTCGGTACCTCTTGATGGTCCAGATCAAGGCTAAACACTCTTGCTCGTTACAATGGTACCTTGATTCCATCTCGGAGAATTTCGCGCTAGCGAATGAGATGATCCGCCGGTTTCCATCAGCGGCCTCCTGCATGAGGACTGCTCCCATGCTCTTAGCACTGGCATCGGTCTGCAGCACGAAGGTCAGGTTCGGATCTGGTCGGCTGAGCTGCTGTGGGTTCTGGAAGGCGAGCTTGGCCTGCTCAAACTTTTCCTGTAGTTCGCCGGTCCATTTGAAGGGTCTCTTGATTGATAGTAGGTCCGTCAGTGGAGCAAGTATTCGGGAGGGGTTTGGGATGTACTCCTTCACCCAATTGCAGAGGCCGATGAAGGACCGTAAGGTTTTACGGTTCCGTGGTGAAGGGGCATTTCGGATCGCCTCGATGTGTGCAGGCTGGGCCGTGTTCCCTTCGGTGCCGACAATGTGTCCCAAGTAGGGGAGTGATGTTTTTCCGAAGCTGCACTTCTTCGGAGCTACAGTGAGTCCATAAATGTCTAGTCCCTCCAGTACGAGGCCGAGATGTGTCAGGTGGGACTCCCAGTCGGCGGAGTAAACGAAAATGTCATCCAGGTAGGCGATGGCGAAATCTCCCCATTGTTCCGCCTGGACCTGCCGCATCAAATTCTTGAAGGTTCCGGGTGCGGCCTTGAGCCCGAAAGGCATCACCCGAAACTGGAACTGGCCGCCGCCAGGGGTAGAGAAGGCGGTGTAGGGCCGGGAACTCGGCGCCATCGGGATCTGCCAATAACCGCTCTTGAGGTCCAACGTTGAGAAAACGGCGGCGCTGTTGAGATCCTTGAGCGTCTCGTGGATACGAGGCAAACATTGTTGTGCGTCCTCGGTCTGGGTGTCCAGCCGTCGATAATCCACGCAGAAGCGGTACTCCCCATCTTTCTTACCGGCTACCACGACTGCAGAACTGAAGGGTGAAGTGGTGTGCTCTATGATGCCGTCACGCAGCATCTCTCGCACCTGCTCGTCGATGTAGTGGCGCTTCTCCTCAGAGTAACGGCGCGGTGTTTCCCGGAAAGGTTGAGGTGCAAAGCTGGCGGGGAAGTCGTGGCTGACTTCGACCTGGTCGGGTCGTGCGGAATCCTCGTAGGTGCAGGTAAGCGAACCCAAGAATATCTTCTGCCGTCCTTGAGCGCCGACGAACATGCAATTTACGCCGTGGTCATGTACCACGCGGTGCTGGCTCCGGTGGCAAGGGGGCTGTAGGTCCTTGACCTGGGCCTCGTTGATGGCGTTGCTCCGGACGTAGTTCTCTGAAGCTAGGGAGTCGACCTCGGCAGTGAATTCGTTGTTCCCCAGGTGCACCCGCACTCTGGGGAGGCTGCCTAGATCCGAATACGTGGCGCTTAGGCGCTTAGGCGCGGAAGAAGCGCCTGCTTCGGCCGCCCGGGCCTGCCCGTTTCCCGAATTCGTGGCGAATTGAGGACAGCTGCGAACGTAGTGCTCCCCGGCACAGTAATGGCATCGCAGGGGCAGGCGGGGCGCTGTCGTGGTGGCGTTAAGTTGGTTGCTGGCAGCTGTCGTTTTGTTGTTTGTAGGCTTCTTTGAGACCTCGTCGGCCTCGTCTGCTTCGGCCTGCAGGGCCCTCTCCACCAGGTCTTCGAACGATGTGATTTTTGCGGCTCGCAACACTCTTCGGATGCTCGGCTTGAGTGATTCCATAAGCAGGCCGATAACCTGCTCCTCATTGGCGGATGGGAGCATTCGAAGTGCCAGTAGGTACTTCTTCTGGAGGAAGACGCCGACGGCTTCCTTTTCTTCTTGTTCGTTGGCGTAGAGCTTTATGTGGAGCTTATTTAGTGTCGATACTCCAGCGAAGTGTTGCGTGATCAAGGACCGGAACTTGGCCCATGGTAGCGCCAGGCCGCGGTAAACCTCGTACCACTTGGCAGCCTTCTCGGTGAGACACTTGTTGACCATGCGCGACCACAGCGCATGTTCGATGGCAGCCTCGGTGAAGTAGTGCTCGCACGAGCTTAAGAAGATGTTTGGATCCTCATGATCCAATCCGGCGAATGTTGGAACTGGCACATCCGGCGTCCGGAATGCCCTGATGATGGAACGCCATTCTGTGGCGGGGGTTGGTGGTGCTGGAAGTGCCGTGTTGACTGACATTGCCGGCGGCAGTTGTTCCTCCCTCGTAATTGCCGGCGGCAGCTGTATCTCCCTTCTGATTGCTGGCGGCGTCCATACTCGTGGGATGACTACTGGATCTGTTCTGCTGCTTGGCCCTGCCAGCGGTTCAGGTTCTCTTTCGGGTTCTTGGAAAAAGACTCGATTGGAATTTCTAGTCAAACGTGGCAATGAACGGCTTCTGCCCCGTGCAGATGCTGAAACCGCTGTTCTGGCTGCGGCCTCATCGTAGGCTGCTAGTGGCGAGTTTGGTCTCTCCTGAGACCCTTCTTCGTTTTCGGCTGGTTGAGTGCTGTTGAGCGCCACTGAGTCTTGAGGTATAGAGTCAGAAACCGGAGTGCTTCTCGTGGCCATGACCCTGGGTCTGTTTGGTGTCAGGCGAGGGTAGGCCGACTGCTGGGGCGCTGACCTGGCGTTGGCGAGGCGGACTAGTTTGGGCCGGTGGAAACCGAGGCCCGCTGGTGCAGTGTCGCTGGACGGTGGCGACGTCGAGATGCTGTTTGGTGATCTGATCTGCTCTCGCGGGACTGGTTAGGGGGCCGGTGGAGACCGAGGCCCAGGTGTGCAGGATTGTGGCGGCTGCTGGATGCTGCTTGAAGATCGGGGCGCCACCCTGGCGCCGGATCTGGTGAGGGGGGGCCAGTGGAAACCGAGGCCCGTCGACGAAGGCCGCTGGACGTTGCTTGGTGGTCGAGGCGCCGTCCTGGCGCGGACGTGGTTTTGTCACGGCTGGTGGGTCCCGGTGCCCGCTGGTCACTGTCGCTCGCCTCAGTGGTCTGCGTTGAAGGAATCGCGAAAGGCTACAAGGCGACGGCGAATGCGCGTCTGTTTGCAGAGACGGGAACGGCGTTTTTGGTTAGGACGAGGCATAGGTGTGGATTAGGAGTCCCAGGAAGAAAGAGAGAGAGAGATTCGCAGGGAGTATCGGGGCTGTTTGCTAGCTGACCGATTCCGTTGAGAAGAGAGAAGAGTTCGAGGGTTGCGGGGCTGTTTGCAAGCGGACGAACCTCTTGAAAAGAAAAGTTCGAGGGTTACGGGGCTGTTAAAGCTGACCGACCTCTAGTGGAGAAAAAGATTCAAGGGAAACGGGGCTGTAAAAGCTGACCGATCTCTAGTACAGATTCGAGGGTGACGGGGCTGTAAAAGCTGACCGACCTCTAGTAAAGATGCGAGGGTACCAGGGCTGCGAGAGCTGACCGACCTCTTAGGTGAGAGAGAGAGAGAGAGAGAGAGAGAGAGAGAGAGAGACTCCGTGGTAGGATGGATGTCTAGGAATCGGGTAGGTGAGAGAGAGAGAGAGAGAGAGAGAGCAATAGCTCGGCGGGGCTACGAGAGCAGACCGCCACCAAGGAGGAGGGAGGAGAGGGAGTTTAAGAAAAATATGATTTGATTTTACTTTTTACTTTACTCAAGGCTCAAGAATAATCTAATACAAAAATGTCTGGACTTTCTCCAAGGGTGTTTAGGCCTGAGAGATCGTTAGAGCGAAGTGTTTGGAGCGAGAGTGCTGAGCGAGAGTTACTTTTCGGATCGATACACCCGCCTTTTAAGCAGCGGGTTCGAGATGCTGCCGGCCGTCGGTTGGCACGGAGCTCTCGGCGAATCGCGAGAGAGGTGGAGGGGCGTTTCGGACGCCTCGGCATCCCCTTCTCCCTAGTCTGGCCGCGCGCAGACGGCAACTTTTGAAACGCACGGTAGCGTTCCGTAATTGCCGCCGTTTCGCAAATTGGTAACTCTTGTTAAATTTTTGATTACAGAATTAAAAGTCAAAATAAAAGAGAAGTGTCACAAAACTTAAGGTACAATGTAGTATAAATGACGTGAAAATTAAAGAGAAGAAACTAAAATTACACAGAGACTTAGATAAAACGTAGAATGAAAGGGAACTTAAATTAGACATAGATCGAAGTGAAATAAAAATGAAACTTTGAATTAAACATAGAATAAAAATGAATCGAAACTTAAATTAAACATAGACCGAGACAAAAGAGACATAATAATAAAATATGAAACATAGATTGAAATAAAAAGAGAAGCAAGACAAAAATGAAACTTAAGCCTAAACATGAAAATGAAACTTAAATTAAACAAGGTTTGAATAAACATAAAATGACGGATAAATAATAAAATACAATTAACCCGGGTAAAATTATAATTAAAAGCTATGACTATGGTTAATCTCCTTTACCCGTCCCTCTCACGGGAAATCAAAAAAAGAAAAAAAGAAGTGTCGATTTATTTAATTTCAAAAATGGTTATGTCTTACGCGCAAAAGTTGGCAGCCGCTGCCGACTTTTCTTGAGATCGTATAGGAGTGAGAGAGAGAGAGAGAAGGCACTTAGGTTAATGAATCACGGTCACGCTTGCCAGGCTAGCCATGGGACGGGGAATCATTCCCATGCAGCTGCCGACCAGGTGGCCTTTATGGCTTCTCTCGCCCTTTCTCCCATTGAGTCTAAGACTCATAAGGTTAGGCGCGGTCGTAAAGAGGCCATTAGAAAGCAATTAGGCTGGAAACTTGTCCCAGCTTGGGTTTATGTGAGTAAACACGAGCGGGGATTTATTCCAGAAAATTGCTTGGTGATGGCTCTCAACTCTATGGGACCGAAGTAGACTATATCAATGTTTGAATTTTAAACAGAGTTATAAAGTTTGTAACCAAATATTAGAATTTTGAAAAAGCGAGATAAACTCCCAAACGAAAGTCGTCCTAAGATATCATAAAAACATCACAACTCGCCTTTCAAACAGCCCTACAGTCTCAAAAAACACTGATTTTGATTTAAATATCGTACATCACTCATATGCCTTAAAAGTCTTTAAGTTCATCCTGCGATTATTAATCTACCCATAAAGACTTGCCTAGCACTCTTTGTGATGTAATATACTATTTATTTAGAATATTACAGTTTATCTTTTAGGTGTGTTTAAAACAAAAGATCTATTAGAAGTAAGCCGCTGCGCTCAGGACTTTTTCCTGGAGTTGTTCACTCCTCGGGCCAAATTTTCAGGCGAATAGGAAAAATTTTTACTAAAAAAAGTTTTAGCGAACGATTTTAACTTTTTTGCAAATAGATCATTTTTTAACTAAAGTTATGAATTTTCATCTAATGAAATGAATTTTTTCAAAGTAGTTTAAATTTTAACCATGGAAATTGAGTGTTAAGAAAAAAAGACAAATTTTTAACAAAAAATATAATTGTTGATAATTAATCTAAAATATGTTTTGCAACCAAAAAATATTTTTCAGTCCAGAATAAAAAAAATTAGGCAAATTATAATTTTTTAACTATTTCTCATTTTTCCTTGTTTATTTACTTTAAGGCCATATGAATATAATTTTCCTAGGTTTTGAAATATTTTTAATCGCTTCTGAATTAAAAAAATTCCTAAGTATCTTCTATACTAACTCGAAATATTTTGAATATTGTTTCGAAATCTTCCAGATTCATTTTTAAGAATTTTGGAACTCTTTTGTAATGTTTTATAATTTGTTTGCAATATTCTCCTAAAATTAATAAAAAATAATCATTTGGAATATTCGCAGCAATCTTGAGAAAATTTTTTTATTATCTTGAAACCTTTCCAAATCTGTAAAAAACTTTAATATTTTATATAGAAATTTTGAAGAATCTATATTTCATTTTAAGTTTTTTGAAATTCAAAAAAAATTAGAATTATCTTATAAAATGATTCGTATTTTTGCTAAAATGAAATTTATAAAAGACATCAACTTTCAATCAAAAAGTTTGATTTTCAAGAAAAGAAAAAATAATTTTTAATAAAGGCGTTAATCTTTTAGCGAAATGCATGGATTATCAACGGAATAGATGAATTTTTAATAAAATAGTTTAATTTTTTACAAAATAGAGAAATTTTCAACTAATGATGAATTTTGAACAACAGCAAAAAATTAATTTTTAACAAAAATGTTTAACTTTCCATCAAGTATTTAATTCTTTAAACAGAATGTTAATTTGCAAGTAAATTGTTAGATTTTTAAGCCAAACAGATGATTTTTCTACTAGAGAATTATATTTTTTAACAGAAAATATGAATTTTCCACAAGAAAATTCAAGTTGTTGAACTGTTAACCATGTGGTAGAATTTTCAACCAAAAAGGTTATTTTCAAGTAAATTTTTTAAATTTTCAATTGATTCTCAATGGAACTTGTAATAGTTGACGTTTCAGCAAAAAGATATTTTAATTTTTGTTCAAAAACTCAAATTTTCCAACCATAATATGGAATTAAAAAATATATTAATTTTTAACCAAGAAAATTAAACTTTTGTCAATAAAATGCGTAAAATTCACATCAAATCGTCCGATTTGCAGCTAAAACTGATCCACTTTTAAAAAAAAGTAAATACTTAATTTTTTAGTTAAAAAAAATATTTTACAGTAACCACAAAAAGAATTTTTAATGAAATAATTACATTTTCAACCAACGAGGTGAATTTACCACTAAAATGACGAATCTTCACCCAAAAACATGAATTTTGAGTTTAAAGATGCATTTTTTTATCAGTGAAGAACGAATAATATTTATTTCAGTATTCAAATAATCTTTAATTTTAAAAAATGGTAAATTTCATATGTCCGCATTGTGGAAGTAAATAACTAGGTACTAAAATGCAATAAAATTCAAGTTTTTTATTTATGTTGTATATTTTGCTTCCAAAAAAGTTTGTGGTTTCTGCTGAGAAATGTAAATTATCCTAGAAAATAAAAAATTTCATAATTTTTTCTCTTTTTGTATCATGTAGGGAATTTTTTTACGTTCTCAAAGCGTTGAAACCATTTTCAATGGACGAAGTTTACGATTTATATTTTTATGTATGCGAAATACGTGTTTCTTTGATTCATATTAAAAAAATATATATTTTGCATTAAAAATTGTACTCGAAAATATTTCGGTATAATTTTTTAGTCCATAGGTTATATTTAATTAATTTCTTAATTTAATAACCGAACGGAAGAGATAAACCATTTTTTCTTCTTTCGGGTGCGAAATAACAATTTTTTTTTGCTTTGCTCAAATAATCCGATAATGATAAAAAATTATTACTTCGCAAATAAGGAGATTACGAAATAAGGAGTTTTGTTCAGGCTACTTGTTGCAATGCTATATACGGAGGTTTTGAAATAAAACATACACATAAAATTTTTAATTTTTATTCTTCTGAAATGATTCAAATTTTTACACGTATCATTAAAAACCTTTAAGTTTAAAATTATTCTAGATACAACTCAAAAGTTAAACTTTAAGGGGTTTTACTTTCTAAAATCCACTACCGTCTGCAGCCAAATTATTATTAGAAGAGTTCTTATTGTGGAAATTTTGCCAGAGGAATGAAAAACTGCAAAAAATACTCCTGAGTGCAGCTGGTGGCCGACAGACGAGTTCATCAAACAACCACATTATGCATGCGTGTTGTACGACCATTGCGCCAGGCCTCAGTGCTAGAAAATAATCGAATTTTTTTTTAATCACCTACAAAATAAACTGCAAACTTTGAAACTAATAGTATATTACATCGCAAAGAGTGTTAGACCTATCTCTATGGAGAGATCAATGCTTGCAGGACATTGAGCTTCACGTGAGAACCTGTCTAATCTTCCGAGTGATGTACGATATGGCGTTCGAAATCGGTATTTTTTTAGACTTTAGGGCTGTTTGAATTTGAATTCTATAGGTATACATATGGAATTTTTTGAAAACTTACACTTGTTGAATCACGCTGCAAATACTGTTATGAACTGAATGTGCAACTCTTAATTGATCTGCTTGTGAATCGCAGAATTTCTTTACCATGCTTTTCGATAAAAAATACATCTTCGAATCATCTCGGCACAGTCGGGATTTCTCAATATATTCATCAGTTTTAGATTTCAAGTAGGCCCAATGGTAGTAAATTTGTAATGCCTGTGGTCTAGCATATAAACCTTGTATGTGGCAAACTTCGCTGTACGCTTTTGAAGTAAGAATAACGCCAATAGGTTCCAGTACATTTACGGTTTCAGGATTTTGACCCAAAATGTTCCCAGAATAACCTGTTTGTTATAAAATTAAGAAACAAGTCATAAAATCGTTACCTCTGTACTGAAAGGTTTCAAATCATAAAAGATGGTCAAAATTTAAGAAAAATTTAAGGGTAAAAAATGATATTGCAAGATTGATTAAAACTATTTGGCAATGAAGAAACTGTTAAACATAACGTTATTAATTAACATTCAATATGTATTTTTACTTTTTAAAGTATAAAAATAGAAGAATCTGATTATAGAGAGTAAATCCCCGAGATATTATTTAACCCTTACATGCTACAACGGGTCCCAGGGACCCAGACGTATTTTTCTGAAGATTTTGTGGAATTCTTTGAATTTTTTGAATTTTTTACATTGTAGAATTCTTTGAATTCGTCGAATCCTTCAAAATCAAGGAATTGTTAGAATTCGTAGAATTTTTAAAAATCTATGAACTCCTAGAATTCTTCGAATACCTTGAACTATTTTAATGTGACGAATTCTTTGAATTGATGGAACGCTTTAAATGTGTGGAATTCTTTAAATTTGTTGAATGCTTTTAATTCAAGTAATTATTTGAATTCTTGTAATTGGTAGAAATCTATGAATTTGTGAAATTTTTTGAATTCGTTGAATTCTTTGAATTCGTTAAACTATTTAAGTTCGTGGAATTCTTTGAATTTGTGAAAATCTTTGAAATAGTGAAACTCTTTGAATTCATGGAATTTTATGAATTCAAGGAATATTTGAATTCTTTCAATTTGCATACATTTGTAGAACTCTTTGAATTTCTAGAATTATTTTAATTGCCAGAATTTTTTGAATTGATGGAACTCTTTGGATTCTTGGAATTCTTTGAATTCAAGAAATTACTTGAATTCGTGGAATTTGTAGAACTCGTATGAATTTGTGGAATTTTTTTAATTGACTCTAATTGACTCTCTGAATTCTTTGAAGTCAAGGAATTATTCGAATTCGCGGAATATTGTAGAACTCTATGATTTTTTGGAATTCTTTTATATTGTGAAATTCTTTGAATTCGTGGAATCCTTCAAATTCGAGGAATTGTTTGAATTCGTGGAGTTTGTAGAAATCTATGAGTTTGTGGAATTCATTGAATTCGTTGAACTATTTGAATTCGTGGAATTGTTTGAGTTTGTGGAAATCTTTAAAATAGTGCAACTTTTTGAATTCTGGGAATTCTATGAATATAAGGAATGATTTGAATTCTTTCAATTTGCAGTCCTTTGTAGAATTCTTTAATTTGTGAAATTATTTGAATTCTTTGAATTCTATGAATTCAAGGAGTCGTACGAGTTTGTGGAATTATTTGAATTGATAAAATTCTTTGAATTATTGGAATTTTATAAATTCAAGAAATTGCATGAATTAGTTGAATTTGCAGAAATCTATAGTTTGTGTGGAATTCTTTGAATTTGTGGAATTCTTTTACATTGTGGAATTATTTGAATTTTTGGAATTCTTTTATATTGTGGAATTCTTGGAATTCGTGGAATCCCTTAAATTCAAGCAATTTTTTGAATTCGTGGGATTTGGAGAAATCTATGAATTTGCAAAAGCCTTCGAATTTGTGGAAATCTTTGAAATAGTGGAACTCTTCGAATTCTTCGAATTCTATTAATTCAAGGAATAATTTGAATTCTTTCAATATGCAGAAATTTGTAGAATTCTTTGAATTTTTGGAATTATTTGAATCGGTAGAATTCTTTGAATTGGTGGAACTCTTAGGATCCTTATAATTCTTTGAGTTCAAGAAGTTACTTGAATTCGTGGAATTTGTAGAAATCGTATGAATTTGTGGGATTCTTTAAATGGATGAAACTCTTTGAATTCTTGGAATTCTATAAATTCGAGAAATTATTTGAATTCGTTAAATTTGCATAAATCTATGAACTTGTGGATTTCTTGGAATTCTTTGAATTTACGGAATTCTTTGCATTGAGGCGACTCTTTGAATTCTTTGAATTCAAGAAATTAATCGAATTCGTGGAATTTTGTAAAACTCTATGATTTTGGACTTCTTGAATTTGTAAAATTTTTTGAATTCATGGAATCATTTAAATTTAAGGAATTACTTAAATTCGTAGAATTTATAGAAATCTATGAATTCCTGGAATTCTTAGAATACCTTGAACTATTTTAATTTGTTGATTTCTTTGAATTTGTGGGTTTCTTTGAATTGATGGAATTATTTGGATTCGATTTATTCTATGAATTTCTAGAATTTTGTTTATTAAAGGAATTATTTAAATTATTGGAATTTGTAGAAATCCTTGAACTCGTGAAATTCTGTGAAATCTTTATATTTTTTATTGCATTGAATTTTTTGTTCGTTAAATTTGTTGAATTCCTTGAATTCTTGGAAAAATGCAATTTCCGGTTAAAAATGGAATTTTTTTATTGTACTTCAATATTTCTTGTTTGAAAATTCAACTGTGTAGTTAAAAATTAATTTTTGTAGGTTGAAAATTTAAAAGGGAAAATATGTAGGAATGTGCAGTAATTCTGAAAAATACAAAAGAATATTTGAGAAAACTTCGGAATAATGAGACCGATGGTTGAATAAACATTACACAAATTGTTTTAAAGCAGGAAAAATGATACTGATTGAAAATTGTCGACTTTCTTATAGACTTAAGATAAAATAAGATAGCAAAAAAAATATCTTTTTCAATTCGAAAAATAAAGAAGATGGAAGCAATTGAGAAATTATAAAAATTTTTAGAAAAAATATTTAATTAATATGATTTATACTCACAAATAATCAATAGGAACAACAGAGAAACTGGAAACTCCATTTTTTATTATTTTTTTAACCTAGAAAAAGCTAGAATTAAATCGTAGACAGAGCAAAATAATTTTTTTAAAGAACTGACTACCTTTTTCAGAAAAGTTTATATACCTACGTGATTTAACCCAATCAGAATACGAAAATTCGCGAATAAGCAATGATAAAACGTCAGCTTTTTATTTCATGATGAAATTGCGAAATTTTATATCACTCCTGATTACAAATTAAATATATTAATTGTGAAAGAGATATTTTTTTCTTAGAAATAATGGCATTGAAGTTCGTATAAATATTACACACATGCTTATAACAATGACTATGGAATATAATGTAAGCCTCTAAATTTTGACAAACACACAAATAAGATAAGAAAAACTCTGATAAAGTAGATCTGCAGATTTTTAATTTTAAAATATTTTACATAATTCATAACACAGTATATCCCCGAGATATTATTTATCCAAAAATTGGATAAAAACGCTACGAAAAATTGAAAACTACAATTATCTGACAGCCGATAGTTTTTATCAACAGGTGGATACAAAATTATTATTTTTATGACAATAGTCATATTTGTAACCAAAGAAATAAGTTTTAAACTAAAATGATGAATCTTGAATCGAAAGAATAAATTTTAACCAAAAAAATGAATTTTCTACCGAAAAAGGAAAAATTTTAACAAAAAAGATGAATTTTCAACAAAATAGTTGAATTTTTAAACAAATAGATGAATTTTTACCAAGAAGAATCAAAGAATTAAATAACTATAAAAAAAGATCAATTTTCGACGAAAAATAGAATAATTATGTTTTCAATTTGAAAAATTTATTTTATTATACTATATATTTATATATATATATATTTATTAAACTAATTTTTAACAAAATAAATGAATATTTACACAAATTTTGAATTTTTAAAGAAACATTCAATCTAATAGTTAAGTTTTCTACAAAAGAAATGAAATTTCAACCAACCTTGGAATAGTTAAATTTCCAGTTGAAAAATTAATTTGCAAGACAATTTTTTTCAAGAAACTGTTGAATTGGGAGAAAAAATTGTTTCAACTAAAATGATGAATCATCAACCAATTAAATGAATTTTTAACCTCAAAATTGAGTGTTGAAGTCAAAAATGAATTTCTTACCAAAAAAGTCAACTTTTCAACATAAAAGATGAATTTTCGACGAAAAATTGATTATTTATATTTTCAAATTAAGAACTCAATCTCTATTAATAAAACTATTTTTAACCAAATAAATGAATTTTTAATCAAAAAAGATAATTGTTTATGAAATACAAAAGAATTTCAAAATTTTTGAGAATAATTTTACCTAAGAGTTGAATTTTCTACCAAACATAAAATAGTTAAATTATCAAGTAAAAAATTAATTTACAAGACAAAATTTTTGAAGAAAATAATTAAATCGGTAAAAAAAGTTTTTCAACTAAAATTATGAATCATCAACAAAAAACTGAAGTTTTAATCAAATAGTTGAATTTTAAAACCAAATAATAGTTTTTTACCAAAAAAGATCAATTTTAAAGAAAATAGTTAAAATTTTTAACCAAACAGATGAGTTTTCACTAAGAAGAATTAACGAATTAAAAGTTTATAAAAAAAGATAAATTTTCAACAAAAAATCGAATAGTTATATTTCCAATTAAAAATATTAATTTTCAATAATAAAACAAAGTTTTAACAAAATAAATGAATTAACAACCAAAAAGAACAATTTTCAACCCAAAAAAAGGTAGTTTTTTTACCAAATACATTAATTTTTAAACAAATTTTGAATTTTTCAAGAAACATTCGATAAAATGGTTGAATTTTCCGTAAAAGAAGTTAATTTTCTGAAAAACATGGAATAGATCAATTTTAAGTTAAAAAATTGGGGAAAAAACGTTTTCAAATAAAATGATGAATGATCAACCAAGTTCGATTTTTAAAATTTCATTGACCGTGAAAAATGTTTTTTTATGATTCTATGGTACAAAATAAAACTTTAGACTCTCTTGATATTTTTTCGTACGACGAGCCATTATTTATGTATGGGCTCATAAACAATGTATTTTTTATAAACAAACCCTCCCCTAAAAGCCACAATTTTTAATTTATTAGCGATTACCTTTTTTTATATCCTTAATTTTACCATAAAAAATTTAATTATACTGGGTAGCACTTTCGATATCTGACCCTTATTATATTGCAGAATTCTTGGAATTTGCAGAGGTCTTGGAAATTGCAGAGTTCTTTGAATTCGCGTAATTCTTTTAATGCGGAAATTCTTTGCATTCCTGGAATTATTTAAAATCGTGAAATTTTTATAAATCTATACATTCGTGGAGTTAATTGAATTTAAATATTAATTTAATTTAATTTAAACTCTTTGACACTTTTTTGAATTCCTTGAATTCGTGGAATTCTTTGAATTTTCGGAAATTGCAGAATATTTAGAATTAGAAGAATTCTTGGTTCTTGCAGAATTCTTGGAATTTGCAGATATCTTGAAAATTGCAGAGTCTATTGAAATCGTCGAGTTCTTTGAATTTGCGGAATTCTTTCAAGTCCGGAAATTCTTTGTACTCCTGGAATTATTTAAATTCGTGGAATTTTTATAAATTTATGCATTCGCGGAAATAATTAAATTTAAATTTAATTTAATTTAAACTCTTTGACTTCTTTGAATTCCTGGTATTCTTTTAATTCGTGGAATTCTTTGAATTGTCAGGATTCTTGGAATTTCACAGTTCTTGGAATTTGCAGGGTTCTTTGAATTCGTAGAGTTCTTAGAATTCACAGAATCCGTTCAAGTCAAATTCTTTGTATTCCTGGAATTATTTGAATTCGTGGAATTTTTAGAAATCGATGCATTCGCGGAATGATTTGAATTTAAATTTAAATTTAATTAAATTGAAACTTTTCCATTTCTTAGAATTCCTTGAATTTGTGGAATTATTTTAATTTTCAGAATTTTTGGAACTTTCAGAATTCTTAGAAGTTGCAGAATTCTTGGAATTTGCAGAGGTCTTGAAACTTGCAGATTTCTTTGAATTAGCGGAATTCTTTTAAACTCGGAAATTCTCTTTATTCTTGGAATTATTTTAATTCGTGCAATTTTTATAAATGTATGCATTCGCGAAATGAATTGAATTAAAATTTAAATTTACTTCAATTTAAACTCTTTGAATTCTTAGAATTCCTTGAACTCGTAGAATTCATTGAATTTTCAGAATTCTTGGAACTTGCAAAATTCTTGGAATTTGCAGAGTATTTGGAATTTGCAGAACTCTTTAAATTTGAAAAGTTGGCTGAATTTCCAGAATGCTTTCAATGTTCAGAATTTTTGAAATATGCTGCAGTTCTTGTAATTAATGGAATTTTCTGAATTCAGGAAAAAAATTTAATTATCTGGTTATTAACTATTTTGTTGAAAATGTTCACCTCGTTAAAAATTTATCTCATATGAGAAAATATGGTATAATATAATATGAGAAAATACTGATAGGTAAATTTCGACACTCGTATAAACTACAGATAAGATAAGCTACAAAAAAATATGTCTCTTAGGATTCGAGAAAATAAAGCAGATCAAATAAATAAAAAAATTATAGATTTCTTCAGAAATAATTTAAAATGTATATGATTATTACTCACAAATAATGAATAAGGACAACAGAGGAATTAAAATCTTCGTTGCTTATTGTTTTCTTCCATAGTAAAAACGTGGTAAACAAACCAAATTAATTTTGTTGCTAAAAACCTACTTTCTTTTATTTAGAAACGTTTATATACCTACTTCAGGTAATCGATCAGAATTAGAAAATCCGCGAATAATATACACAATAATAAAACGTATCTGCGTCTTAATTTCTGATTAAATTACAATTGTTTATATCACTCATGACTAAAATTTTATATATGGAGTATAAAAGAGATATTTCTTTTTATTATATTTCATGCTCTTAAAGTTTTGTATAAATATTACAGACATTTTTATAACAATGAATATAAAAGTTTAAGAAATTGAAATCAGAACAAAATACAAATTAAAAATCCCATTTAACATCCAACAATCAAACTGATGCAAAATCCTCTGAAATAAAAGAAGAATCTAACGACCAAATTTAGACCACAACGAATAAACAAGAACCCCAAAATCCTATTATAATCTGAAAAAAAACAAACAGGTGCTCTCTTTTTGATACCTGAGAATCGAATGAGGGTCAGTAGGCCAATCTGTTGTAAACCCAATATAAAATACCTTTCACAATTACATCAGAAATAGAGAAAGTAAAAGAAAAACAGAATTCATGAAACAACCACGTTAAATTTAATTAATCATATTAGCATAACTTTTGTTCAGCCCATCTAAATCGGTTTTTAAATTTATAGATAACTTTTTTTGTTTTTTAATATAAAGCATTTCCATAGTTCCCTCTTACTCGCATTACTTTCACTATGAAAAATTTGAACATTATCCCAGTCAAACTCGTGGTCAACATCAACAAATTCCTTTGTATGTCTGGCAAGAACACTATAATAAGAGCGTCCTAAACGAACATCACTTTTGTGCTCCTCTATCCTAGCATTAAGAAGTCTGCCAGTCTGACCCACGTAATTCATCTTACAGATCCTGCAAGTGATGTTTCAGACAACACCAACCTTTTCAAAATTATCTAAAGGATCTTTGCAAAAATTTATCACCGAATCCATTTTTAATGGAATGCATAAAAAATGGAAAAACAAAAGTATTAAACCAACTATATTCCTTTAACTCTTTTTGATTATCTACAAGCAAATTATTAATCTATTTGTTTTTGATTAGTTGAACTCTCATTGCAATATGTTTCTTAATTAACTTTTTTGGATAATGATTCAGAAAAAGGATATTCCTAACGTGTTAAATGAATAATGGGACAAACCTAGAGCTCTGTCAACTAAGTTTTTAATTACTGAAATTTTGTTTTGAAAGGGATGAGCAGAAAGGAAATTTAAAATTCTACCTAAATATGTACTTTTTCTGTACCTTTTGGTAATAATATTACCATCCCAACCTTTGATTACTTCTATGTCCAACAAACTGATTTTATAATCCTGTTTTATTCCATGAGTAAATTGAAGTTTTGGATGAAAACTGTTTAAAGTATCAATGACGGTCTGTAACTTTTCTAGAGGAACACATAATAAGGTATCGTCGACAAACCGAAAATAAAAAGGCAAAACAAAATCGAATTTCCCAAAAACAAAAACCTCCAAATCGTCGATCACTAGTTCTGCCAAAATCGGAGAAATGACTGAACCTATGGGAGTACCAGACTTCTGGCTATAGAAAGATCCATTAAATTTAAAATAAGTTGCCTCCATAATAAAAACTATCCCTTCAATAAAATTTTTTTGAGATAATCCAGTACGGGTTTTTATATTAGCCTATCTATTTAAAATTGCCTTTGAACTAATTCAAGAGGTATACTTGGAAACATTGTAATAACATTCATAGAAATCATTACATGGTCATCCGGAACCTTTTTTTGAATGATACTTTTTTGAAATTCCCAGCTGTTTTGGACATTATATTTAGAAGTTGTGATAGAGTCCTTGAGAATTAAATTAAAATTTTGTTCTAAAAATTTGGTGGGAGTTTTAATAGTTGAAATAACTATTCTTAAGGGATAACCATCTTTGTGAATCTTTCTTAAACCATAACATCTTGCAAGAACTGTGTCTTCAGTGTTAATATCAGTCCATCTTATATCCTTTCTTTCTCCAATTATCAAGCGTCTTAAAAGTGTCTCTTTTTAATTTTTTCAGCGGATTTTCATGTAATAATTAAAAATTATCATTATCAGAAAGCAAATTCTTCATGTTCCTAATATAATTCGATTTTTTCATGCAAGCAGTAATACTGCCTTTATCAGCATTCATGCAAACCATATCAGGGTTGTTTCTAAGAAACTCTTTAGTCATCATGAAACCTTCAGACATTCTACAATCAATATAACTGATAGGCAAACTATTTTTCTCAGCAAAGCTTTTTGACAAGTGTAAAACCTTGGTTCGGAAATCCTGCTCATCCAAAATAGGAATTTTGTGTATGTTTGATTCAACATCTTTTACTATTTCCATCATTTGTTTTGTCTTAGTTTTTATCACACGGTTACTAAAACCTTGACCTAATCTGAGAATATTTGTAACTGAATCAGGAATTTGAATATCTGTCAAATTAGCAAACCAAGGATCTTTACCTCCTTCTTCAAAAATCCTATGTAAATTTAAATTTTGCTCTTGAACACTAGTTTGCTGATGAATGAAATTTGAAAGTTTGTTATCATGTTTTACATCACTGCTTAAAAATCTTTGATTGAGGAGAATCTGATGCTTTAAAAGATTAATAATTTCATCTTGTTGTAAACAAACTTCTAATTCACTTCTTATTATGGAAATTCTTGACTTTAAAAAATTGAAATGACTTGAAACATCTTTGATAAATAAATTTAGTAGTGAAAAATTAAAATTGTTTAAAGTGTATTCAAATTTGCTATTACAAAAATTACTGTGAAAAGAAAGGTCTCGAAATTCGTTATCCAGAAAAAAAATTTTTCAGGCAAAACATCGTTTCTTCTACATTCAATCAAAATTCTTTTTTGAAGAATACTGCCTCTTAATTTCTTATTGATATCACACCATAATTGCACCTTTCTGAACACCTCAGGACCATGTTTGACTCTTATCTGATTAAAAAACATAATATCATAGAAATGACATCCATTCCAAGTCAGCTAAATCAAAATTTAAGAAATTTAAATCAGACCAAAATCCAAATTAAAAATCCCATTTAACGTCCAACAATCAAACTGATGCAAAATCCTGTTAAATAAAACAAGAATCCAATGACCAAATTCGGACCACCACGAATAAACTAAAACAAAAAATTCTGTTGTAATCTGAAAAAAAAACAAATAAAATTTTCGGAAAAAAATAAAAAACAGGAAAGAAAAATGAGAAGGCAGCCAACCACATCCCCTTCCTAGTGTTCAAGAGCAAAATTTAAATTTATATAGGATTTTTGAAAAAGGAGGTAAAGATCCTTGGTTTGTTAATTTGACAAATATTCAAATTCCTGATTCAGTTACAGAAATTCTTAGATAAGGTCAAGGTTTTAGTAACCGTGTGATAAAAACTAAGGCAAAACAAATGATGGAAATAGTAAAAGATGTTGAATCAAACATACACAAAATTCCTATTTTGGATGAGCAGGATTTCCGAAACAAGGTTTTACACTTGTCAAGAGCTTTGTTGAGAAAAATAGTTTGCATATCAGTTATATTGATCGTAGAATTTCTGAAGGTTTCATGATCACGAAAGAGTTTCTTAGAAACAACCCTGATATGGTTTGCATGAATGCTGATAAAGGCAGTATTACTGCTTGCATGAAAAAATCGAATTATATTAGGAACATGGAGAATTTGCTTTCTGATAATGATAATTTTCAATTATTACATGAAAATCCGCTGAAAAAATTAAAAAGAGACACTTTTAAGATGCTTGATAATTGGAGAAAGAAAGGATATAAGATGGACTGATATTAACACTGAAGACACAGTTCTTGCAAGATGTTATGGTTTGGGAAAGATTCACAAAGATGGCTATCCCTTAAGAATAGTTATTTCAACTATTAATACTCCCACCAAATTTTTAGAACAAAATTTTCATTTGATTCTCAAAGACTCTATCACAACTTCTAAGTATAATCTCAAAAATAGCTGGGAATTTCAAAAAAGTATCATTCAAAAAAAGGTTCCGGATGACCATGTAATGATTTCTTTGGATGTTATTGCAATGTTTCCGAGTATACCCCTTGAATTAGTTAAAAAGGCAATTTTAAATAGATGGACTAATATAAAAACCCGCACTCGATTATTTCAAAAAGATTTTATTGAAGGGATATTTTTTATTATGGAGTCAACTTCTTTTAAATTTAATGGATCTTTCTATAGCCAGAAGTCTGGTACTCCCATAGGTTCAGTCATTTCTCCGATTTTGGCAGAAATATTGATGGAAAATTTGGAGGATTTTTTTTTTTGGGAAATTAGATTTTGTTTTGCCTTTTTATTTCCGGTTTGTCGACGATACCTTATTATGTGTTCCTCTAGAAAAGTCACAGATCGTCATTGATACCTTTAACAGTTTTCATCCAAAACTTTAATTTACTCATGAAATAAAACAGGATTATAAAATGAATTTTTTGGACATAGAAGTAATCAAGGGTTGGTATGGTAATATTATTACCAAAAGTTACAGAAAAAGTACATATTCAGGTAGAATTTTAAATTTCCTTTCTGCTCATCCCTTTCAAAAAAAAATTTCCGTGATTAAAAACTTAGTTGACAGAGCTCTAGGTTTGTCCCATTAATCATTTCACACAAGAAATTTGAATATTGTTAGGAATATCCTTTTTCTGAATCATTATCCAAGAAAGTTCATTAAGAAACATATTGCAATTAGAGTTCAACAAATCAAAAACAAAGAGATTAATAATTTGCTTGTAGATAATCAAAAAGAGTTAAAGGAATATAGTTCGATTAACACTTTTGTTCTTCCATTTTTTGGTAAAATTTCGAAAACTATTGAACTTATGTTTAAAAAATTAAAAATTCATACTATTTTCCGCATTCCATTTAAAATGGATTCGGTGATAAATTTTTGCAAAAAAACCGATTTGAATAGGCTGAACAAAAGTTATGCTAATATGATTAATTAAGTTCGTGGGTGCTGTCAATTTCTACCACTTAAATTTTTCTTGCCTTGATAAGGGTGCTGTACAAGTGCCGAAACGTTGTTAATGCATTTTTATTTATTTATTTCTGTTTTTTTATTTTTATTTTAATGTAATTTCATGATAATAAAAATAAAAAAGAAGAAAGATGGAAAAAGAGAAGGAAGGGAATGTGGTTGGCTGCCTTCTCATTTTTCTTTCCTCTTTTTTATTTTTGTCCGAAAATTTTATTGTTTTTTTTCAGATTACAGTAGAATTTTTGGTTTTTGTTTATTCGTTGTGTTTCAAATTTGGTCGTTGGATTCTTGTTTTATTTAACAGGATTTAGCAACAATGAATATGAAAAGTAATTTTAGTCTCCATTTTTTGACGTACACTCGAGATAAGATAAGGGAATATCTGCTAGATTAGTTCTTTAAGTTTTAAATTTGTTAATATTTTGTATAATTTATAGTAAACTATGGAGAATAATAATTTACGCTCTGGGAACATTAAACTATGCATTTAAACATTTCTTAAATAAAAAAATAGAATTTTTTTTCACCTTCAAGGTGCGTGAAGGAGAATAAATAGAAGTTGAATTTAAAACGTGGCTCATTTAAGTGTATTTAAAGATCATTGAATTGTTTGTGCAAATTAAATTAAAAACAGTTTATATGGCTTAAGTGTACTATTTTCAAATAAAAATGTCGGCATTGTTTTGATTATCGAAAATCTTGCACTAATTTTTGTACACTGTACCTAATTGGTTGCTTACTGCTTTTCTCCTCAAATTTTGTTAAGAGCGATTTAGAAATTAGAGATATAAATTCTGATTTTTTTATCATCGTCTGACAAATATTTTTTGATTGCAAATTCAACAGTTTGGTTTAAAATTCGTCTTCTCTAATGTTTTCAAATTTTTTTGACAGAAACTTGAAAATATTTTTTAGTTTAATTATAAGCCATTATATTTTATTTTGAGAATTTATCTTTTTTGGTTGAAAATTCCAATACTTATTCAAAAGTGAAAATACATTGTTAAAAATATATCTTGTTTGGTGAAGAATTAATCTTTTTGGTTAAAAATTCATCATTTTCTTTGAGGATCTAACTATATTGTGAATTTTGTTCTTGTGAATTCAACTATTTTTATTTAAAATACAACATTTTTTTGTTTAGTTACGAATTTATATTATTCCGTAGAAAATTTAACTGCTTGGTTGATAGTTGAACTTCTTTGTTAAAAAGTTAAAAACCGAACTATTTTGTTGAAAAATCGCTTTTTGGTGAATTTTTTTTTTTTTGTAACTGTTGCCATTAAACATTAATTATTTAGGACTGCAAAATATTTTTTATTGCAAATTCAACAGTTTCATACAAATCTTTTTCATACAAAATTAAACATGTTTTTTAGTTTAATTATCAACTTTTATATTTTCTGTTGAAAACTCATCTTTTTGGTTGAAAATTCAATTAGTTGGTTAAAAGTTAAAATAATTTGTTAAAATCTCGTCGTTTGAAAATCTAACAATTTTGTTAAAAAAGTATTTTTTTGATAAGAAATCAATCTCCTTAGTTAAGAATTAATCCTTTTCGTTGAAAATTCAACTATTTTGTTGATTTTTGTTTAGTTTAACTTTTTTTGTTTAAAATAAAAACAAGTTTGGTTTGAAATATTGACTATAGCATTTTTTGTTGAAAATTCGATTTTTTCATTAAAATTTAATTTTTCATCTGAAAATTTAACTATTCTATTTTTTGCTGAAATCCTATTCTTTTTTAATTTGAAAACTTAACTATTTGGTGGAGAACTCATGTATATTTTTTGGTTGAGAATTAAAATTATTATGTTAAAAATTAATTTTCTTTTTTCGGTTAATATAACTGGTTCGAAATTTGACTTTTTGGTAGAGAACTTACCTATGTTGTTAAAACCTTGTTTTTTTCATTAGTTTTGGTTAAAAATTTATTTTATTACTTAAAAATTACGAATCTTTTTCAGTCTTGTTCAGTATTTTTTGGCAATAAATTATTGTAACTGTCTGAAATGCAGTTTTTTATTCTTGAATTTTGTTTAAACATCGTCTTTTTTAACATTAAATAAATGTTTTTGTTTAAAAATTCATCTTTTTTTTTGAAATTTTTAATTTTTGGTTAAAAATTCATCTTTTGGTAACAAATTAATTTTTTTAATCAAAACTTCAACTTATTAGTTTAGAATTCTTGAATTTTATAAAAAAATTCGTCGTTTTGATAGAAAATTAATCTTTTTGTTTAAAAATGTATCATTTTTAGTTAAAAATTCATCTTTTGGTAACAAATTAATTTTTTTAATTAAAACTTCAACTTATTAGTTTAGAATTCTTGAATTTTATAAAAAAATTTGTCGTTTTGATAGAAAATTAATCTTTTTGTTTAAAAATGTATCATTTTTAGTTAAAAATTAACAACTAGATTTTAAAGTCCTACTAGTTTCTTAGAAACTATTTTTTTAAATTCTTATTATTTCTTAAAATACCAACTTTTTGGTTGAGAATTCTTAAATTTGATTAAAAATTCGTTTTTTTTTTGTTTTGAATAAATTAATTTTTTTTTTTTCAATTCTTCTTTTTTAGTTGAAAGTTTAACTTTTTGGTTAAGAATTATTCAATATTGTTAAAAATTTCTTTTTTGGTAGTGAAGTAATCTATTTGTTTGAACATTCATTTTTTTAGTTAAAAATTGGGTTTCTTGTTTGAAAATTCTTCTTTATGGTTAAAAATTTAACAAATAAGTTTCCAAGTTGAACTACTTTCCTAAAAATTATTTTAAAAAATTTGGATTCTTTCTTAAAATATCAATTGTTTCCTTGAAAATTCTTAAATTTGATTGAAAATTCGTATTTTTTTAAATGAATTAATCTATTTTTAATTCATCTTTTTGATTGAGAATTCGTGAATTTGGTTAAATTCTCTTTTTTGGTAGTAAATTAATCTTTCTGTTGAGAAATTTATCTTCTTTAGTCAAAAACTCAACTTTTTGTTTCAGAATTTTTTAATTTTCTTGAAAATTCGTCTTTTTTCGTATTAAATTAATCTTTTTTTAAAATGGATTTTTCCATTAAGATTACCCCGTTTCGGTCAGTAAATCTTAAATTTTGTTAAAAATTAGATTTTGTCTGTAGAAAATTAAAATCTTTGTTAAAAAATTAATATATTCAGGTAAAATTTTAACAAGTAGGTTTTAAAATTTTTTAAATAATAATAAATTAAAACATTTTTAAATCCATTTTTTTAAAATTTTTTTTATTTCAAAATTCAACCATAATTATTCCGGGTTAGATATTTATAATTTTATTAGGAAATTCATCTCCTTTTTGGTAGAACGATTATTTGCTTTCCGCTTAAAAAAAATTCAATCTCTAAAAGCCTCTGCTGCCAGATTTTTATTAGAAGCGCTCGCATTCTGAACATTTGGCCAGAGGAGAAGAAAACTGCAGAAAAATCTCCTGAGCGCAGCCGGTTACTGGCAGACGAATTTATTCAAGTTTCAAATTTCAATTAAAATATGTCTTAATATTCTTCCGACAGGCATTAGTCCTACAAAATAATAGATTTTTCTTCTAAATCAAACTAAAAAATAAACTGCAAACTTTTAAAAAAATATATCCAAAGTTGAAAAATTCTTCATTATTGATTGAAAATTCAAATTTTTGGTTGAGCATTTTTGAATTTTATTGAAGTTGAACCACTTTTTTAAAAATTAAAGAAAATTCTTTTTTTCCTAAAAATTCAAAGTGTTGGTCGAGAATTTTAGCATTTTATTGAAAATTCCTCTTTTTTATCAAAAATTAATCTTTTTTTTTATTGAAAATTCAACCTAATGGTTAAGAGTTTTTGAATTTTGTTAAAAACTCGTCTTTATTCGTAATAAATTAATCCTGTTCTTTCAAATTTTTTTTTTAGTTCAAACTTCAACTTTTTGGTTGATAATTCCTGGATTTTATTTGAAAATCGTCTTTTTTGAAAAATTCATCTTTTTAATTGAGACTTCAACTTTGTGTTTTTTTGAAAATTTAATTTTGTCGTTCAGTCTTCTTGAATTTCGTTCAAAAATCGTCTTTTTTTATAAAAAAATTAATCTTTTTCTATAAAAATTCATCTTTTTTATTGAAAATTCAATTTTTTGGTTGAGAATTCTTAAATTTTATTAAAAACTTGTATTTTTATTGAAAACGCGTATTTTGGTGATAAATTAATTTTTTTGTTTAGAAACTCTTTTTCTTCAAATTTAAACTTTTATGGTGAGAGTTTTTGAATTTGATTAAAAATTCGTCTTTTGGTGGTAAATTAATCTTTTTTAATTGAAACTTTAACTTATTAGTTGAGAATTCTTGAACTTTATATAAATCTTGTCTTTTTGGTTGTAAATTATTTTCTTTGCTTAAAAATTCTTTTTCCTAATATCCAAACTTTTTTTTGAGAATTCTTGAATTTTGTTAATTTTGGTTAAAAATTCATCTTTTGGTAGCAAAATAAATCTTTTTGTTTAAAATTCAAATTTTTTAATTAAAAATTAGATTTTTCGTTTGAAAATACATTTTTTAGTTATAAATTAAATTTCTTGCTCGAAAATTCATCTTTTTGGTTCAAAATTAAACAGCTAAGTTTTAAAATTGAACTTCTTTCTTAAAAATTATTTTTAAAATCTTTCATTCCTTCTTAAGATCTCAACTTTTTGCTTGAGAATTCTTAAATTTTATTGAAAACGCGTATTTTTATTGAAAAATCGTATTTTGGTGGTTAAGTCATATATATTTTTTTTCATCATTTTTAATTAAAAAATAGTTTTTTTGTTTAAAATGTATATCTTTGGTTAAAAATTTAACAACATGGTTTTAATTTTAAACTACTCTTTTTTTAAATATAAAAAAAGGTTTTCATTCTTTCTTAAAATATCAACTTTTTGGTTGAAAATTTGTGAATTTTATTAAAAATTCTTATTTTTGGTAATAAATTAATCTTTTTCTTTAAAAAATCATCTTTTTCAGTTGAAAATTTAAGTTTTTGGTTGAAAATTCGTCTTTTGGTAGTAAATTAATCTTTTTTAATTGAAAGTTCAACTTATTAGTTGACATTTCTCGAATTTTGTTAAAAATTCGTATTTTTTGGTAACAAATTAATCTTTTTGTCTAAAAATTCTTTTTCTTCAAATTTAAACTTTTTGCTTGAGAATTCTTAAATTGTATTGAAAATTCGTATTTTGTGTTCATAAATTAATTTTTATTAATTCATCTTTTTTACTTAAGAATGCAACTTTTTGGTTGAGAATTCCTGAATTTTATTGTAAATCTTTATCTTGTTAGTAAATTAATCTTTTTGTTTAGAAATTTATCTTTTTAGTTGAAAATTCAACTTTTTCATTAAGAGTTTTTATAATTTTCTTGAAAATTCGTCTTTTTCGTAATTAATTAATCTTTTTTTTATGGATTTTTTTCCGTTTAGAATTCATAGTTTTGGTTGACAACTCTTGAATTTTGTTAAAAATTAGTTTTTTTTCCGTAGAAAATTAAATTTTTTGTTTAAAAATTCATCTTTTTAGGTAATAATTTAACAACTAAGTTTTAGAGTGGAGCTACTCTTAAAATTTTTTTCACAAATTTTATTTCATGATTAAACCGTAATTATTTCAGATAAGCTATTTATCATTTTAGTAGGAAATTTGTCTCTTTTGGTAGAAAGGTAATTTTATTTTTGCTTAAAGTATGTTAACTGCCTGCTGAAATTCTCAATATTAATCTCAATAAACCTTAAGTTTAAAAATATTCTAGATACATTCCAAAAATTAAATTAAAATAAATTTTAAAGGCACTTCAATCACTAAAGCCCCTATCGTCTGCAGCCGTATTTTTATTAGAAGCGCTCGCGTTCTGAGCATTTGGCCAGAGGAGGAGAAAACTGCAGAAAAAAACTCCTGAGCACAGCCGGTTACTGGCAGACGAATCCTTGCTTTTTAACATAAAAATTTGATATGTGACAAATTGAACAGTACGGCTTTGAAGTAAAATCTCGCCAATAGGTTCCAATAGGCTTATGGGTGCAGTGGGTTGATCCAAAATGTTGTCAGAATAACCTGTCAATTATAAAAAGGAGACATGGGTGAAAAATTCTTTAATTCTGTTTTAGAAATTCTTTTGATTTATTTTGAATCTAATAATCCAGTCGTCACTAACACCCCCTGATTACAAATACCTTGGCTAGGTTTTCGAAATATGGGTCAATTTTTGTTTAAACAATTGTTCTAAACAATTTTATTATTTTTAGACAAAAAAAAAGTTCTAAAATCATTTTTGTCATGGCTGAGTAAAAATAAAAATTTTTTGCGTCTTGCATTTTTTTCGTACGACGAACCGTTTGCAATGTGCAGTGTTATAAACAAATGATTTTTTAAGAAAATTGCCATATTTACACAGTGTTACTACAGAATTTATAATTCAGAAAAATTTAAAACTTGCACACTCTCTATATCAAGGATAGGTCTCTTGAAAAGAAAAAGAAATCTTCCAATCGAATAGAGAAAATGTTTCTCATTCGGTCTATTTGTCAGTCTTGATTTATGGCTATTTTTTGTTAATACCGTCCTTTTACAGCCGAGATATTATTTATCTAAATTTGAATAAAAACACTAAAAACCATTGAAAATTAAAATTATTCGAGGATAGATAATTTTTATCACGAGGCAATCTATTAATCTCAATTTCCGTTTCTATCTTTTTTGAAAATTCAACTTTTTGGTAGAGAACTTAAATTGTGTTAAAAATTCGTCTTTTTGGCATTAAATTAATCTTTTTGTTTAAAACTTCTTTTTTCGTTAAAAATTTTTATTTGTTGGTTTACAATTCTTGAATTTTGTTTTAAATATTCTTTTTCGGTTGTAAATTAATCTTTTTGTTTACAATTTCTTCTTTTGAGTGGAAAATTCAACTTTTTGGTTGAAGATTTTTGAGTTTTATTGAAAATTAATCTTTTTCGTAGTAAATGAATCTTTTTTTTTTAATTCGTTTTTGCCATTTGAAACTTCAAATCTTTGGTTTAGAATTCTGAACTTTTATGATAAATTCGTAATTTTTTGTGGTAAATCAATCTTATTGTTTGAAAATTCAAGTTTTTGGTTGAGTATTCTTGAATTTTATTAAAAATTTGTCTTTTTTTTGGCAAAAAATTAATTTTTTTTTAGTTGAAAATTCAACATTTTGGTTGAGAATTCTTAAATTGTATTAAAAATTAATCTTTTTGGCAGTAAATTAATCTTTTTGCTTAAAACTTCTTTTTTAGTTGAAAATTTAACTTTTTGGTTAAGAATTCTTGAATTTAGTTAAAAATCGTCTTTTTGGATTGTAAATTAATCTTTTCGTTTAAAATTACTTCTTTTTAGATGAAAATCCAACTTTTTAGTTGAGCATTTTGGAATTTTATTAAAAATTCATCTTTTTCGTAGTAAATGAATCTTTTATGTTTAAAAATGCATCTTTTTTTGTAAAAATTTAACTTTTTGTTTGAGTATTCTTGAATTTCATTAAAAAAATTCGTC
This sequence comes from Belonocnema kinseyi, assembly GCF_010883055.1. Lineage (NCBI taxonomy): Eukaryota > Metazoa > Arthropoda > Insecta > Hymenoptera > Cynipidae > Belonocnema > Belonocnema kinseyi. Next base: position 117,152,574 of record NC_046665.1, on the reverse strand, counting down.
TTTATTAGCAGTAAATTAATCTTTTTGTTTCAAAATTCTTTTTGAATTAAAAATTTAACTTGTTGGCTTAGAATTCTTGAATTTGGTTAACAATCATCTTTTTTGGTTGCAAGTTAAACTTTTTGTTTAAAATTTCTTCTTTTTAATTTAAAATCTACCTTTTTGGTTAAGCATTTTTGAATTTAATCGAAAATTCGTCTTGTTTTGTGGTAAATTGATCTTTTTGTTTGAAAATTCATCACTATTGTTGAAAATTTAAATTTTTGGTTCAGAATTCTTGAATCTTGTTTGAAAATCGTCTTTTCTGATAGTAAATTAATCTTTTTCTTTGAAAAATCATCTTTTTTGATTGGAAATTTAACTTTTTGGTTGAAAATTTGTCTTTTGGTAGTAAATTTATTTATTTTTTTTTTTTAAATTCATCATTTTCAGTTAAAAATTAGATTTCATGTTTCAAAATTTATTTGTCTTAGTTGAAAATTTAACTTTTTGCTTGAGAATTCTAAAATTCGGTTGAAAATCTCTTTTCTCTTAAAATCTCTTATTTAAAAATACACTTGTTTTAGTTCAAAATTCAACCTTTCGATTCAGAATTCTTGGATTTTGTTAGAAATTCGTTTTTTTTTCTGTAGAAAATTAATTTTTTATTAAAATTAATCTTTTTGGTTAAAAATTTAACAACTAGGTTTTAAAGTTAAAGTATTGCCTTCAAGATTGAAAAAATTCTTTCTTAAAAATTCAACTTTTTGGTGGAAATTTTTGGAATTTTATTAAAAATTCGTCTTTTTTGTAAAAAAACTAATCTTTTTATTTAAAAATTCGTTTTTTTTGTAAAAAATCAACTTTTGGTTGAGAATTCTTGAATTTAATGACAAATTCGTCTTTTTTGGTTGTAAATTAATCTTTTTATTTGAAATTTCTTCTTTTTAGTTTAAAATCCAACTTTTTGGTTAAGCATTTTTGAATTTAATCACAAATTCGTCTTTTATGGTGGTAAATGAATCTTTTTGTTTAAAAATTCATCTTAATTGTTGAGAATTTAAATTTTTTGTTCAGAATTCTTGAATTTCATCTAAAAATCGTCTTTTCTGATAGTAAATTAATCTTTTTGTTAAAAAAATCATCTTTTTTAGTTTGAAATTTAATTTTGTGGTTGAAAATTCTTCTTTTGGTAGTAAATTTATTGTTTTGTTTAAAAAATCATCATTTTTAGTTAAAAATTAGATTTCATGTTCAAAAATGTATTTGTCTTAGTTAAAAATTTAACTTTTTTGTTGAGAATTCTTAAATTTGGTTAAAAATCTCTTTTTTGGTAATACATTAATCTTTTTCTTTAAAAATTCAACTTTTCGGTTCTGAATGATTGAATCTTGTTTAAAAATCGTCTTTTATGGTACTAAATTAATCCTTTTGTTTGAAAAATCATACTTTTTAGTTGAAAATCTAACTTATTGGTTCAGAACTTTTAAATTGTAATAAAAATTCGTCTTTTATTGTAAAAATTCAATTTTTTGGTCGAGAAATCTTGAATTGTATAATAAATTCGTACTTCTTGGCAACAATTTAATCTTTTTGTTTGAAACTTCTTTTTTAGTTTAAAATTTAACTGGTTGGTTTAGAATTCTTGAATTTTCTTAAAAATTCTCTTTTTTTGTTTTAAATTATTCTTTTTGTGTAAAATTTCTTCTTTTTAGTTAAAAATCCAACTTTTTGGTTCAACGTTTTTTAATTTGATTGAAAATTGATATTTTTCGTAGTAAATGAATCTTTTTGTTTAAAAATTAATCTTTTTCAATTGAAACTTCAGCTTTTTGGTTTAGAATTGTTGAATGTTATGGAAAACTCATCTTTTTTGGTGATAAATTAATCTTATCGGTTAAAAATTCATCTTTTTTAATTGAAAATTCAACTTTTTGGTTGACTATTCTTGAATTTTATTTAAAAATTGTCTTTTTGGGCAAAAGATTAATCTTTTTTTTTTTAATTAATCTTTCTTATTGAAAATTTAACTTTTTGTTCAGAATTATTGAATCTTGTTTAAAAATCGTCTTTTTTGGTAGTAAATTAATCCTTTTGTTTAATAAATCATCTTCTTTAGTTGGATATTTAACTTTTTGGTTGCAAATTCGTCTTTTGTTAGTAAATTAATCTTTTTGTTTGAAAATTCTTTTTTTTTTAAATTCAACTTTTTGGTTAAGAATTGTTGAATTTTGTTTCAAAAAATTGTCTTTTCTTGTAGTAAATTAATCTTTTTGTTTAAAAATGTATTAATTTAAGTTTAAAATTAGATTTCTTGTTTGAAAGTACATATTTGGCTACAATTTTATTGACCAGATTTTACAGTTGAACTACTCTCTTAAATTTTTTTTTTATTTTAATTTTTTTTTAAATATCAACTTTTTGGTTGAGAATCTTTGAATTTTATTGAACATTTGTCTTTTTTGGTAACAAAATAATAAACATTTTTCTATATTTCCATTGCATTATTTAATTTAAATAATAATTTGAAAAACCAAAACTTACCCTGAACAATTGATTTTTGCAAGTTCTACTAAAAATTATTATTTTTCCAGATCAATAACTCTTAGAAAGAAAAACAGAAAAATCCGGAATTTACATGTTGAAACTTTCAAAGATTTTCGCTATTGGTGAAAAGCGCGTGAAAAACTTTTTTTCGTTCAGAATTCCAATATTTTTATCTGTAAGTCAAAATATATTGTAAATTTTGTTTTTTGTTGATCATTTTAGTTAAAACCTTTTTTCTAATTTAACTATTTTATTTATTTTTTTCTTTTAAATTTATTTTTTTAACCGAAAGTTGAACTATTCCATGTTTGGTAGAAAATTCATTTCTTTGATGGGAAATTCAAATATTAGATATAATTTTTCTTTAAAAATTCATATTTCCTTGAAAATTCATGTATTTTATAAAACATTTTCCTTTTTTGATATGAAATTAATCTTGTTGGTTAGAAAATCATTCATTTTGTTAGAAAAATTTTTGTTATTGAAAATTAAGTTTTTGAATAAAAAATGTAACTCTTACATTTTTTATCGAAAATTGATCTTTTTTAATAGACTTTCAATCTTCTTGGTCAAAATTTCTTTAATTGGTTAAAAATTTAACGATGATTTTTTTGAAAAATTCAGCTTTTTTAAATTGTTATTTTTGGTAGAAAATGTATCTTTGATTCGAAAATTCAATTATATGCTTAAAAATTTATTTTTTTATTTCAGGATTCATCGTTTTAGTGAAAAAATGAATGAAAATGTGTTGCCTTGTTTAAATAAAAAAATGTTACAGTAATAAAGCAACATTTTGTTCTTCAAATTTTTGTAATTACCTAATTGGCGTTCAGGAACAGCGAGAAAAATATTTTGGAAATTTTTCGCGACGCATCTATTTTTTATCGAAGGATTCATCTCAAAAATAATTTTT